>NC_137830.1:26857127-27222127 GCF_963921795.1 Nannobrachium achirus | reverse complement strand
CTTGAGTAAAAGTATGAACGTGTCAAAATGTACTTAAAGTGCAAAAGAAAAGTACACAACACATCACGATGTGACGCGTTGTGAGCTTGTAGATTGTCTATTTTCAAATAGCCAAGGTATAAAATAGGGCTTAAGTGGTTGTATGTTTTATAATATTATAATTGATATCTGCAATGTAACTAGTAACCAAAGTTTTCCAATAAATGCTGTGGAGTAAAGTTACAATATTTGGATCCGAGATGTAGTGGAGTATTAGTGAAAGTATTGGAAATTGGCACAAATACCTAAAAAATACGTAAAATAATTTACAGTACTTAAAGGGGTTATGCCACCTTAAGGGTTACTGTCACCTTAAGAAATTATATTAAAAACAAGTTAATATTTGTTTGATGTCATTGTGGGAAATGCACGATAAGCCAATCAAATAATTAATTGACTGTTACTTACTGTATGTCTGCACAATGTACATTTCTTCCATCCCCGCAGGCTCCGCTCTCACAGTCACAGCCCTCACAACTGCTCTGCTCCCACAGGGCTAGCTAGCTGGGCTAGCACTAAAGCTAACCAGCTAAAGACACACATTTATATATGAATCTGTGGCTATAAAAATTATATTTCCGGTGGTTACTGGTTGTTACTTCCCCATTGTCATGGGAATATGCTTGTTTATGTTCATTCATTGAAATGGAAAACACGCTGTTTTCACTGAGTTGGGCAGCTGCGCTCGAACTCATCCTCGAACTGCGTGGCTGGCCAGTATAGATGTGACGTTCGCGAACGAATCAAGTCTTTTGAACGGCTCTTTGAAATGAACGATATGATTCGGTTCACAGTAGGGAGCCGTTCCTTTCTAATGAACAGTGGTGGGAAAAGTACTCAATTTCAGAGATCCAGCTCACTTCAAATAGCCATAAATCCCATATCTGCTGGCTGTCTCCTGTCTGTCTCTCTACTCCTCCGAGTGGAGGGGGCTGCGCTACGGGGGATGGGATCATTTGATTCAGAGATTTCAGACCGTTTTAAAAAAGACCACGTGACCTACTGTATCCTACTGTATCATACTATTATAATTTCGGGGCGTGGCAGGACCCCTTTAAGTAAATCTACTTTACTTTACGCCACTGTTAAGCACACAATGTGAGGCAACATAACACAACACAGCACTACAGTACACTACACAAAAGCACATTTCGGCTTCACGTGTCTCGGAGGCGTGAGCACCTTTCTACTAAAAGCATCTACCGTACATTTTGCACATAATTAAACCAACGGTTCCCAGAACTCTTCTAGATCAGGACTTGAAAATGTTGAAAGTGTTCGAGGCCCAACCATCTGATCACTTTAAAACACGACACGACAGCCATTCTAACAGGGTCATGAAATACTTTAAAATTAGTGAAACTGTCCAGGCCTGGAAAAGGTTTGGAATTAATCAAATGTTTTGGAAAATGTTTTGACAATTGTATATGTCGGGAGTTAACCTCGATAACTACAGTATGTCCAGGATTCAAATTCAAAAATGGCAAACAGATCTACAAGCTCAAAACGTGAGCTTCATGTGGATCTGCTACTTTTGATACTTTTGTGGGACGCTGTAACCCCCCGGCTCCACCGAGCGCGTCGAGCGTCGCGTCAACGTCAACGCAGGGAACGCTCCCGTTTTAATCAATGAAGGGTGCTCCACTGCCGACGTCAACGTCCGCGTCGGACGCTCAAATTCGCCCCGGTTCATTTTTTGACGGCGTCCAACGCCGGCACGACGCCGTCATTTTGGTGGAGCCCTAGCGTGAAGTGTGATCAAGTAAGGCGTTAATTTACCCAAAAAAATATGGAGATAAGAGGTTTCTGTCCAACAGCGATGGAATACATGGTTTTTGTCCAACGTTACATGAAAGATGTAACATGGTAAAATTCAGTGCTCCGTTGTTAGCTTATAGATCTGCTCTTTTTGTCACGTGACACCTTCTCTGGAGTCTGTCTTGGTGCATTGATATTTGATACAGTACTAGCAAACTGGTTTAAGAGTCTCCTGTCCTGGAAATGGGGTAAAATACTTTGGAAAAGCTATGGAAAAGTTTTGAACCCTGTTTTAATGTCCAATCAATTCCAAACACACAGGGAGGGCACGTCCATTGTTTTTCGGCTTGGATCAAAGGAACCAACGCAGTGCACTTTGAAGCTCCTATTCATCACTATCACAGAGGTAGAAAAAGAAAACACCAAGACATTCTCCTCATGTGACTTTGTGTCTCTCTCCTCCCTCAGATCGTCCCTCGTTTCGGTCCCCTGAACGGTCGCATCTCCGTGACCATCAAAGGCTCCAACCTGGGCATCCAGAAGCAGGACATCAAGAAGATCACCGTGGCCGGGGTGGACTGTGTGCACCAGGAGGACAGATACTCGGTCTCCACCAGGTAACTCGTTTCGTCATGTGTCGTTTAAATGCATTCCTGTTTTAATGGAAAGTGCAGTAGAGAGAAACATAAAAGAGGCTGAGAGAGAGAGAGAGAGAGTAAAAGTTTTGAACTTGTGGGCCCTGAACTTCAGAACTTCTGTGCTTTGAGCTTCAATGTCTTTAGAACACTCAGACAGTGAGGTTGTGCTGGTGATGTGATCCCACAGAGAACAGCTACTGAGCTGCAGACAGTCTAGACACCACCGTCAACAGCTGACTAAAAAACCCTGCTGTTTGGGATTAAAGCAATGTTGTTTCTACAGATATTTGAGAATTTCAAAGGGCCTGCCCATTGGTAATTCATATGCCAAACCAGTGGGAAATCCTAACGTTTTTTTATGGACAAAGTGTGAGACACTTGCCAGGTGTGAAATGTTGTCAATTCAAGCAAAGGCTAATCAGCGATAAGTACTGTACAGTACTTAACTAATTTAACGCCGATCCCGAGTATACTCGCGAAAAATACTCGAGTATTTAGAGTGCCGATCCCACAAATACTCGCGAAATATACTGTATATACAGTAAAGCTGGCAATCTTACCGTACGGTCCGTTGGAAAGTGCTGGCACGGATGGACTCGCCGATTCATCATCAATGCACATCAGTGCACACAATAGTGATCCCTTAACATGGAAGCCGACGGTCTATCTCATCTTTGATGTCCATTTTCTCCAAAAAACACTTTTGAAGCCAAGGATGGCATTGGATTCTCGCTAAAATAGTACAAGCTGAAAGGCATCGATCCGCCATTACTGTGTACACATGTGACGACAAGACTTCCGGGTAAAACAAAAAGGGTCGTCAAAAAGGAATTGTTTGCGCAATCTACTTCCGGCCTTCAAAATAAGAGACTGGCCGCGGACGGAGCCTGCGAATGGCAGCTTGGACATTTTAACCATTTCATGTCTGGAGCACTAAATGAGTTAAGTTGTACAGTACAGTTGTACAGTTGTACAGTACAAGGTTGAGGTATTTGTAATTTACCAATATCCGAATCTTTTACTTCTATGGCTAATATTGTACTTTTACTCCACTACAATTATTTGGACATTTTAGTTGCTAGTTACTTTGCAGATATAAATTATAATTGTATAAAACATACATTAACTACTTTAGCCCATTTTATATCCAGGCTATTTGAAAATAGCCGATCTACAAGCCCATACATTTTGTACTTTTACTTTAGGTGTTTTATTTTATTTTGATGACAATACTTTCATAATTTGACTAAAGGTACATTTTTAATTCCAGACTTTTTAACTTGTAACAGAGTATTTCTATATTGCAGTATTTATACTTTTACTTAAGTAAAGCATGTGAGAACGTTTTCCACCCCTGGTGAAAATTTCACCAGGGGTTAATGGTGTCAATTCAAACAAAGGCTAATAAGGCACGAATGGGGGACGACGACTGTGACTTTTCATGGAAAGATCAGGGAAATGTGAAGAATGTCTTATCTGTACCTCTCTCTTTCTGTCTGTTTCTCTCTCTCTCTCTCTCTCTCTCTCTCTCTCTCTCTCTCTCTGTCTTTGTCTCTCTCTCTCTCTCTCTCTCTCTCTCTCTCTCTCTGTCTTTCTCTCTCTCTCTCTCTGCAGCGTGGTGTGTGAGATTGGCCCAGTACGGCGCCCCCCAGTGGACCTGCCAGCCGATTTGAACAAAGGGGAGGTCGAGGTGGAGGTGGAGGGGGGGAAGGTGGGGAGGTCTGACGTTGTCTTCACCTATAGGGTATGTATACACACACACACACACACACACACACACACACACACACACACACACACACACACACACACACACACACAGCAGAATACTAAACAATCATTATGTGATCATTTGTGGTTGAGGTGGTCTCAATAGAGAAGAGATCAATACAAGATTATAGCTTACATCTGGACTCACCTGATCGATTTGGAATGGAAAGAACACACGCATGCTTTTAGATCAGCCAGGTTTAAGCGTAAATCAGTCTATTTACATTCTGCTCTGCAACTCCTTCAGCTCAAGGGATCACATTTTCAAGAAAGCAAAGGATTTATGAAGAAAGTTCAATGCGTGCACGCGCGCGCGCGCGCACACACACACACACACACACACACACACACACACACACACACACACACACACACACACACACACACACACACACACACACACACACACACAGCTCTGTCCTCTCAGTTGTGGTGCAGGGAAAAAGGAAATTGAACGTCTAAACTAGTAATCAATGGAGATAGAACATTTCTCTCCAAGTCTCACACAACGCAATGTTTACAGCCTGCTCTGCTCTCTCTCTCTCTCTGTGACATTATTCATATTTACTCTAGTGGTTGTTGCCTTTAAGCTTCCAGCAAATATACATACAAGCAAATGCTCAAACACGAACAGAACAACCGATTTAATCACTTTTCACATTTTGTGTTTGTCTTGTTTTTTGTTTGTTTTTCATGTACCCTCCAACGCTGCTCAGAACTAAACTTGAAATTATTATTTGTTTCCTTTATTTTTTTCCTTTTATTTTTTATATTTTTTATATTGAGCCACACTTGAGATGCTTGTCTTTGTGGTGGAATAAATACAAACAGGACAAACTGTATTGGTAAACTGTGTTATCAGTTATTTTGCAAACAAGCAAGCAAACATTTGTGTTGCTGTTATTGCTAAATAACTTGAGGAAATGGGTGGCTGGACTTTGATGAAACTCGGTAGGAAAGGTCAGTGGGCTGCCCTGAAGACCAGATGCAGTATTGCATTGAAAAGGACAAAGGTTGTGGACAGATTCTAGGGAAACGTGGAGGGAATGATCAGTAGGCTACCCCCCCCCGCGCCTCTCTCTCGACCTTTGAAAAGATCAAAGGTTGAGGAGGTTACAATCAAGTGGAGAAGGCCAGCACAGATATGTAGATAGAAACCTTTTGGTTTCTATACTAAATATTTTATAGATGGGCATACAGTCTCATGTACAGTGCAATCTATCACCAGTATTATGGGCATACATTTACTGGATTTACTATATCATCGTTGTCGGGTGGAAACCTTGTATGTCCAAAACCGTTTTGTATTTATCATTTTAGAAATTATTTAAACTAGTGAAAACAGACCTTGTAGACCTGCTGTTTTCACTACTTTTGTGCGACAGCCTTGTATTATGAAGCAGGGCTTTGCTTTGCGAAAGGAATTACAAATTTGAAACTTAAGATACAAGGTTTCTGCCCGACAGTGACGATATATTATGTACGGTACATTATCAGCAAAATTACGTCTTTATCCAAAGCACTTTACAATGTGCATTGTACACACGCACACACACACACGCACACACACACACACACACACACACACACACACACACACACACACACACACTCGCGCACGCCCTGGCGGCAGAGGAAACATACATACAGTACAGTATGATACCGTGATGGAACATGTGTGTAAATCCCCGTTATCAGTCTGGCTAATGCCAGGCTACCTAACCTGCTCATCTGGAGCAGTCGTGGGTTCAGTGTCTTGCTCAAGGACACTGATACACTGAGAGTCGGGCGGTCGAACCGGGAACCGCTCTACCTCCTGTGTCACTATCGCCCCAATTACTCCTATCTCAGGCATAAATACAGCAGTATGTTTTCATGTGTACACTACAGTATTGGTCGTGGTGGTGGTCTGCACTTTGATGAGTGCAGTCTTTCAACTTTATCTTTCTTGTTTATCTCCCTGCCGCAATATGCTAAATACTGTATATTAAATTAATATGGGACTAAGCACTGACAGATGAACTGAGCTGTACCGCCTCATGCTGTTAAGGTTTTTATTTATTTAACTATGTCTCATAATATTGTTTTTTTTGCACCGAATTGCTTGTTAAATATTGAACCTCCGTCTTATTCCTCTGCGTCTCTCGGTGTGCGGTATGCACGTCTCTTTAATTGTCCCGACTGTCAAAGTAGGCAAACGAAAGATGAATGTAAAGATGAGCGCTGACAAGCCAATCAGATTGAGTATCCCGCTGGCAGGCGGCTGTGTACATGTCGTTATGTCTGGATTCTCCTCAGAATGGGGGGGGGTTTGAGTTGGAAAGTTCGCCCCGGAAAAAGACACCGTACTCTGAGGAATAGCAATGGATGTGTGTTTGCTTTTGCCTCGCGTTCGTGTCGCAGCTGGTCAAACCTTAATCAAACAAGATGTTTTTGAAAGGCGGCGTGCACTACGCTTGTCTCCCTTTGTCAATATTCTTGACTGCTTCAAGTTTCATTACTGTTATTATTATATTTTATTTTTGTTTTGTTTTACACCATTCAACCTGCTGCCTTACCGGCCTAGTTTGAGCTATGGATTCTTTGAAACCTTCGCTATCAGGTGGAATCCTTGTATGTCCCAAACTGTTACTTATCAATGGATCATTGTAGATGATATTTAGTCAAGCTCTTGTTAATGTTTTTCATTGGTTCAATATTTATAAAACCCACAGGCACACATAAACACTTTCACATATTCGTAATATTCGTAATGTTTTCAAAAGGTAGCAAAAATAGCAGATTGGCAGTTTTTTTTGCTATTTTTGTGTAACACTGTGGTATGACGAAGTAAGGCATTCATTTAAACCATAAAACCATTGAAATATAGAGATACAAGGTGTCTGCAACAATATTTTGTGCTTGCTTTATGTTGTGATCAAGCTTTTATTGTCAGCGACACCAAAGCAGACACTGTAGCTTCTCTCTTTCTCTCTAAAGTCTGATTCACACTTTGTCGCGCAATGGAGTTGCCTACCAAGAACAGCCGGCCTACAAGCCTACAATGCGTCGCAGGAAGAAAGTCCACATTCCGTTACAGAAAATGATTGTGTTGTGAAAGCAAGTACTGTACCTTATAGTAAAGTAGCCTGTCTACAAAATGCATGCTGTTTTTAGAGAAAGCTGTGTCTTTAGATTTTAGCATTGGCTATTCAAAAAAGCAGATAATACAAGCTATACAAGCTTCTGTGGAAGGCATTTGTAGAATTTGCCTCAGGTCTTAATGGGTTAACACAGGGGTCTTCAACAGGGTGTCTGGGACCCCTAGGGGGTCCTTTTTTATATTAAGCACTTATAGCGTCCACTCTATAGCGTCCATATTTGGAGAACTTTAGCCAAAAATAGCAGATCTACAAGCTCACAACGCCTCGCGCTGCGAGGCGTTGTGAGCTTTGGTGTATAGGGGAAAAGGAGCAGACTAAGTACAGAGTGAAAGGTCAAGTATTGACGGACAAGTGGTTAAATATCTGAAAACACAAATTGACATGAATCCAAAATACACAGATGATTGTGCTGTCAAAAGATGAAACTATATAGAATCTATGAAAAGGTTGTGGGGGTCCCCGCTTCATCTCTCTCTCAATTAAGGGGTCCTTGGCCTGAAAACGTTGAAGACCCCTGGGTTAACATAATTCACAAGTCTCAATTAAGTTTGTCCAATGTGTGCCCCCTGTCCTTCTCTCACTATCGAAATCGTGTGGCATTCGGTGGGGCATGGCTTACTCCCCTTTTCTCTGTTTGCCTTCTTGGTTTTCTCTCTCTCGCTCTCTCTTCATATCTCTCTGCTCCCCGCTCTCTGTTTGCTGGTTGGATGACAGTGTTAGTTGAGCACACAGCTAAGTGACTGGCAGTACGCTTGGACTGAGACAAGAGAGGAAGTGTGGGCGAGTTGTTCTGTCACTCCGTCCGTCTCCCTGTCAGGAGAAGGTCAAAATGTTTATCTCCAGCCTCTCTGGAGGAGAGAGAGATGTTGTTTATCCTCAGGCTAGTTAGTGGAGTCCATGTTTTGTTGTGTGGACTGTGGACCTCCTGCGTTTTTTTTAAATCACCTCGTTCAGCTTTCACCAGATCAATGCACAAGAAACCTGAGAGAAAACTGTCTGGGTCACTTTGCTGTAGAAAAGTTTTACAGCAGTGTTTTTTGTAATTTTTTTGGAACGGAATTAAGGCCCTGGTTAGACAGCTACTGTAAAAAGATGTGTGTTGAATGCATTTAAAGGAGTAGTTCACCCCCAAAATGACTTTTTTCCTATCGATTACTCACCCCATGGAGACTTGAGTTCAATTATATATTTAGTTTTTTGTTGCATTCCTAAGCCAATAATTTGATTATAATAAATGTACCCCCATTTATTCCGGTCCGGAATCAACAGGCTTACAAAGAGTCTCCTCAAATTATTGGCTTTGGTTCAACAAAAACCAAAAACTATTATCGAACTCAAGTCTCCATGGGGTGAGTAATCGATAGGGGAAAAAAAGTCATTTTAGGGGTGAACTACCCCTTTAACACCCAAGTAAGATGGAAAACCAGTCCCGGTCTGGATTCCCTGTGGATTAGGAGCTGTGTACCTTTTAACTTTGTGTTTATTGTTTTTAACCAAATGTCTCTTGGGGTGTCCAGGACCCGGTTCCAGAGGACATCCATCCGGTCAGGGGTCCGGCAGCCGGTGGGACCGTCATCACCATCAACGGAACACACCTGGACACGGCCACTAAAGATGATGTCACAGTCACCGTGGGATCCGTGCCCTGTCAAGTGTAGGCACTCCTGTCCATAACTTTGAAAAAAAAAAAAAAAAAAAAAAAAAAAACATTTGACATACATTATTTCTTCTTCCTGTTTTTAATTAAGATGAATTAAGATCATTTAATATTTTAACTACAAACAAATACATTAGACTAGTAACAAGGACATCAGCACAATTGTTTACTGTCTGTGTGTCATGTTTAACCTCATGAAGCCCATTTGGCCCTGTCATAATAGGCACACTTGTAAATCTGCTGTTGTTTTTGTATACTGGGGACCCCGGTCAACAAAGGGTTCAACCTCCATTCATTAAGGACACATACAGGTTTTCAGATCCAAGTTCCTATTTGCAAAGAAAATATAAGAGTTTATGAATCGTTCTTCACGTGTGAAAATCTATTTAAAGATTAGCAAATTAGTGTGCAAGTTGGGAAATGTTTTTGTGCATTTGCAAATACTTTTGAGACTTTATTAGTTCCAAACCACACTCTGTCCGTCCGTCCGTCCGTCCGTCCGTCCGTCCGTCCGTCCGTCCGTCCGTCCGTCCGTCCATCCGTGTCTCTCTCTCTCTCTCTCTCTCTCTCTCTCTCTCTCTCTCTCTCAGGAAAAATATAACATGGAATTTTTCATACAATCATATTTATTCTCTCTCTCCATGTCTGTCTGTCTCTACAGGCTGTTGTTTGGCAGTGTGCTCGAGTGTAAGACGGGCAGGTTTCAGGGTCAGAAGGTCCCCTCAGAGCAGCTGACAGTGACAGTGAAGTACGGCAAGAACACCACCAAGGACGTCCCTGTCACCTTCCAGTACTATGACAACCCCAAGATACAAGACTACAAACCCAGAGAGAGCTTCTTCTGGTCAGCAACACACCTTTTACTGCTCCAGGCATTGTCATACTGTACAGAAAATACATAAAATAATAATAATAATAATTAAAAGGCCAAAACCTAACAATGTTTCAGTCTTAGACCTTCATCAGGTTATCATAAAGCTTTAAGATTGTCTAATGTCTAAGACCAAAACATTGTTACGGTATATTCCCATTAAAGTATTTGTATTTATTTTTTGCATTTGAAGACAGTGTTTGGTCTTCTCCTACCCACCTGTTGGTTTTGTAGATATGCAAAAGATGTGCTTTGTAAACTAAAATTCACTCGATACATAGAGATTACTGGCAATTATTCATAACCAAAGGTCAAAACATATTTGTAATAATGTTACAAAAATGCAGACAGCGCATCTCATCGTGACTAATTGTGAACTGGTGGGCTGCAGTGGCTCAGGAGGAGGTACAGCGGCCGCTTGGGAGTCGTAAGGTTCCCGGTTTGATTCCCCTGTGTTACTGTCCTTGATACTGGCCTTGCACGGTGGTGTGTGTGACTGGGTGAATGTAAAGCACACAGCAAAGTATTTTAGATAAAGGCGCTATATACAGTATAGCACCATTCACTTGTTGGTGGGCTATTTTGCAATGAAATAATATAAATTATTATTATGAACATTTGATATATTTATGAAATGTGTTGTCTCTCAAACTTTTGATGGAAATATGACGTTTCTGTTAATTTTATCCAGCTGCCATTATGCCGACGAACGGAAACGATTATGCAAAATAATTGGGATCGGCTCAAATTACTGCGTTTAGGTAGTGATTATGTAATAAATGTGACAGGCCTGGTGAGCACAGTGGGGAGCCCGCCCACACCCTCCTCCGTTCTGGGTTCAACAATACCAGTGTAATCTCCTGCAAGGCCTGTGCAATAGCTACTGTACCCTATCCACTCTGTGTGGGTTCCCACAGTCCCGCCTGCGGCACTCAGAGCCATTGTACATTCACTGTAATATTGTGCTCATAAGTTGTGTGGACTGGCTGAATACTTCACCATGCTTCCTTGCCAGCCTAGCAGACACACGCACACGCGCGCGCACACACACACACACACACACACACACACACACACACACACACACACACACACACACACACACACACACACACACACACACACACACACACACACTCAGTTGAACGTACGTGGGCAATTGTCGTTCCGTGTTCCCACGATGACACACAAATCAAAATCAAACATAGAATAATATGAACATACTGTAGATACATGTGAGGCGAGTGGGTTGGATGTTGATCGTATTATCATGTTCATGCTGATTGATTGACTGTGTGTGTGTGTGTGTGTGTGTGTGTGTGTGTGTGTGTGTGTGTGTGTGTGTGTGCGCAGTGGAGGCAGGAAGATTGTGGTGGAGGGGACTGGATTCGACCTCATCCAGAGGGCAGCCATGAAGGTGGTTCCATCCACTGACGACTTCTCCCAAACGCCCTCCTCTACAGAGGTAACTCCAGCTAGTATGTTTAGTAGGTAAATTAATTGTAGGGCGGTAGTGAGTAGGGTTAGAGCGATTTCATCCCCAGCTCCTACTGGTTTAGAGTCGACGACGACGTGTCTTGAGTCCTTCCCCCCCCTTTGAGTCCTCCCCCCCCCCTTTTAGTCCTCCCCCCCTTCTGCCACCCAGGTGGAAGAACGCATTGCCGCATGTCTGGCCAACATCTCACATCTCACAGTGGATGTCAGCCCAGCACCTCAAGCTGAACCTGGACAAGACGGAGCTTCTCTTCTTCCCAGCTAAATCTTGCCCCATGCAAGATCTCACTATTTCCATAGATAATGCATTGGTGACTTTGGTTCCAACTGCTAGAAACCTTGGTGTGGTCCTGGACAGCCAGCTATCATTCAAGGCACACATTGCATCAGTCACCTGATCCTGTAGGTTCACACTCTACATCTGTATGATCAGACCCTTCCTCACCCAGGAGTCAGCCCAGCTCCTCATCCAGACATCTGTCATATCAAAACTTGAATATTGTAACTCTCCTCACTGGCCTCCTGGAATGTGCACTTAAAGGAGTAGTTCATCCACAAAATTCCTTTTTTTCTATTGATTACTCACACCATGGAGACTTCAGTTCAATAATATTGTTTCACATTCCTATGACAAAAAAAATATTTTAGTAAATGTACCCCCATTGATTCTGGATGGGCATTTGGGTCCCCTTCCAGAATGAAAGGGGGAAGATTTATTGTAATGAAATTATTGTCTTAGGAATCCGACTAAAACAAAAGAATATTATTAAACTGAAGTCTCCATGGCATGAGTAATCAATAGAAAAAAATGCATTTTGGGGGTGAACTACTACTTTAAGCCTCTCCAACTGATCCAAAATGCCGTGGCATGAAAGGTCTTCAATCAGCCAAAATTCTCACATGTCTCCCCCCTTCTCTGCTCCCTCCACTGGCTCAAGGTTGCAGCCCGCACTGAATACAAAACACTGTTGCTGACTTTCATAGCAGCCAAAGGTACAGCTCCTCCATACCTTCAAAACCTGATCAACCCTACAACCCCACCCGTTCACTCAAGCCAACACAGGGATGCTGACAGAACCCTCGCTAAAGACAATTTGCCCTCCTGGCCCCCAAACTGTGGAATAAACTCCCTGTCGCACTTAGAACTACAGACTCACTCCCTAGCTTCCGCCATAGACTCACCTCATCAGACTCCACCTAAACCCATAGCACTACTGTAACACTCCCCTTCCCTCAATGACCATACATGAAGCTAGATAGCATTTTTTAGGTTTTAGAAACTTTTTTTTTTTACTGATTAGGTGCGTGGTCTACCTATGTTATTGTTTTTTCTAGATTGATATTCCTACGTATTGTTTTATTGTTGTTGATGTACTGACATATTATCTTGCTTATTATATTGATGTATTACCTGCTTATTGTAAGTCGCTTTGGATTAAAAGCATCTGCTAAATGCCTAAATTGTTTGAGCAGGGCATTGCACCCCCACAGTAACTGCTCCCAATGAGCAGGTTGGTGTATGCTTTCCTCAGCTGTGTGTGTGTGTGTGTGTGTGTGTGTGTGTGTGTGTGTGTGTGTGTGTGTGTGTGTGTGTGTGTGTGTGTGTGTGTGTGTGTGTGTGTGTGTGTGTGTGTGTGTGTGTGTGTGTGTGTGTGTGTGTGTGAGAGATAATGTAATGCACATTGTAAAGCGCTTTGGAAGTTTGGATACTATATAAACACTCCATTTATAGGCAGTGAAGGTTTTGTAGTTGGGGATAGCTTCCTCAACAATAAAATAACAGTAATAAAAAAGGACTAATAAAAAAAACACACAAACGGGCAATATCAACAGTCCTGTACAGTATGTAATATAATGTATACAGTATAAAGTCAAAGTCAGCTACAGTAATTGGCTCAAGTGGAGGCTAAAGGGTAGTCAACATTTTGAAGTTCAAGTATAATACTGAAGCACTCAGATTTTGTACTTAATTATGCAATAACACAGTGTAAAAAATACTTTGTTACAAGTGAAAGTCCTGCATTCAAAATGTTACTTAAGTCAAAGTACAAAAGTATTTGCATCAACATCAACATATCCTTCAATAGCAAAAGAAAGAATTGACATTTCAGTATCATAATAGCTTACTGGATCATGTTGTTGTTGGACTATCATTATTGATCATTAACCACTTAAGCCCTATTTTTTCTTCAGCCATTAGAAAAATAGATCTACAAGCTCATAGATCAATTGATTGATTGATTGAAGACTTTATTAGATGTTTGCATAGGAAAAGGTACAGTTTCATGACGGTACAGTTCACTGGTACAAGGTCTACTAAAAGGAGATCCATGAAAAGACTAAGCTTATTTCCACTGGAAACCATTGAAGTATCTCATATCAAGATTGAAGTATAATAGGGCTCAAGTCATTAACTCATCTACTGACATGCAAAAGAGTGTTTTTCCCAATTCTTTTCTTTTTCCCCAATTTCCTGAAAAGTAACGGTTTTGGACATGCAGGGTTTCCACCCTTGACAAAATATTGGATACCTCCCCACCCTGACACCTCTTTGTTTTGAGAGCACGCCCTCAGGGTGTGTTCTGTAAGTTCAGTGTCCCTCCCCAGATGACATGAGTAAATGTGGAATGTTGTGTTTTTATTCTAAGCGATATATATCTAACTGCTTTTATTTTAAGTGCTATAAATCAGCTCCACCAAACTGTGCGAGGCTCCTGGGAGCTGCAGCCATAAACTCCTTTTGCACACAGCACTTTATGTACATTGGCCTATTTGAACAGTTCATGTATTGTTGTATGCCCCATGCTTTTATATGTGTATGCCTTTTTTAATTTCGTGTCCTTATTTGCTACTGTATGTTCCACTGGCCCTGGCTGGTTGGTGTACAGTACGACCTACACCAGATAAATGTGTCAATACAGCATCACAATCATTTTAACCACCATATGTTATGGCTATATATTTGGAACATTTAAAAAACAAACCTTGAAAGTATTAAGAATTCTTTCTCTCTCTCAGTTCATTGAGGAGGTGTTGAGTCGGAATGATTCATTCCTGGAGTTCTACTCTCCGGAGGTGTCCAGCAGCCCGAGCCAGTCCTTCAAGACCACCCTGATGCTGGACAACATCGAGGAGGAGCTGAAGCTCTTCGAGTACCACCCTGACCCCACCTTCGACAAGCTGTCCAAGAACATCATCACTGAGACCAGCATCATCATCGTCACGGTAACCACACACACATTACCACTGAGGCCAGTATCAACATCGTTCTATGTACAAAACTGTTACTTTTCAGATTTAAAATAAAGAAAAGAAAAAATAACCTGTGTTCCAATGCATCCAATGTAGCAGTTATTATTTAGTTACAAGCTCTTGTTAATACTTTCATAAAACTTTCAACCTGGCCTCCCTATTTCACGCATGTTCTTACAGGTACAAATGTCCAAAAATGTTTCCAACTACAAGCTCCCAACAGATCGCACACAACTAAGTATAAAATAGGGCAACATTGTCATAATCATACTCCTGTCTTTCTCTATGTCTGTCTGTCTGTAGGGTCGAGGGTTTTCCAAAGCGATGACGGCCCCAGAAGCCGAGGCGTTTGTTGGCGACACCTCGTGTCACGTTAACATACTGCAGGTACACAAAGCATGACTTTTTACTGTCTGTGCTATTAAGAGCTATCATGTTATCGATCCATAATTGGATTGAAACATGCCTATTAAAGTATAAATAAACCCTCAGTGCTGCTAACACGGTGACTGTTAGGGTGCTGAATATTAGACTACCATGTTGTCTGTCTTTGTTCAGGAGGAGAAGTTGTTTGTAGATGCTCCTTCTCCAAAACCTAAAGGAACCAGCAGGAAACGGCAACGTAGAGATGCCACTAATGCTGACTCTGGACTGGACCTAGTGGTAAGCACACACAAGCACGCACAAACACGCAACTACAGGAAAGCACACTAGAAGGTTTTTTAACACAGGAAGAGACACAACACCTGCATTCTCTGTCGGAACCCGCTGGGTCACACTGTGCTCGTGTGTGAATGAGTTTCAACGTGGCAAAAAGAGCGGGGTGTGTGCACGAGACAAGCACGAATACAACACTTTCATGTTTTCCAGATGGCCTGTCAGATCAACTTACCAGAAAGCTTGCCTCTCAAGTGGACTGCATTTACATTCCGATTCCAGAGATTCCAACGTAGCCGTATTAAATGGACGCTAAATAAAAGTAGTCCTCGTTTACATGACTCAAACATTTAATCTGAATATGACTTTTGACATGCATGAAGTGATTCTGCCGGCAACTGTCTGATTCTCACTCACTCAGTCACTCAGTCACTCAGTCACTCACTCACTCACTCATGCACTCAGCCACGACCACCTTTATACCGTGGCCCTTAGACTTGTAAGTGTGTTAGTTCATAGTGTTGGTAGGAATCCTTTCGGTTAAAAATAATAGATTTCTTTTGCACAAGCTGGTGTGATGTGGAGTCTAAGTTACACGCACTCTGACAGACACGCCTCCCGGGGTGCTGTCAATCTCACACACAGCCACCAGGGTGCCGTCAGTCATCTTCTGAGAGTCTGTGATGAGTGTTCACCTCCCACTGCTTCTTATTGAAGAAAAGAAACACACACACACACACACACACACACACACACACACACACACACACACACACACACACACAGTCATCCTGTCAACAGAGCAACATGGTTCCAATGCCAGTATCCAATTAAATCTTTAAAACTAACAGTCAGAAATGTATTAACTTACTGATTAAACAAGGTACTCGGGTAGCACTGGGGAAAAGTACCTGCCGTGCCCACTACCGCAGACTCAGAGTCTTGGGGTTTGGATCTACAACGCCTCACTTGAGCTTATAGATCGGATATTTTCCACAATATTTATCTGTGGAACCGAGTCAAACTACATGTAATGCCTTAACTCCTACAAATCTAACAAGGTGCTTATCAGGGCTTGGGGGCTCCCAGTTCAAATATGATTATTTTGGGGGGTCACAGCCTGACAAGGTTGAGAACCACTGGACTAAACTACATTAGAAGGGCAGAAGCGGAAGTGGTTAACGGATCATTGTAATTAATCTTTTGAAGAGAAGGAAATGATTGGAACACTGAACTGAACAGAACTATAACTCCTATCACTAACGTACAAATGTGTGTAAACCTTTTTAGGTGAAGTTTGGCAAAGGGGAGTGGAAGGTGGGATCGGTGTTCTACGCCAGGAAGGACGAGGTGCCTCTGGCCATCATTATACCTGGAGTCATACTGCCCATGCTGCTGTTCATCGCTGTGTCTGTGTACTGCTACAGGTATGACACACACACACACACACACACACACACACACACACACACACACACACACACACACAGTGATGTCATTACGTGCGCATCCCGCATCAAAAACTCATTCAAGTCACCCAGGGACTCATTCATGTCATGGTCCTGGGGATGCGCCTCTATTGGAGTCCATGTTAAAATAATTTACCGCATTGCGGTAAAAGAAAAAATAAAGAAATTCCACAGACACCACCATTGTTCATGGGTGAAAGCATCCTACTTTACTTTACGTTAACACAAATAAAATCCACATAGAAAGTCTTAAACAGGCGATAGAAACGTCAATGTTTTGATTCCACCGACGTCCGACGCCATTTTGCGCGCGTAAACTTTATATTGAGGACTCAGAAAACTTTTCTGCGACCCATTTGAATGACCACCTGTGGGTCCCGGGACCCAATACATTGAAAACCTAGTAACATCACTGCACACACACACACACACACACACACACACACACACACACACACACACACACACACACACACACACACACACACACACACACACACACACACACACACACACACACACACGTGCACCTGCATGCCAATGCATGTGTCTGGGTTTATATAAGGTTTATATAATAGTTGTGTTTATGTTGTTATTGCTGCTATAGTATTTACGGTATACCAGCTGTTGTACATTATGCCTTATTGCAGGGATTCTCAACCTGTGGGCTATGAGGATATTGCAAGAGGCCCCCCAGGGCAAAACCCTATGATTTTATTGATGATTGTGTGTGTGTGTGTGTGTGTGTGTGTGTGTGTGTGTGTGTGTGTGTGTGTGTGTGTGTGTGTGTGTGTGTGTGTGTGTGTGTGTGTGTGTGTGTGTGTGTGTGTGTGTGTGTGTGTGTGTGTGTTAGGAGGAAGAGTCAGCAGGCAGAGAGAGAGTATGAGAAGGTGAAACATCAGTTGGAGAACCTGGAAGAGAGTGTTAGAGACCGCTGCAAGAAGGAATTTACTGGTAAACGCACGCACGGTCGCGCACGGTCGCGCACCCACATTTCTTTTACTATACTTGTAAGGTTGTCAACATTTTTAGTAGGCGATTTTGTGAATGCCAATTTAAAATACTGTCTTGCCATTTTTAACCATCCCTACAACTAATTGACAGCGATTATTTTTCGATTATTTTTAGGCAACTCCGCGATAGAATCACATTTACACTGCATCTAAAGACTCCACCTTTTGCACAAAAATCGCACATTTTTACCCCAATGTTCCTAGCAGCTTCTCCTGAAGCTATTGTATTCGCACGATGTACACTTTGTAGAAAAGTAATGTGTGGGTTTGCTATGCAAATCTTTCCCCAGAGTGTCTCCCACGCAATTTTCGTCATCAAAGTATCAGGTTACAGTTTGCTTCAGCAGGCGCGCAGCAGCGAGAGCCTAGCGGCCCTTCGGGCCACTCACATCTAGAGTTCGGCCCACTCACCTCTAGAGTTCGGCCCACTCACCTCTTCACAGCAACATACTGTGTGTGTGTGTGTGTGTGTGTGTGTGTGTGTGTGTGTGTGTGTGTGTGTGTGTGTGTAGGGGTGTGTGTGTGTGTGTTGCTAAAATGAAAACATTGAAATAATGAAAATAAAACATTGGCAGGCCTATTATAGTAATAATAATAACACAATTAGGCCAAAACTTTTTTTTTTTCTAAAAACTTTTTTTTTCCAAAAAACTTTTTTTCAAAAAACTTTTTTTTTTCTCAATTTTTTTTGGTCTCAAAACACTATTTTTTCTCTAAAAAAAACATTTTTCTCAAAAAAATATTTTCTCTCAAAAAAAGAACTACCCATATTTGCCCATTACAAATCCATTTCATTGCTGGTATACCGTGCGGGCCCCCGGAGGGGCCCGAAATTCTAGTAAGCCTAATGCGGCACGACGTGTTATTATAGATTGGCTGGTTTTTGGTGTTTTAAATATATAGGTATACAGTGAGTATAAAAATAACATTTTCGCAAGTTTTGCATAATTACCGGTAACAAAGTATGGCATTCATTTACAAAAAATACAAGAAATAGAGATGCAAAGTTTCTGCCCGACAGCAAATTATGGTAAATTGTCTCCGTTGACATTGACCCTTGACCTCTCCAGACCTGATGATCGAGATGGAGGACCACACCAGTGACCTGAGCGAGGCGCGCATCCCCTTCCTGGACTACAAGACCTACACCGACCGCAACTTCTTCCTGCCGTCCAAGGAGGGCGACAACGACCCCATGATCACCGGGAAACTCAACATCCCAGAAGGCCGCAGGGCCATCGTCAACCAGGCCCTCAACCAGTTCTCCAACCTGCTCAACAGCAAGACGTTCCTCCTCAATGTGAGTTTGACCTGTTACCCCAGTGGTTCTCACATGGGGGACCAGGGACCCCCATGTGTCCATGAGGGGTTTTCCAGGGGATCCCCAGTAAAATGAGTTAATATAGCATCAAGATCTGTTTAACCGCTTTAACCCTACATTGTTGTATTGCTATTTTTAGTTGGTTAGAAGCAAAAAGGTGCTCTTCATCAGGACATACCAGAGTCTTCTAATCAGAGAGTCCTGCCACTGCGGGGTCAGAAACAGCGCTGGTCACGTGGTTCATTGTCACTTTACACCTCATAGACTTGCATTTTGTAAACTTCCGGTTCGCCGTTTGTCACTATACGCCAATAGATGTGTGCGTAGAAGACCTGGCCCCATGAAGTGAACGGGAGTGACGCAACTCTCCGTAGGTAGAAGGCTCTGGGACAGACATGATGAAGTTCTAATGATCGATTGAGGGGGTCTTGGTGTGCTTAAGGCCCGCCTCCACTCGATCATGATTGGAGGAAGGCCGTCACCTACAGGAAAAACTGAAACTGCTTTTATCTCTCCTCACAGGGGATAGGGCTCTAGTCCTTATATGGACCAAACATTCTATAGTAACTACCCTAGTACTATCAGAACATAGACCCATTTTGTTATTATTTAAATTAAATTAAATCACTTTCCCTACCATTAAAAAATAGCATCCTTTTTTTCCGAGTTCCAGTGTGTGGGACTTTTTCTTTGACTTGTTATCAGAGATTCCTTTCAGATTCCTTTGTTGGTGACCCAACCTTTGAATTGTGCATCTGCCTTCTTCTAAAAGTACTTGCTGTAAGTAAAACACAAGAGAACGTCTTCCACCACATGCTTTCTGAACACCGTGCTGTGTTTTGTGTCCAGTTCATTCGTACACTGGAGGGCCGTCCGGATTTCAACGCCAGGGCCAGGATGTACTTCTCGTCCCTGCTGACCGTGGCTCTGCATGGTAAACTGGAGTACTACACTGACATCATGAGAACGCTGCTGCTGGAGCTGATGGACGAACACGTTCAGAGCAAGAACCCCAAACTCATGCTCCGCAGGTGAGAGGATAATAATACTACACTGTCTCACACACCGATAACATGTAGGGCTGCAACTGTCAATTATGTTCTTTGCAGTTATTCTTTAGATTACTTTGTATTAATTTTTCGATTATCAAATAATCATTACTTTTTTTTTACTTAAAATATAATTTAAATATAAATTCAATAATATTTATCAACAAAACAGCAGATTTTTATAGTATTTTATAATCAGCTGTTTGATTAACCACCAAAGCCCTATTTTATACTTTGTTATACAACTGTGTGTCATAATTCTGAAAATGGTCAAGTGTCAACCTACAAGCTCACAACGCATGATGTGACACGTTTCTAACATGTAGATTGCCTATTGCCTAATGCGATTTTTAAAATGTGATAATTTTTTATCCACTTTTATTCACTTTTTGCACAAAAAGTATCTACTAATTAAATGATTTTGCACGTGCGTGCGTGTGTCCATGCAGGTCAGAGACGGTGGTGGAGCGGATGCTGTGTAACTGGATGTGTATCTGCCTCTACCAGTTCCTCAGGGTAACAAAGCAGGATGTTTTATTTCTGTGTTACTGCTTTCTAATCGTCTTTTCAGCATTTAAAGTCCCCAAATTCATTCATTCAATTCATAAATGTGTTTGTGTGTGTGTAGGACACAGCAGGGGAGCCTCTGTACAAGCTGTACAAGGCATTGAAACACCAGGTGGAGAAGGGACCGGTGGATGCTAAGCTGAAGAAAGCCAAGTACACTCTGAACGACACAGGACTGCTGGGAGACGACGTAGAATACCTCACACTAGTGAGTAGGACTACAGTCAGCTATTGCCAGTACTGCACACTATTTAGTATACTTAATGATGATTTAAAAAAGACTCTACTTGTTGGTACAGTATGTATTTCATAGTACATACTGTATTTTTTTTTCTCTCTCCCTTTTTTTTTTAAATTATTATTTCTTCATGGTGTATGTATACAGCTTGGCTTGTTGGGAAGTCATATTTCTTCATGGTGTATGTATACAGCTTGGCTAGTTAGGAAGTCATATTTCTTCATGGTGTATGTATACAGCTTGGCTAGATAGGAAGTCATAGGAATGAGTTGTCAATGCCCCTGGTGGATGAATTGGTTAATGCTCTACACTGATGTCATGCGTCACATTTCGTCTCCCGGAACTAATTACCAATGGGAAAAACAGCGGCCAGCCGGCAAACTCTGTCATGATGGAAGAAGAGCCAGCTAATGCAACTGTCACTACTAGACAGAGAATTCGACTATTCGTGAATGCCCCACTTCATAGTATGCATAGTGATAGTAATGTGTACTACTGTAGTTAAGCTCAAACAAACACCCAAAACAATCACATTTTGATTTGTATTTTTTGTTACTGCTTTACATTATCTTTGTTGCTAATTGAATAGTTTATGTATTTTACCCTTGACAGGAAAACGTGTGTGTGAGTGTGACTGACAGCTGTGTTTCTCCTATCAGACGCTGCAGGTACTGGTGCACGGGGAGGGACCAGACGTCACACCGGTAAAGGTGTTGAGCTGTGACACCATCACACAGGTGGGTCCATGACATGTCTCTCTTTATAATGCCTGAGTTATACTTGGTTGCCCGCCGGTGTGTCGTGTGCTGACAATGGACAATCTACAAGCTCGCAGTGCAGTGCAACGTGTTGTGAGCTTGTATGTCTGCTATTTTCAGCACATAACAGGGCTATAACAGGGCTTAAGTCCTTCTCTTACTTGACCGGGGTCCCCCAGGGATCTATACTACAGTAGATCCTCATTTTGTTACACTCTACATCAAATCTCTATACAAGCTGTTGTGAGCTTGTATTTTCACTGAATATTTGCCCAAAAAAAGGAAAGCGAGCATGTGGGTCTTCACCTGATATGAACATAAATGCACCGTAGACTCTGTCTACATTTAATTCTCGGTTCATTCAGATGTGCCAGCGTAAAATAAAGTTCTGTTTTTATATTCCTTCAATCAATTAAAGGTTATCATTACAAACTAGACAGTCGTTGGATATTTTTCTTTTTTGTATTTGTATCCACTAGACCCACCATTTCCACCCACATTCCACCCGGGCTATGGCACTGCAAGCACAACTACAACCCATTGCCTATTAAATTTGGGAAAAGTGAATGTTTGACTTTGTTGCTCTCTTCATATCCCAAGTTCAGATCAGTCAACCCACAGAAGAGAAAAATGCGGATCAGACAGAATGACAGAGGTTTCTTAAATGGATTGTAGGAAAAACATAAAAAAAAGATCTTTACCCACTGAATATTTTGTTTTCCAGGTGAAGGAGAAAATCATTGACCAGGTGTACAGGAACATGCCTTATTCACAAAGACCCAAGGTGGAGAGTGTAGCACTGGGTAAGACTGGAACTCTTTCACTGACAGTTGACAAATTAATCCTAATTGTGTTGTCAAGCAGGCATGTTTAATCATGTTTCACTTCCTGTCCACAGAGTGGCGCCCAGGCTCCACAGGTCAGATTCTGTCTGACCTTGACCTGACCTCACAGAAGGAGGGTCGCTGGAAGAGACTAAACACTCTGGCTCATTATAATGTGAGTTGGGGCTTGTGTGTGTGTGTGTGTGTGTGTGTGTGTGTGTGTGTGTGTGTGTGTGTGTGTGTGTGTGTGTGTGTGTGTGTGTGTGTGTGTGTGTGTGTGTGTGTGTGTGTGTGTGTGTGTGTGTGTGTGTGCGTGCGTGATTTTACTATGTAGATACTGTATCACCTGATGTCTGTGTGCGCGTGCAGGTTCGGGACAACGCCACATTGGTTCTGTCCAGAGTTCTACACACACAGCAGTCCTTCCACCAGCACCAGGACAACCAGGAAGAGAGTATGTCGCACACACACAGGCACACACACACACACACACACACACAATATGTTTGCAAAGTCTAACCACATATTTTGCAAAGCAATATAAAAGTTCAGAAATCAATCTTCAAATGTGAAAGTCAATTCAAACATTAAAAAAATGTGTCTGCGAGACGGAAAATCTATTTATACATTCGCAAATAGTTTTAAGACTATTTACTCCATATGAGACCCCCCACACTCACCCTCACACTTTCTCTCTCTCTCTCTCTCTCTCTGTAGAGAACTCCCTATTGGAGGAGGACAACACATTCCACTTGGTGCGACCAGCAGATGAGATGGATGAAGGGAAGTCAAAGCGAGGCAGTATGAAGGACAAGGCCATGACCAAAGCTATCACTGAGATCTACCTGACCAGACTGCTGTCTGTCAAAGTAAGACATTAGCAATGTCATCAATTGAACTCATCCAACAGTATAGATTAACCACTTTAACCTAGATATTGACTGCTAACATACACAGAATGTTTGAAAATCTTTGCTCGTATATTATCATGTACGCAAAAAAGAACTAGCTTTTTCTATACTACTTTGGCAGTGGAAGTTGAACTGTGTCAGCTGACCATTCAGCCCAAACCCCAACAGAATAGAGCAGAATACTATCTAAGTTGTTGTTTGACTTTGACCTAGCTTTGAGTCACGCCCGGCGGTACAAACACAGTGAAACACTTAGAAAGTCAAAGGTAAAAATACCATGAGGGACGTTCATACTGTACATACTGTAGCTTTTCCACATTCGGTCCCCCTGGGACCCCACCCCCCCACCCCTTGAAAACTGCTGAACTCAGCAACTAACTCAGCACAGTGGAACACTTCCAAAATATGAGGAGAGTTCAATTTTTTTATTTTTTTTCTAATGGCATGGACCACTTTTTTCGGAAGCAACCAATTACAGCAGAGGAGTTACTTTGTTCTCATGGAACCGTCACGGTTTGCCCGTTTCGCTTAGAAACAACCACAACGAAGGATGGAGAAAGCGCTTGCAGAGAAATCGGACGTCTCTCAGATCATCTCTGTCAGTAGCGCTTTCTCAACACAAACAACACTACTTTGAACGCGTTTTAATCACTTAAACCCTGTATACTATGTTGAACTCTTGCTACTCGAGACACAACATCATGCCAGGTCCCGCTAGAATAAGCCCAAACCTTACTGATTCTCAACGAGTTTGGAATCTATTATCGGTCCCCGTCCCTAATTGGGAAAGATGTACAGTACTGCAGTGTCGTTTTTGACAGCAAATTTTGATTTAGTTTTAGTCATAGTCTTTTGAATAAAATTTAATTTAGTTATAGTCATAGTCACCTGAAAAGTATTAGTTTTAGTCAAATTTTAGTCGACTAAATCTCATAAGATTTTAGGCGACTAAATCTACAGTTGATTTAGTCAACTGCAATGCATTTTGGAAGGCCTTGATGGCATCGTAATGACTGATTTTACACTTGGTTGTGCTGCGACGCGTTGTGAGCTTGTAGATCTGCTATTTTCAGCATGCAACACCTGAGAGCAACCAAACATAAAATGACTCTCTTCTCCACTAGTCCCTCCCTAATATTTTAGTGTAGTTTTTATTTTGTTGACGAAATTGTCAATATATTTAGTCTTAGTTTCAGTCATCACTTTCGTTTGTATTTAGTTTTCATCAGTGAAAAAAAGGCAGTCGTCAAACATTTTTCGTCATAGTCTAGTCGACAAAATGAACACTGCAGTACTGACTGTGTGTGTGTGTGTGTGTGTGTGTTCCAGGGCACTCTGCAGCAGTTCGTGGATGATTTCTTCCGCAGTGTGTTGTGCTCCAGCACTGGCGTCCCGCCTGCCGTCAAATACTTCTTTGACTTCCTGGACGAGCAGGCGCTGAGACACGACAACGTCGAGGAAGAGACCATACACATCTGGAAGACCAACAGGTAAACACACACACACACACACACACACACACACACACACACACACACACACACACACACACACACACACACACACACACACACACACACACACCCCACAGGTCTGTAATTAGGTTCTTGTGGTTGTAGATATAGCCTGCAGGTAGAAGCTTCATTTTGCTGTCAAGCTGTTATGACACAGGGAGAGGAGGGTTTAGCGCAGTGTTTCTAAAAGTGGGAGGCGGGGAACCCCAGGGGTCCTTTGAGGTGCTTCTATGGGGTCCCTAGTAATGAGGAAAAGTTTATTTATTTATTTCACTATTATTCCACTGGATTGAAGTGAAACCCAGTGGAAGAATGCGTACAAAATAAGAATGACTATTTCACATCATAGGTCTCGCTCTCCTCACCACAGTATAGACAGTTGTTGAATCTCAACATCAAAGAATGTTTTCTGGGGTCCTGGGGATATGAAAATATTTGAGAATCACTTTAGCAGATATGTTAAGTGGATCGTTGAGTGTTTTATCTTTAGCTGAGTGTCTGGTGTTCAGAGTGAGATCCTCTATGACAGCTTGTCAGGTGGTCAGCAGCTCTGCACACAAACAGCAGTAAATGAGGTCTGTTAACAAAAGCTGACAATGCAACACACAAATCAAAGTTTAAACTTTGTTTGATTTGAGAACCGACCGACTATCTGACCAACAAACTTCAAACTTTCCATGTACGACAGAAGAGGGAGGAGGAAAGAAAGACTGCAGGGAGAGTGAGAGAAAAGAGAAGATAATTACACAAAACAGAAACCTCTCTCTATCCTCTTAACCGCAGTTTCATAAAAAGGGCCAGAGTAACTGCTGTCAATCAACCAGAAACACAGAGTTGATCAAATATTCATCTGGTCTGTGAATTATTGACGGAGACTCAACCTGAGGAGGTAGAGGTCTCTGAAGGAACAGCTGGGGGTTGAGTGAATGAATCAGAGTTGACACATCATTCATACTTGGACGCATGCTGGCATCTCACTTGTAGATCGACTATTTTAGATGCGAGACACAAGCATATAAATCATGTATAACCTTATTAAGTAAATACGTTTTAAAGGAGCTATAGTCAACTTTTTCATTGTAGGGCCGAGACTTTGTTTACATCCTAGTCTATAGACTAGAATGTAAACAAAGTGTCGCCCTGACAATGGCCAAAATGATTATTTTATCATTATTTTACACTTTTTGTGGTCATTTTTGAATAGAAACACATAATATATGAAGCTTAATTTTTTATAAAATATTTTCGAAACATTATTTTTATTTTAGCATCCGTTTTTCAAGAAAAAGTTGACTATAGCTCCTTTAAGTTATAACTAACGTTAAGTTGGCAGTGCTTGGGGCGAGCCGATAGCTGAGTGGTTGCCCTGACAGCGAGTCCCCGGTTTGATTCCCAGCCGGTTGGACTATTTGCTGCATGTCACTCTCCTGCTCTCTCTCTCTCTCTCTCTCTCTCTCTCTCTCTCTCCCTCGCTTTCTCTGTGTATCCCATCTCTCTCCTCTATCAATAAAAGCCCCCAGAATATCTTTGAAAAAGTTGGCAGTGCTTGCAGCTTTACAAGAATGTTGACATGCAATTTTCGTGATGGAAAGCAACACTGATGCTTTGAGAAAGAAATGACTTCCAAAAGAGCTTGTGCGTTCATGCGTGTGTGCGCGTGTGTGTGTGTGTGCGTGCGCACGCACGCGCACACCCTAGTTGTGAATAAAAGTACTGGAAATTGGAAACACTCCAGTAAAGTACAAATAGCTCAAAATTGTACTAAAGTACAGTACTTGAGTAAACATGCTAGGTTACTTTACATCACTGGGACCGACCTGCTCAGTGTCTATATTGCTCTTCGTGCTCTCTGCCTGTCGTTCTGTCTGACCTCCTGTCTCACCTCTCTCCACCCCCAGCTTGCCCCTGCGGTTCTGGGTGAACATTCTGAGAAACCCCCACTTCATCTTTGACGTGCACGTGACGGAGACAGTGGACGCATCGCTGCACGTCATCTCCCAGACCTTCATGGACGCCTGCACCAAGACGGAGCACAAACTGAGCCGGGTATACGCTCCTTCTAACAACACACCACACTTACTGTTGACGGCCACTGTCATGTGTTGAGAATAGCTGATCTACATGCTAGCCAGACTAATTAAAAACTAAGCTATGATGACTAAAACTAAGACTAAATATATTGAATACCTATAGTCTATTTGAAAATAGCCTAGGCCGATCACAAGCTCACAGCACGTCGCGATACGACGCGCTGTGAGCTTGTAGATCTGCTATTTTCAAACATTTTGTACTTTTACTTTTGTTACATTAAGTACATTTTGATGCCAACTCTTTTATACTTTTACTCAAGTACATTTTGAATTCCGGACTTTTACTTGTAACAGTATTTCTATATTGCAGTATACTTTTACTTAAGTAATGTGAGTACCTTTTACACCACTGAGAATCACTGCAGTAGTGTAATTTATTTTTTGCTGCTGGCTGTTTGTAGAAAACCTGTACGGTAAAATAGTGTTTGCCTGCAGCCAGACTTTATTATGACACCAGATTATACGACACTAAAGTCTGTCTGGGCTCCGTAACTTTAAATTTAAAATCTCTGCAGAAGTAAGCTGATGCATTATAGCTAACGAGCACCACAGCACAACCGGTGTTGAACTCGTGACATTTTTAACAACGTAAAACATTAATACCAGCTGTTAATAATGACTTCTCGTGCTGTGTAAAACATTAATACCAGTTGTTAATAATGATGTCTCAGAGCACTGAGGCAGGTCCACTTAGTGACAGAGAAGAATATTGTGATTAAGGACCTTCAGGTATTTTAATGTTAGATTCACATGGTCCTTGGAGTAGACAAGGTTAACTGCCACTCCTGCCTAATAATGTTTTCACGTAAGTGCTATAGGGACCGTCAAGGAGCTACACTAATGAGGATGCTCAGGGAGCTGGGCAGAGGTGAAGTTTATACCCACCACTGTGGAGATTAGGGCAGTGGTTCTCAAACGTTTGTATTTTGTATTTTTTTCAGTTGGTTCCACTCCGAGTTAAGTGCCATTCGCATTGAGCACTATAACTACAGTATAATAAAGATAACTATAATGTTCACCATTGTATTTTTTTTATAGTCTGTGTGCCATCCACTTGACGATTTCTAAAACTATATTTTTTTTATAGTTTTTGTAGTGCTCAGTGTGAATGGCCCTTTACAGACCTGTATTGCAAGAACCTCTATTTTCATGTGATTTGCCCGGATGAGCGTGGTTTAGGCATAATTTTGGTGAGGTTTAGGGATAGGTATATAACCACACCCACCTTGGCGAAACACCAAAGAAAGAGGCTCTCCCTTTGGTTCCATTTGTACACTCTCAAGAGTTACAGAGCGTTTTAGGTTCATTTGGTTTCTATTACTAACTATCAGTAATTTAGCTAGGAACCTCCGGTCCCCAAGCTCCACTTTGAGGGAGGTTGAACAATGTTCTGTGGTGCATCCAGTTTAGAGTGTTGGGTATGTGGGAGGGAAGCTGGACAGGGAGGGTGTATCATGACGCTGCACTAGTGACACCTACAGGTTGGTCAGAGATGTTGAGCTTGGAGGGATAGGCTCTTTGAGGGCTTTAGCCTCGATTACGATTACGAAAATATAATACAGGGTTAAGTTGTTAATCAGACTGATTGGCCTCTAACTGTAGGCCTCTGTTTTCAGAAGGTTGGCATACATGTTTCCTGTTCCGGTTCATTCCCCGATTGTTTTGATTGAATGGCTCTACAGCAGATTTGAACCGGAAACACATACCTTCACACTGTATGTTTCTGGTTAAAATCAGCTGCAGAGGAATTCAAATAAAGCTATAGGAAAATGAGCAGGAAATGGGTGATGCCACCTTCTAGAAACTTGCTGGGACTACAGTTATGGTACAGTAGGTAGGGACAGTATGCACTACAGTTATGGAGACTGGACACTACAGTGTTAGTTAGAGCAGTGATTCTTAGACCTTTTCATGTCAAGGACCTCCAAATGGATGTTTTCAAATAGCCAATGTATAATAGGGTTTCACTTATTTTGATGCTATATTAACTCATTTAGCTGGGGATACCCTAGGGGTCCCCCAGAAGATGCATGTGCTTTCCTTCCCATACATCCCAATAGGACCAACCAGTTCCAAAACCAACCAGTAGGGGTCAGCAGTAACAAGCTTACCCCACACAAGTGTGTGGGGAAATCAGGAAATTGACATAATCCCTACATAGGGAGAAATTAGATAAATTGGCAATAATAATAATAATAAAGATGATGATGAGGATAATACTAATGTCATGTAATCATTGAGGTCTTTGTCTCTCCACTCATCTACCTCACAATGTTGTCTCAAACAACTGTGCTGAAGTTCTAATAAGTCTCTCCTCCTGTATACTGAATGAATGAATAAAACATTTTCATCTACTGGGTGCATAATCATCAGCATGCAGTGCTAAACGGTCTATTCACAATGATTATGTTGACAATGAAAACAAGTCGGTGTGTGTGAGGACAATGCGCTTCTAAAGTGGTTGCTGTTAATGGTACAACAATAAGTATTCACATCATGTCATCATGTCTCATCATGTCTCTCTTGTCCACCACAGGAGTCTCCCAGCAACAAGCTCCTCTATGCAAAGGAGATCTCCACGTACAAGAAGATGGTGGACGAGTGAGTAGTTCTTCATTTATACCATGTTGGACGATGGTGATAGCCTGCTTCCAGACCATAGACTCCGCCCACTCTCAGAGTGGACTGTTTCTCTGGTCTTCATTAGAAGACGAGGTGCTCACGTGGGTGCTCACGAGGAGACCTGTAGTGATTGTTTTTTTTTTTTAATCAAAGCACCTCCCACCCCCCTCCCTTCCAGAAATCGCCCACAATAGGGCACAGTTTCAGACTACTGCGTGAGCTGAGTCTGAAATCAGGCTACGATGGTGATGTTGTTTACCCACGCTTGACAAGCTATCAAGCTCACTAGTGAATGTATGGTAGGTGTTCTCCAGATAATTGTCCTTGTGCGAGGGAGCTACGTTATGTAACATCCGGATGCACATTCCGTCGCGGAGGACGGCAAAACAGCATTAAAATGTTTTTTTTAATTTATTTTTTTACTTTAGATGGCAATGCCATCTGCCGTTACCGGTATTTTCTGTCAGCTTGATGTAATTTTACATACTGAATCCATGTGAATGCAGCCTAGGTCCTGACACTGTGGGATCTCTCCTGGTTTCACACTGGAACCAGAAGGTTGGACTGACCCTGATATAACCCTGTTGGAACACATTAAGACCACTGGTTGATAAATGCTGCTCTGGGTGCAGTATTGTAATGCAGTGGTTTTCAACCTTTTTCACATGAAGGACCATTATTTATACAGCATTCGAGCCACAGGCCACCATGTGATGAGATTTAGCCTCTCAGACCCAAAACTTTTAAATATTTTGTTATCGTTGGATAAAAATGTTGTCCACACAATTCCATTCTGTATCAATGTTGTTTCTACATTCTCTAATTGTGTAGACTTATTGTAAATTAAGTAATGCAGGTGTTTAAAAATAATTTAAGTTGTGAGCGCATAAACTGACACATAAGGCTCCATTTGGTTTCACTGGGGGACCACCTGGAACCCCCTCAAGGACCACTGGTGGTCCCCGGACCACTGGTGTAAATTATTGTGCAGAATAAGCCATGGGATGATTCTCCTTTGATCCTAGTCAGGTGTAACTCTCAATGTAACATCAAATTATTTTACTCTTTGTGTGTGTGTGTGTGTGTGTGTGTGTGTGTGTGTGTGTGTGTGTGTGTGTGTGTGTGTGTGTGTGTGTGTGTGTGTGTGTCAGTTACTACAAAGGCATCAGGCAGATGGTTTCAGTGAGTGATCAGGATATGAACACACACCTGGCTGAGGTGTCCAGGGTAGGTTGTTCATCCTCCGACTGACTCCTTTCTTTCCATGTTCTCTGTCTGTCTCCGCTGCACTCGTTATGTGCCACTCTTCTTTCTTTTCTCTTCCTGAAAACAACAGAAATAATGGGGCTTGAACAAAAATGGATTTCAATTCTGAAATGAATGAGGATTTTACTGTGTAGAAACTCTTCATTACTGCGTAGAAACTATCTCTCTCTTTCCCTCAGCAACACACAGACAAGCTGAACACGCAGGTGGCCTTACATCAACTGTACCAATACGCCAGCAAATACTACGATGGGGTATGTACAGTAAAATGAATGAAATAATGTCATATCTTCTTAAAGTAACTGGTTTTGCACATTCTGTGTTCACAAAGGTGTTATGTTAAGTCAATGAGAGTATTGAAAGACTGCCCTATTTTCACTTTTAAAATCACACCAATATTCAGCCCAAATCACCTCATATCGATTCAACAATGAGCTTCTCTCTGACAAATTGATCAAACATGAATGAAATGATGAGTGTCGTTCTGTTGTGTGTCTGTGTTGTGTGTCTGTGCTGTGTGTCTGTCTGTGCTGCGTGTCTGTGCTGTGTGTTTGTGTGTCTGTCAGATCATCCAGTCTCTGGAGGACGACCCGGCCGCACAGAGCAAACAGCTGACCCTGCGGCTCCAGCAGATCGCCGCCGCATTGGAGAACAAGGTCACCGACCTTTAACCCCTCGCCAACCAGACAGCCGGGAAGGGTGGGTGTGGGCGGGGGGGATGGGCGGGGGGGCGGGACGGGCCTATGGCTGCCGTCGACCACTCAAGACGCGATTGACCATGGAATGACCGAAGATGATGCAGAAGCGACTGGAAGATGTCAGAGGGGAGTTTCTCAACGTTTAGGTCTGTAACTCTGAGAGAGTGCAAACGAGAACCAAATGGACACGTGAGTCCATTTGGTTCCCGTTGGCACACTCTCAGAGTTAGATTAACACCTGGGATCCCAGAGATATAAATAGTATCTAATGGGGGATCCGAGGCCTAAACTATGGGGGCCTTTGAAATTAAAAACAGGTTGAGAATGTTTGGTGTAAGAGATGTGTCAGTGTGAACAGTTACAGGCAGACTGCCGAAAAAAAAAGAAGAAAAAAAAAAGAAACTATCTGGGAGCTGTGAAATCAAAGCGTTTATCAATAGTAATCGAGCTGACAGGTTGTGGTAACATCGTTATGGGTGTAAGATCGGGTTGGACTCTAATAACGTTTTGGTCAGAAGTGTGACGTGCCTCGAAAGGACTCCACAGGACGTTGGTCTGCATAAGAGAGAAAGAAAGAAATGTCACAGAGTCCATCCATCTTAACTTTTACAGCTCGTTGCTATTCCTAGACCCTGATGGACGTTTGGATGTAAAAGACTCAATGTGTCTTGGACTACGTAAAGATTCCAGGCTAACCACTCTTTTGTTTTCCTCTCCTACGACGGCTAAACAAAGTCCACTCTAGGCGAGGACTGACTTTGGCCCTTAATTGCTGATTGGAGGTCAGTGCTGCAGGTTCTGTGTCTATGGACAAGGTTAGGAGAGAGGCCAAAGTCAGCACTCAAGAGGGCAGTGGTTCTCAAAGCGGCGTCCGGAGACCCCCAGGGGTCCTTTAGGGGGTCCCCAGCAAAATGATTTATAGTTACGCTCCAAATGGACCCTTACGGGTCTGTAACTCAGAGTGTACGAATAGAACAGAATAGTTCCATTCGTACTATCTCAAGAGTTATGGGGGTCCTTAAAACTATAAACGTCTGAGAACCATCGCTCAAGGGCATCATCTTTCCAAAGCCCTCCAAAGTGCTAGGAGTTAAGTTTTTCCTTTGAAAAAGTGATCTGGCTGTGTCAGCCAATCGAATCCCACTACGGTACACACCACTGACCAATCAGAGGTCACGGTTCTGATGGCACAACTGTAAGGACAGTGGAACTGGGGTACGAGGAGAATCCTGTTTTTAAGGGATTGGTGGAGTTTCCGGTTTTCCTTGACAAATGTTTATTTTGCTGTTTGAACACGCAGTAATATGTCTTTATATGCTTCTGGCATTGTGCTTTTATTTTGAAATCACAGAGTAATAATGTGCTGGATCGTTTCCTTTTCCTGTGTAGTCTCTGACATAAGATATTAGGGTTATCGTTGGTATGCAGGCTTTAAGCAATAGGCTTCACATACACTTTATTGCAAGGTGAAATCATCTTTTTAATGGTCTGAAAGGATAATTGCTCCTAAGTTACCTGTGTTTGTGATTTTATTCTAAGTGTTCCAAGGTGAAGCAGGGTGGTGAGTGGCGTCGCATTATGACGTCATATCCTGTGTTTTTTAATTTTTATCAGTTGCTTCCTGTATTAATCTTGACACGTTGCCATTGGACAGTTGTCGACACCCCATTGCCACAGGGTCGGGGACCAATTGTGATTGGTTGTTTTTACTTTCTGTGTAAAAATCTGCTTAATCATGATGTCAAAATAGCCAAACGTTTTAATGTTTAGTTTGTGATTTTTCTTTTTTTTATAATTTGTTATTGATTCCTCTGGCAATATTCAGTTCCCTTAAATGCAGTGTATTGAAGCTGAGAGCCATTTGTTTTTATCTGTTTAACTGATGTACAAACAACAGGACCATTTTCTTTTTAGTTACACTACAAACACACATTGAGTCAAAAGCAACTTTATTATTGGTTATTGTTGCTCTCAAGACATAAATACCAGCAAACAGCCAACTCGTGTCAGATCATTAAAAGACACCTTCCACAAATCCAATTTGTTATGTACCGTACAACTTTGAGGGGAAACTACATAAGTCATACGTAATTTTGGACATCAAATGACCCCCTGATCACCACATCGTTGACCTTGTATGTCACAAATAAATCAACTTTTCATCATTGACCAAACAAAGATATTATGATTAAGTCACTGCAGAGGTGTCTTCTACATGTAATTATACATGTGAGGGGGGCATGTCATGTCAATGACAAAAACAACTGGAGGGTGATGTAAGTAATATTATTTAACAAAAATTGTTGTTCAAAAGTTAAAGCTCTATATTTGCATTGTAATATAGCAATTCTAATTGCTATATAGTGTTGGTTCGGTTACAGGGGTCTCCCTGTCTCTTCTGTGCTTAAGTAAACAGAAAATACATTTTCAGGTCTTTCTGTCTACTAAAGCTCTGGGAGAGAGACTGGGAGAACCCCGCTACAAATGTCACTCACACCACCTTTAACCACTTATTCAAACACATTCATCTACTGCATAATGACATGCTCAAAATAGACGTAGCCATTCATTTTATTGATGTTCTATCTAGATACATTGTTTTAGTCCAGTGTGCCATGAGGTCCAGGTTTTCATCCCAACCCACCCAACCCCAGGTGAAGTCACCTCTCACATTGGAGGTGTCCCCAATTAAAGGAATCGCCTGGTTTAGTGTTGGTTTGGAATGAAAACCTCAAAAGCAAATTGATACATTTGTTTGGTGTTATTTGATCATGTCACCTTGAAACATTCAGTTAGATGTCACATTGCCTTTCTTTCTCTCTCTGAGTAAGCCTAATGTATACTCATGATGGTGTCAATCGCTGAAAATAACTAAAAGGTCCACCCTTTTCGAGCGTCACTGTTGTGCAATTAAGTATAAATTAAGCTTTAAGACGAGGCATGAGAGAGACCAAGATTATGTATTTAATAATTCAGTGGTACAAAACTATAAATTATGACATTATTTTTAATTATTGTTCTGATACTGCCCCTGGTGCCAAATTACAAAGTTTGTATCTTATAGTAGAACACAGAAGTTTTATTTGTGGGTTATAAAAACAAACTTTTATTTTATTTTATTTTTTTCAAACTGTTATTCATGCTAATGCAAGAGCACAATTTCTAATCATTCTTCAAATAGTTTGTTCTTTGAATATATAAAAAACAGTTTTACATGCCTCATATTTTGGATGATCTCAGATTGTTTCATATACTTTTGCTCTCAACAATTTAAGATCTTTCCCCTCACTCTATCTCTGCCCCCACCCTCTCTCTCAGCACGCACACACACACGCACACACACACACACACACACACACACACACACACACACACACACACACACACACACACACACACACACACACACACACACACACACACACACACACACACACACAATTATTTTTCTGCCTTCACCAGTGAGTGCCTTACAGACAGGATGAATAGAAAGCAGAGTGTTGTCACATGTACATTATGTCAAGGTCAGGATAGACATTTTCACATCATTGCTGTCAGGCAGAAACCTTACTTTTTATGTTTAAAAAAAGACTGGGAGAATGTCACTCACACCACCTTTAATAAAGGGATCCCTGGCTAATACGACAAATATGTTAAATAATACATTATAATTATCCCCTATAACTACAATGTAAAATTAAAAACACCTTCAGTATTTTATTTTATTTCTTTCTGTTTAAAAAAAAGTGAATGCTTGGTCATATAAGGGTGTAATGCCATTTGAACTTTTTTTGTAACTTGAAAGTGATTAAGCGTGTCTGTGGGTTTTATAAATGTTGAGCTCAACTATCCTACTGTTTGTGGATCTCTTGGAACACATGGGCATTGGGCACACAAGGTTTCTGCCTGACACTTGACGATATGGGGTTGTGAATTAAATACTCAGAGGAGGTTAATGGGTTTAGGAAAGGGGGGGAAAGCACTGAAATCCATTATTATTATTGAGCCACAAAGCCATGTATAGGCTATTTGCCTGTATGTCATTCAGTTAGCAACTCTCTCCATCAGAGGGTGCTGAAACTGCTAAACTACGCTACCTTGTTCAGATAAGTGTTGCTGTCAGGTTGGAAACCTTGTATGTACAAAACTTTATTATTTAGTCATAAACTCATGTTAATGCTTTTAACTGGTTCAGTACTTACATAAACCTCAGACACACTTACCACTTTCAATCTAGTGTCCAGATTTTGGCTAGAAGTAAAAATTAAGCAAAAGCAAAAATACAATCTACTAGGTCACAATGCGTTGCATCATGCCGCATTGTGAGCTTGTATTGGCTATTTTTGCTACCTTCGTGCCACAGGGTTAGGGTTAGGGTTAAAAATATAGCATTCATCTATCAAATAAACATAACAAGAGGAGATACAAGGTTTCTGCCCAACAACAATGTAGGCCTAATTCTTACATGTTACGGTTGACCTTCTGGTTCAGTAATTCAAGAATGAAGAAGAATCAACTTTGCAGGTGTAAAGAAGTGGGTAAATTCATTTTAGACATAATTGGGACCTTGTCACCTGCTTGACATAAACAAGGCTGTACTCAAGATGTTATGTAGGCCTATTTAATTGATTGTGGCGATAATGGAATTGAGTGTATTCCCATCTTCATAACCAGTGGTCAGCACAGTACTACATTTCATCCGTGAGTCCAACACTGACAGTTGGGGGACCAGTATACAGGATATAGGCCTAATGAAGACATGGAATAAAATTAAGTCTTATGATTCATGGGGATCAGTGTATTTTTATGGTAAAATATTGTAAAATTGATTGTATGTAAATTGTAGGCTTGTGAGAGACGAGTATGAGTGTGTAGCTTTTATAACTGTCACTACTTGGTTGCTCAACTAAATCGAGGCAAGTTGCCTTAAACGCAGAGAGAAAACCACGCTGGTACTCATATCTTTGCCTATACATCGTTATGTGTACCTGACACTGACTACAGCTTTGCTATCGTTAAGCTTTGCAGTGTCCACTGTATAGTAGGACACAAGAAATGCAATGGATTCCTCTGTAGTCTGGAACACGGACCAGGTGTAGACAAGACAACCTGGACTGGACTTCAGTGCACAGGACAGGTCTCCATGCTAACAGCAACCATAGTGGTCTGGACTGCAGCCTATCAATGACTCTTCTCAAGAAGCAGAGAAGAGGGCTCAGAGTCAGAACCTATGACACAAGACCCAAATATTCAATAATAAAACAAATGTTTTTACAATATGTCTAAGAAATGGTTATTCTTTATCTTTCACCCATCTTCTGTCACAGTGAAATGTTTAAATATGCAGTATACTCTTTTCACTCTCTTCTGCTGTGGAGTTTTAGTGTTGCACGGTACAGAATTGGCCAGTAATGATATAAATGTGTTATCGTAATGCGGTGATCCCAGATGACAGATTAATTACAGTATTTGCCAACCGACAACCACATTGATGCATTGTTAGAATGGAAGTGAGAGAGTATTGTATCACAAGGTGTATCCAAAGTTGGTCTTTTATTTAAAATATGCAATCGGGTGGACATAACGTTGCTGTTGAACATGCCTCTACATGGGGCATTGGAGATGCCATTCCTTTTGTGTGTGGTTGTAGTTAAATTGCTCGGTGTGAATGGCCATTTAGGCTGTTAAACAGCACCACCACCCAGTGGTATTGCAGCTGTTGGTACTGCATACATTAGGGACACAAGGACCTACACGCTCAGTCAAACGTGGGAGCGGTTTGCACCGCTCAAAAACATAGGCTACTTGTTTGAAATGTCCAAACCTGCCTATGTCACTGGTAGGCAGGCTTGTCCACAACCTCAGACACAGAGTGAGTAGAAAGAAATTGTACTATCTTAGTGAGGACCAATTAGAAGATAAGGTTGCAAATGGGTGAAAGTGCTCCTTTAACTTGAACATAAAACATCTAACAGTGAACATGAAACATGTCCTCTCACATGTCAGTTTAAAACTCTAGTTATGAAACAATGTTTAAACCTACTAGTGAGGATGGAGCTGCAGGAGTCATGTGAAAAAGCATGGATTCTGCTGAAACAAACAAACATCCTGAATGCTATGTTTTTATATGTTCAAAGTGCTGATGTGCTCTTTCTTATCACCAAATAAATTCACAATCTCCAATTATTTATTCAAACAGAAATATGTAAGCAATTCGGGGTCTTATTATGATGCTACTCTTTAGAAATGTATTAAATACACCAAATAGCCATAAATGGTTCATTTACTGTATGTTTGTTTCAGGGGCTATAATTTCATTCTACGGTATGTGTCGCCCTCAATTGGTCAAAATGTATATTGCAGGCTGACAATAGGCTCTACATTGTAATCGTGTTGCAATTACCAAACCGTGTCTGTCCAAAAATGTGACCAACAGCATCATATAAAATAACGCAGTCAAAGGATAATTGCGAACATAGTGTATTTTATACCCAACTGTAAGTTTTGATTACCTATATCAACCATATTAAACAAGCATATTAGGCAAACCATATACAAAGAATTATTGGAAACAATCACAAACAGTAAAGGGTGAGTTCAATTAAAAACATAGGCCTTTGTGCCAACTGATTTAATTGTATCTGTCGCTAATGATTAGGCTAGTGTATCACTGGTGATAGTGCCACATTACAAGCCAACCTGTGAATTTAAGCACAATTTCATAATGTGCAAGATTTTTTTTTTTGCTGGTGAATAAAATATGCATTTTAAGCAGCCATTGCTGTCATTGGTGTGATTGGCAGTTAATTATACATTTTCTGCATTTGCTTAATTTGATTTAAAGACATTGTGCCATGATTTCCCCTCCACAACATCATTATCAGGTATATGATACTTAGAGGAAGATTTAATTTGTCAAAAAAAGTGTAATCAGTGTGCAGAATGTCCCATTTCAAGTTTTTCAGAAAGATCTTTTGAAAATAGCAGATCGCATTGTTAGCTTGTAGATCGGCTATTTTCAAACTGACAAATTGTTTAGGGTTGAAGTGGGCAATGTAGCCTATGTTTTGTAATAATAATCCAAATAAATCTACTATCTAGCCCAATTAGTAACTAAAGTTTTCAAATAAATGTAATGGAATAGGCCTATTCAATCCCTGCTGCTGCGCATCACTACACATGCACTGATCAAATAAGGAATGATGCATGCACCCATGGACGGATTAACCCTGCGAGGGCCCCTGGCCAATAATTTTTTAGGGCCCCCCACCCTCCATCATAACCCCGATCCCTCCCGATGCAGTCTACCCAGCTCGTATTTTAGGCCATGATTATCATCTGTGGGCCAATAAAGCACCTGTAGACAACAGAGGAGGGGCCCACACATTAGATTTGTAATTAATGTATACATTTAATTTGAGTAAATTGTCAATGACCACGCTGCCCAGTTCTCCCAAGGGCCCCTGAGAGCCAAGGGCCCCTGGCAACGGCCCCCCCGGCCCAATGGTTAATACAGCCCTGTTGACAACCCTGTGTGAGAGATGGTGTAGTTGTATAAAGATCTGACTCTCAGTGCAGAGGTCCCATGTTCAAATCTCAGTCCTCCCACATTGCTGTAATACATTTTCAACATTAAAATACAAAAGAACTGTATTGGCATATGCTTTAGCGGACTGGTGATTGGACTCTTAGTTCAAAGGATCCATGTTCTAATCCGAGTCCTACTAGGAATAAAGTTAATATCTCTGATAGATGGTCTACCTTGTCAACCCTGTTACATTAGAGTCAACCCTGTTACATCAACCCTGTTACATTAGAGTCAACCCTGTTACATCAACCCTGTTACATTAGAGTCAACCCTGTTACATTAGTGTCAACCCTGTTACATTATAGTCAACCCTGTTACATCAACCCTGTTGCATTAGAGTCAACCCTGTTACATTAGAGTCAACCCTGTTACATTAGAGTCAACCCTGTTACATTAGTGTCAACCCTGTTACATTAGAGTCAACCCTGTTACATTAGAGTCAACCCTGTTACATTAGAGTCAACCCTGTTACATTAGTGTCAACCCTGTTACATTAGAGTCAACCCTGTTACATTAGTGTCAACCCTGTTACATTAGTGTCAACCCTGTTACATTAGAGTCAACCCTGTTACATTAGAGTCAACCCTGTTACATTAGAGTCAACCCTGTTACATTAGAGTCAACCCTGTTAGATCAACCCTGTTACATTAGAGTCAACCCTGTTACATTAGAGTCAACCCTGTTACATTAGTCAACCCTGTTACATTAGTGTCAACCCTGTTACATTAGAGTCAACCCTGTTACATTAGTGTCAACCCTGTTACATTAGTGTCAACCCTGTTACATTAGAGTCAACCCTGTTACATTAGTGTCAACCCTGTTACATTAGAGTCAACCCGGTTACATCAACCCTGTTACATTAGAGTCAACCCTGTTACATTAGTGTCAACCCTGTTACATTAGAGTCAACCCTGTTACATCAACCCTGTTACATTAGAGTCAACCCTGTTACATTAGTGTCAACCCTGTTACATTAGAGTCAACCCTGTTACATCAACCCTGTTACATTAGTGTCAACCCTGTTACATTAGAGTCAACCCTGTTACATTAGTGTCAACCCTGTTACATTTGAGTCAACCCTGTTACATTAGAGTCAACCCTGTTACATCAACCCTGTTACATTAGCATCCCTGTACATTCATTGTAATTTCTGGATTCATATAAAGAATTAAAATGTCTGTGAGTGTACGTGTGTGAGTGTGTGTGTGTGTGTGTGTGTGTGTGTGTGTGTGTGTGTGTGTGTGTGTGTCTGTGTGTGTGTGTGTGTGTGTGTGTGTGTGTGTGTGTGTGTGTGTGTGTGTGTGTGTGTGTGTGTGTGTGTGTGTGTGTGTGTGCGTGCGTGCGTGCGTGCGTGCGTGCGTGCGTGCGTGCGTGCGTTCAAATCTCACTCCTCCTATGTTGCTCTTTTATTTTAACATTTCTTTCAAGGTTAAAATATAAAAGAGTAAGTCAAAAGCAATGGAAAATGAATCTAGTGGTCTAAAGATCAGACCCTCAGTTCAGAGGTCTCATTTTCAAATCAGAGTTCTCTTAAAGATCATTGTTACTTTTCCAGGTTAAAATACAAAAGAAGTATTCAAAGCACCAGATACAGTCTGCTGTGGGAGATGGTGTAGTGGTTTACACATCAGACTCTGAATGCAGAGGTCACATGTTCAAATCCATTCATGTAGTGCTTTGACCTTTTCAAGGCTAAAATAGAAGAGAACAACTCAAAAGCACCAGGAGATACCTGTTGAGGGCCCAAAGGTGCCTTGGCTCAATGGTATGGTCGCTTGATCGGTTGTCCCTGTTACAGGCAGGTTTCAGACAGGTTCAAGTCCCATGCCCAAGGTACACGGAGGACCATCGTGGAGGGGTGTCCCTCCCCCTGTTTCCTGAGAGCTAAAGGTGGGGGGTTATATCTGAAAGAACTCTGTGCAACATAACTTTTACAGAAAAAAAAATTCTTACCTACATGCCTTGAGAACACTGGGAGAATTTGAGAAAATTTAGACAATTTTAGCCTTAAAAAGGTCAATGTACTCCAGAGATGGACTGTAGGTTGAGTGGGACTTGAACATGGAACCTCTTAGCTGAGAGTCTGAGCATTAGACCATCAGGCCATCTCTTGCTGTAAATGTGTTCTGGTGCTTTTGAGTAGTTATCTTGTATTTTAACCCTGAAAAGATCCAAGTAATAGAGCAGCAATTAGTAGGGTGACTGGGTTTTAAACACAGAACCTATGCACCTTAAGTCTGATCTTTAGACCACTACACCATCTCCAACCTAAAAAACATCAGGTGCATTTGAGTAATTATTTTGTACTTTACCCATGAAAATGTCAAAGTAAACAGCAATGTAGGAGGATTGAGATTTGTACATGGAACATCAGCAATGAGAGTCTGATCTTTAGACCACTACTCCATCTCTCACTACCTTTTGAGTGCTCTTGAGTAATCCTTTTGTATTTGAACCTTGAAAAGCTTAAAATACAAAATAATTACCCAAAAGCACCAGGAGCCATCTACGTTGAGAGATGGTGTAGTGGTCTAGACATTTGACTCTCGGTGCAGAGCTTCTGTGTTCAAATCTCACTCCTCCTATGATGCTGTTTTACTTTTACATTTCTTTCAAGGTTAAAATACAAAAGAGTTAGTCAAAAGCACTAGAAAATGCATATAGTGGTCTAAAAATCAGAGTTCTCGTACAGATCATTGTTGTTGCTTTTCAAGGTTAAAATACAAAAGAAGTATTCAAAGCACTAGATATAGTCTGCTGTGGGAGATGGTGTAGTGGTTTAAACATCAGACTCTGAATGCAGAGGTCACATGTTCAAATCCATTCCTGTAGTGCTTTGACCTTTTCAAGGCTAAAATAGAAGAGAACAACTCAAAAGCACCAGGAGATACCTGTTGAGGGCCCAAAGGTGCCTTGGCTCAATGGTATGGTCGCTTGATCGGTTGTCCCTGTTACAGGCAGGTTTCAGACAGGTTCAAGTCCCATGCCCAAGGTACACGGAGGACCATCGTGGAGGGGTGTCCCTCCCCCTGTTTCCTGAGAGCTAAAGGTGGGGGGTTATATCTGAAAGAACTCTGTCCAACAAAACTTTTACAGAAAAAAAATATTACCTACATGCCTTTAGATCACTGAAAGAATTTGAGAAAATTGAGACAATTTTAGCCTAAAAAAGGTCAATGTACTCCAGAGATGGACTGTAGGTTGAGTGGGATTTGAACATGGAACCTCTTGGCTGAGAGTCTGAGCATTAGACTATTAGGCCACCTCACACTGTAAATGTGTTCTGGTGCTTTTGAGCAGTTATGGTGTATTTTAACCCTGAAAAGATCCAAGTGTTAGAGCAGCAATTAGTAGGGTGACTGGGTTTTGAACAGAGAACCTCTGCATCTAAAGTCTAATCTTTAGACCACTACACCATCTCCAACCTACAAAATGGTGGGTGCTTTTGAGTAATTATTTTGTACTTTAACCATGAAAATGTCAAAGTAAAACAGCAATGTAGGAGGATTGAGATTTGTACATGGAACATCAGCAATGAGAGTCTGATCTTTAGACCACTACTCCATCTCTCACTACCTTTTGAGTGCTCTTGAGTAATCCTTTTGTATTTGAACCTTGAAAAGCTTAAAATACAAAATAATTACCCAAAAGCACCAGGAGCCTTCTACGTTGAGAGATGGTGTAGTGGTCTAGACCAGGGGTCTTCAACGTTTTCAGGCCGGGGACCCCCAAACTGATGGGGAGATGGAGCAGGGACCCCCTACCACCTCGTAGGGTGGGGGGGTCGGGGCTACGACATTTTTTATTTTAAACATGTTACAAGTTACAGCGAGCAGGGTGGGCCGTACCACTACCATTTCTAAACATTATGTTTAGACTACTTATTAACTGAGAACCAATGTCAATAATATCATCAATCTGTCAATTGCATAGTAATCATGTATTCAAGCTATTCAAAATGGATAGAATCATGATTTATTTTTTAACATAAATGTGAAAAAAAAAAGATTTTTTTTTTTTTTTTTTTTTAAGCAATATTTCGCGGACCCCCTGCAGTACCTCCGCGGACCCCCTCGGGTCGCGGACCCCCTGTTGAAGACCCCTGGTCTAGACATTTGACTCTCGGTGCAGAGCTTCTGTATTCAAATCTCACTCCTCCTATGATGCTGTTTTACTTTTACATTTCATTCAAGGTTAAAATACAAAAGAGTTAGTCAAAAGCACTAGAAAATGCATATAGTGGTCTAAAAATCAGAGTTCTCGTACAGATTATTGTTGTTGCTTTTCAAGGTTAAAATACAAAAGAAGTATTCAAAGCACCAGATACAGTCTGCTGTGGGAGATGGTGTAGTGGTTTAAACATCAGACTCTGAATGCAGAGGTCACATGTTCAAATCCATTCCTGTAGTGCTTTGACCTTTTCAAGGCTAAAATAGAAGAGAACAACTCAAAAGCACCAGGAGATACCTGTTGAGGACCCAAAGGTGCCTTGGCTCAATGGTATGGTCGCTTGATCGGTTGTCCCTGTTACAGGCAGGTTTCAGACAGGTTCAAGTCCCATGCCCAAAGTACATGGAGGACCATCGTGGAGGGGTGTCCCTCCCCCTGTTTCCTGAGAGCTAAAGGTGGGGGGTTATATCTGAAAGAACTCTGTCCAACAAAACTTTTACAGAAAAAAATTATTACCTACATGCCTTTAGAGCACTGGAAGAATTTGAGAAAATTGAGACAATTTTAGCCTAAAAAAGGTCAATGTACTACAGAGATGGACTGTAGGTTGAGTGGGATTTGAACATGGAACCTCTTGGTTGAGAGTCTGAGCATTAGACCATTAGGCCACCTCACACTGTAAATGTGTTCTGGTGCTTTTGAGCACTTATGGTGTATTTTAACCCTGAAAAGATCCAAGTGTTAGAGCAGCAATTAGTAGGGTGACTGGGTTTTGAACAGAGAACCTCTGCATCTAAAGTCTAATCTTTAGACCACTACACCATCTCCAACCTAAAAAACATCAGGTGCTTTTGAGTAATTACATTGTACTTTACCCATGAAAATGTCAAAGTAAAACAGCAATGTAGGAGGATTGAGATTTGTACATGGAACTCCTAGCAACAACACTGTTCTAAGGTCAACCGCACCAAAGCAACTCTGTGCAACTACCTAAATGGTTGCATGATATTGCAAATCATTGGTGTCAGGGCATAACATTAAGAGTTAGCCTGTTGTCCGGGACAACTAATACATATTTAAACGCAGCCTACTGGCTTGTGGTTTCATCTCTAAAGTGAGTCCCATCAAGGCGAAACACTGGAGAAAAGTGAGTCCCATCAAGGCGAAACCTGGTGAAAAATAGCCGATCTACAAGCTCACAACGCCTCGCAGCTAGAATTTAGACACTAGGGTTCAAGTGGTTAATGTAAAAAAGAAGAAAAAAAAAGTTTCTATCACTCAAAGATTTGGAGGACCCCCTGTAACTCTAAGGACTCCCTAGGGGTCCCGGACCCCCTGTTGAAGACCAATGGAGTAAACGATAAAGAGATCATACACAGCTGCAGTGGTCGGCACATGAGAGGCACGCACAACTAATGGGCTTTAATAATCATTAAATGGTCGAGTCTCTAGCCAGGAAGAAAGTGAGTCCCATCAAGGCGAAACACCTAGAAAAAAGGGAGTCCCATCAAGGCGAAACACCCGGAGAAAAGTGAGTTCCATCAAGGCGAAACACCCGGAGAAAAGTGAGTTCCATCAAGGCGAAACACCTGGAGAAAAGTGAGTCCCAAAATCCCCAAAAATCCCCCAAAAAGTGAGTCCCAAGATCAAGACGAAACACCCAGAGAAAAGTTAGTCCCAAAATACCAAAAAACACCCAAAAAAGTGAGCTCCAAAATCAAGGCAAAACACCTGGAAAAAGGTGAGTCCCATCAAGACGAAACACCCGGAGAAAAGTGAGTCCCATCAAGGCGAAACACCCGGAGGAAAAAAAAACTCATGCAAATGAGGTCCAAGTCAGACCTCTAGAAGGCCAATCTGTCTGTAATCGAGAGATTCTAGGCTGACTTGGACCTCATTTGCATGAGTTTTTTTTTCTCCAGCTGTTTCGCCTTGATTTGAGAGAGAGAGCTAGACCCCCATAATTCGGGAGAGTCCTGCTGATACAGGATGGTTGACAACCATGGACGGATTAACCCCTGCGAGGGCCCCTGGCCAATAATTTTTTAGGGCCCCCCACCCTCCATCATAACCCCGATCCCTCCCGATGCAGTCTACCCAGCTCGTATTTTAAGCCATGATTATCATCTGTGGGCCAAGAAAGCACCTGTAGACAACAGAGGAGGGGCCCACACATTAGATTTGTAATTAATGCATACATTTAATTTCAGTAAATTGTCAATGACCACGCTGCCCAGTTCTCCCAAGGGCCCCTGAGAGCCAAGGGCCCCTGGCAACGGCCCCACCGGCCCAATGGTTAATACAGCCCTGCATGCACCGATCAAAATGATGTCAGATTATCAACGACCGTCCTGTTTCAGGGCCAAGTCCCCCTGTGTTGTTGTTGTTGTGAAGATAACGAGGTGACCGTTCGCGTCGCAATGCATCCTCGATTCCTCGTTCAAACCTGTTCAAGTTGAAAAAATCCACCAGTTTATACCTCCTCTGAGGAAATGGGACAGCAGCAGGGACGGATTAACCCCTGCAAGGGCCCCTGTCCGATCATTTTTTAGGGCCCCCCCACCCTCCACCATAGGAAGGGAGGAAGAGGGGGTCCTCTTCCTCCCTACCCATCTCGGATTTTAAGCCATGATGATCATCTGTGGGCCAAGAAAGCAACTGTAGACAACAGAGGAGGGGCCCACACATTTGATTTTTAATTAACGTATACATTTAAATTGTCAATGACCATGCAGCCCAGTTCCCCCAAGGGCCTCTGAGAGCCAAGGGCCCCTGGCAACGGCCCCACCGGCCCAATGGTTAATCCAGCCTGAGACCACTTTACTACCTGTCAGAAGATCAGGGCACAGCTCTCTTAGTGTTTTGAAGTTTTTTTTTCTTCTCCTAATTCTATTATTCTAGCCTTGAAAAAGAAAATGTTAAATAAGAGAGATGTGCCAAGAGAGCCTGAGAGGTGGTATAGTGGTCTAATGATTAGTTCTTCAGCTCAGAGGTGCAATGTTCAAACCCCCGTCTTCCCATAGTTCAATGATGCACTAGCCTACTTTGGAATTTTCTATGCCAGGGGTCTTCAACGTTTTCAGGCAGGACCCCTTAGTTGAGAGAGAGATGAAGCAGGGACCCCCACAACCTGTTCATAGATTCCATCGTTTCATCGTTTGACAGCACAATCATCAGTGTATTTTGGATTCATGTCAATGTGTGTTTTCAGATATTTAACCACTTGAACCGTCAATACTTAATAAACTTGACCTTTCACTCTGTACTTAGTCTGCTCTTTTTCCCCCTCTACACCAAAGCTCTTTGCCAAAAATAGCCGATCTACAAGCTCACAACGCCTCGCAGCTAGAATTTAGACACTAGGGTTCAAGTGGTTAATGTAAAAAAGAAGGAAAAAAAAAAGTTTCTATCACTCAAAGATTTGGAGGACCCCCTGTAACTCTAAGGACTCCCTAGGGGTCCCGGACCCCCTGTTGAAGACCAATGGAGTAAACGATAAAGAGATCATACACAGCTGCAGTGATCGGCACATGAGAGGCACGCACAACTAATGGGCTTTAATAATCATTAAATGGTCGAGTCTCTAGCAAGGAATTGAACTTATAACCTTCTGTCTCTCAGGAAGGTTTTCAGTCCAGTGAGTCACTGAGATTTTCAATATATTAGCAGGATAATAAGACAAAATATAGAGTCCTGTTTCTGTTCCAAAACATTCAAACATCTAGACAAGCAACAGCAAACCATAGACAAAAAAGCATTTTTTTTTCTTTCGTAACGTTGTTTGTTGTTTGTTTGATAAGACAAAGGACCGTAATAGTCAGGGACATGCTGGGCCCCTGATTCAGCCCGGGAAAAATAGCCCTAATTTTTTTTTGTTATATTTCGTCGTTGTCGGGTGGAAACCTTGTATGTCCAAAACCGTTTGTTTTGTATTTATAATTTTAAAAATGATTTAAACTAGTGAAAACAGCCGATCTACAAGCACACAACGCCTCGCACCGCAAGGCGTTGTGTGCTTGTAGATCTGCTGTTTTCACTACTTTTGTGCGACGGCCTTAACCCTAACCCTAACCCTAACCCTAGCCTAAATCCTAAATCCTAAAATAGTGTCAACAGGCATAAAAAAAAGTTTTTGCCATGTTTTTAGGAATACAATTTTATGTAAATCAGCCTATGAATGATATATCAACAAACCCATCTATAAATATCTTTAGTGATATAGATAAGAATAAAACTGGAAGGTTTGGTGTATGTGGGTGCAACCTAACTCTATGGGTGCAACCATAGAGTTATAATATTAATAGAGAGGACACATATATCCCCGCCCGTCCACTTGCATTGAGTTGCTCACCCAGCGCATGAGGCGTTTTCACCCCTCCATCCGGGTAGTAAAACGTGACGTAGTGGGTCTACTGTGACGCATTTTGCGTCATCGAATTTGTTCATGGACGCGCTTGGGCACAAAGTCATGAACGAGCACTGCCACTGTGAACGCGCGGGGCTCAAGTCATGAACGAGCGCCGCGAGTACGAGCTCTGTTGGTTTAGAACGCTCTCTAGTGGGGAAGAAAGGGAAACGCCGCCCAGTACAGCTCCTCTCCCCGCTTGAGAAGCACTCTGCTCGGATTAGATCTTACGAAGTTACGATACGTCCCGCTGGACTGAGGCATCGCCTGGAAGTGTAACTCCACGTTGAATTAATTAACCATTGTGTATTTCATGGTTTAACCTAGGGGGTCCGCGGGGACACTGCAGGGGGTCCGCGAAATTGTTGAAAAAAAAAAAAAACGTTATATATTTTTTATTTTTATTTAAAAAAGAAAGAAAAATAATAATGTGTCTTTAAATATAACAAAAAGACATGATTCTGTCTCTTTTGAATAGCTTGTATACATGATTATTGTGCAATTGACAGATTGTTAGTGATAGATTGATAGTATTGACATTGGTTCTCAGTTATTAAGGTATGTTTATAAATGGAAGTGGTACAGCCATGCACTTGTACATGCATGTTGGATGGAGCAGGGACCCCCAAGGTAGGGGGTCCCTGCTCCATCTCCCCATCAGTTTGGGGGTCCCTGGCCTGAAAACGTTGAAGACCACTGTAAACAAACAAACAGAATGCATTTCAAATAGATCAGTGGTTCTCAAAGTGGATTCCAGGGACTCTGTGGGGTCTATACAAGTGTATACTGACAGTGTACAAATGGAACCAACATTTGGTTAATTTGGTTCCATTTGTATGCTGTAAAGAGTTAAGGGGAGACCTTGAAAATGTGAAAGTTTGAGAAACACTGGAATAGATTACCAAAGTGGAATCATTAATAACCAAGTCCATTGCTTGAGGTTTCTGAGGTAAATTAGTTAATGTATACCTCTATGAAATTAACTGTTATGGTTTATACACACCATTGACAATGGTCTAACGTTTTTACATGTGAAATTCATTCAAAAAAGTGTGTTATTTTGTGTCATATGGTCCTGGCCTGTGGCCATCCTGGCTATAGTCCAAACCCTATAGCCTAACTAGAGTATTAACTAAACCAATTAACCAAACCAAACCTGGTTCAGAGACCACAGATACGTTTATGAATACTTTATAAATGTAGATATTATAATGATTATGATCCAATACTAGAGGTCACACATTTAGGAAATCCCCCCCCCCCCCCCCCCCACCCTTGACCTGGTGAACACCTACAAATATCTAGGCACTATGTTTGATAGTAAGCTTAAATTCGATGTGAACTGTGAAACATTTGCAAGAAAGGTCAGCAACACCTCTATTGTTTTGTTGGTATATGGAAACCTGAACGTAAAGGACAAAAATCACCTTAGGAGAATTGTGAGAACGGCTTCAAAGATAGCTGGAGTAGACTTCAGTAGCCTGGATCAAGTCTACCAAAGGCAGGTGCTGAAAGCCAAGTCCATTGGTATGGACAGCTCTCATCCTCTCAGCTCTGAGTACAAGCTGCCTACTGCCTACTACAAGCTGTAGTTGTAGTTTCATCATCTTTCAGGTACAGATATTTGACTGCACAGGTGTTAAAATAATGTGATGGAATATTATCAAAAAGATGATCTGGCTGGCTGGGAATGTATTCTGTTGTTTCAGAAATGTATTTTCAACATGGTATGAACAATGTATAATTATAATAAAGCTCTATATTCTGATAGCAATCATTACCATAAGAGTATGTGTACAGCAACAGGTGTCTGTATCTCCAGCTGTATAAACTGAAAATGATTTCAGGTGAGTTGACAATTTTATCACTGTACACTGATTGAGTGTACAGTGAGTGCTCCAGTTCCAATGTTGCATGCTCACTTGTTTATCAACTATCATGACATAAGTTCTTGCTTTGGATAGAAGTGGTATTTTGGACTCTCCCATTATTTACAACAGGGGTCTTCAACAGGGGGTCCGGGACCCCTAGGGGGTCCTCAGAGTTACTATAGGGGGTCCTCCAAATCTTTGTGTGATAGAAACTTTTTTCTATTCCACTTGAACCCTAGTGTCCTTATTCTGAGAACTTTAGACAAAAATAGCCGATCTACAAGCTCACTGTGAGCTTGTAGATCTGCTATTTTTGGCAAAGGGCTTTGGTGTAGAGGGGAAAAAGAGCAGACTAATTACAGAGTGAAAGTGAAGCTTATTAAGTATTGACTATATTAAGCCTATATCTGGGAATGCCTTTTATGGACATATTGTGTCAATCTCAAGTGGTCTATGACATCAAACATCTATGATGTCAGACGTCAGTCATCTCCATATTTGGGAAAATAAGGCCACATTTTGGCCATTTGTTTTTGGTCAAAGTTGATCCCATGCCAAAGCACCAGCGCTCTCCCAGCAGTCTGCTATCACCCATGCGGATGCGTGCATGCATCCATGTGCACACGCCCATGTGCGCGACACTTCTCGCCCTTAGGGCGTCTTACTGGTATTTATACTGTAAATCACATGTAACATGACCACGTCAACCGAAGTGCTGTAGAGATTAAAACAAAACAATGCAATATAACAACTGACATGCAATGAATTAAACACAAACAAAACATTAGCGCCAGTAAGGAAAAACAGGCTCAGCTGTCACTGCCGAAGGCCAGGGAGAAGAAATTAGTCTTTAATAAAGATTAAAAAATAACAATAGAATATTCAGAATAAAATAACCATGATATTGATTTGAAGTTTTCGCCCAGCCCTACAGTACATCGCCCAATGTGGAGCTTTTTAATACTGGATGGATATCGAACCCCTTCTGCGACAATGGTGTGTAATTGTCACAAGGTGACAGCGGGGTGACACACATTGTATTCTCTCAGACATCCTCTTTCATTTTGCCAAGAATAAACCCCCTCCCACCCATCTCCCTGATCGAAGGACAGCACAGCTGGTGAGAGCAACAGAAGTGTGGGAGGCAATTTGAGATTTTGATTGAAAAGGGACAGAGGAATATTGGAGGGTCTTTTGATGGCGAGTCAAATGGCGAAAGGTTGTGTACTCATGACAAGAATAGATTAGACATCACATGAGACTGCTGCGCTGTGTGTGTGCGTGTGCATGTGCAGGTGTGTGTGTATTGATATAGCACATGCTATTTGCACAAAATGTATGCTATTCTGCTTTTATTATAGTATGACTATTTTTTTTATCATCTTATCGATTTTCATCCACACTGGAAGTACAGTACCAGAATCCTACTGCCTTTATGTTGTGTTAGTGCAGAGACTGCAGACTAATGTGACATTAGCTGTATTGTATTAACACCACCACAAGGTTACAGTGTTGTCCAAGTCTACTACCCCCAGACAAATTCAGTGCCAGGTTTTCAAAGGAAAGCAGGTTTGCATCCCTAATGTAGTTAAACGCTCTTGTTTTTATTTATGATTCTTTGTTAATGCATTTGTGAAGGAAGTGCAGTGCAGAGAGTCTCCTCCACCTTGGGAAGACCCACAAAAGAATGGATAGGCGTGCAGTAGGTGACGGAGTGGGCAAGATTTAAATGCAAAACAAACAAAGAACAAAGTTGTTGTCATCAGGAATAATGAGGACATTAACGACATTCATATTTTGAGGCATGTCAGCATACAAAATGCATACAAAATGATGTTCCCAAATCTTCCAAAAAGTTGAAACGGCTTATCTGCAAGCTCGCCATGTGTCGCAATGTGACAGATTGTTAGCTTGTAGATAGATTGTTGCTTTTTCCCCCCATGCGACTGATGAGATGCGTCATTCATCGACGTGGTTAAGTAGTTATGTATATATACAAAAATTAAGTGCAGTAAGAGAAGCAGTAAGAGAAGATGCCCTTTAAAAATGCATGAAACGTTGAAAACACATTGGAGAAGAATGGTTCAGATGGCATTGGTTTGAATAATGCATCGGCTGGCTGAAGGTATGAGACTCAATAGAAAGATGGGGAAGGCAATGCAGGGATGGCAAGAAGAATCACAGGAGATGCTGAACAGCCAGAGTGAAGAGAGAGGAAGGGGTTTGCATGTCTGATGGTCCCATATTTTGCTGTCGAGTGGAAACCTTGTATGTCCAAAACCGTTCCTTTTTTATTATATATCAAAAAATAAATAGTGAAAATAGAAAAGCTTTAGATCAGCTATTTTCTCTGCTTTTGAATGACACACACAGTAGGGCATAAATGTATGAGAAATAAATATATGGAGATTTAGGTTTTCTGCCAGACAGCAACTATAATGAAACTAACCACTGATGTGAGTGACTGCTCCACTTCCATTTTGAACACTGAGCAGTTGAATTTTACATTCTAACAAAGTTTGAGTGTACAAATGGAAACACAGCATCCACAGGTTTCCATTTCGGGTGCATTTGGTTTCATTTAGACACTCACAAAGTTAAATTAACTTATTTAAAAAGTGTATTTTACTGTGCAGTGTGCACTGCTTTGCTTTGCTTTTGGTTTGTTGCTGTTATTGCAGAGACATAAAGCTCATTGAAATGTAATATATCTGAGCGATAAAGCGTAATATGAGAAGAATCAAGTTCATTTTAAGGGCTTTAGATGAATGCTGTCTCAAGCTGAACAGAGACAGTCATTCGTCTATGTTATGCAATGAGGATAAGCTCAGGAGGCGGCTGACTGGCATTTCGTTCTGTCATGATGTGAGATAAGAGTTTAGGACCCAAGTGTATGAACGAAGAGTCAGAGTGAGAGCAGTCCAAATGCAAGGGGTTTTAACAACTCTCCCCACGCTTTGAACGTTAACGTTCGCCCCATTTTTTACAGAACCTCGATGCCAATACGGCGCTCGTTCGGTTCGTTCGTCTGATGACTGTAAGCTGATGAGGGGTCGCGCGGCCGTGTACAGTAAACACATTTTCCGCGGTGATGGTGTAAAAAATCCATTATGCGTTAGATCAACGGAGAACAATTCACTTCCTTGTTGATTTCCTCTGGCTGTAAGGCTCTGTGGCCAGTGACTGGTCTTCTTCTTCTTCAACACATAACAGGCAAATTCACATTCATTCTCGCATGACGCCGCCCTCTGCTGCCTGGCAGACCAAAGTGCACTATTGCACAATAAAAAAATAAAAAAAAATAAAAAAAAAATAAACGTCTGTCTATCTACTATAACGTCGCAAAGGTAAGCCGCTTTTTGATGGCACCAGACCCAATAAATAAATAAATAATCTGGCAGTAGGAGAGTTAATATGACACAATGAACCATGGGAACACTAAAGTTACTGGGAGAGAAAGAACACTAGAAGATATAGACAATAGATTTCCAGTGGATTGGCAGAACATTGAGCTTGTAGATCAGCTATTTTTGCTATTTCGAAGTCTAAATCTACCTATGAAGGTGAATTCTGCCTTTCAATGGGAATGGAGTGGTTTCAATTGCCATTTGTGGGTTTCTGCAAAAATGCACTCCATTCTCCATAACAATATTAAAAGGCAAAACAGGGAAAGAAACTTGTGGAAAAAATGCATTTGCAGGACATTTGCAGGAAAAGTGCAGTAAAGCCTGAAGACTTGAAACAGCACATCTGTAAGTGAGGTTTACTGTTTAAAATGTTGTATCTTATCCTGAAGTTGCAGGTTGTCCTCCAACTGGCCAGCATACAGTAGGTCCTGCCCCCACTGATTGTACAATGCAAAGCCTGCCTCCCCTGATTGGTGGATGTAAATTGTGTTTCCATTGATTGGACTCGTCAGCAGCCAATCATTAGTCAGTCGCCAGGAAGACCAGAATGATGCCCCACAGGTCAGATCATGTCTTCCTGTCAGACAGACAGATGCAATGCATTGCATTGTGAACTTCTGTTCTGTTATATTTCTAAGAAAAACATTAATATGAGGTCATTTTTAAAGTGATTCATGAATGTATGGTTGCCAACAACTAGGATCTGGCAGTGAGCCAACTGAAGCTGATGAGGGAATGAAGACAGGCGAGTAACAGGGATTGAGTTGAGGTGGAATGCCATGTGGAGTGGCCGTAGTAGAAAGACAGAAAGCAGGCAGAGAGACAGACAGACAGACAGGTGGAGAGACAGATCACAAGTGCCATGCAGGGTTGAGAAGCCCTGGACTGTAGGACGTTTGACAAATGGGTACAACGTTTGGGTCTGGTCACAGGCGGACCAGCTTGGTGTACCAGACAGGCTAAGGTGATTGGACGTAACATGACCGCTGAGCAGACACCTGGCTAACTGGAAACATGTTGGTCTCATGTAACCACCTGCTGTGTTTGTGACCTGCATGCCTCTGACCTCCCACACACTGGGAGCGATGAGGAATCAGTGATCACCATGAGAGAGAGAGAGAGAGAGAGAGAGAGAGAGAGAGAGAGAGAGAGAGAGAGAGAGAATGAGAGAGAGAGAGGGGCCAAAGCCCGACACTACCTGACACCCATGAACAGTTACCAGGAAGAGAGCCGAATGCGGGTATCAAAACACTGTCTGGGTTAAGATAAGTCCCGCCCGCGGAAGCCTGTGATTGGCTGAACCGGAGGTAGGGAGTGCTCTGCTGTGTTCACTTGGGCCGCGCGGAGGTGCCGAAACTCGGGGGGACAAATATTTACTATTCTGGCCCCCTGGTTTACAACTTCTAACGGCGCTGAGTCGGCTCATGCGATCTTCGCAACGCTCGACACGGTGACTCGCTCGCTACCGCTCGCTCTGCAGGGGTGTCTCACGTGGCTCAAGATCGCCTGAGACGGCACGCCTCCGTCTTATAAAAGTGAAAATAGAAAGAATCTGTCCTCTGTCGGAATAGCAATGGGTGGACTTCCAGGCCTGTGAGAACAACTACAGAGACCGCTCTAACACCAAGCAGCAGTGCAAAACTAAGAACGTTGTTTCATCAACTTGGGATGTTGTGTAGTATTGTGCTCTTCTGCCATATCAGCCGTATCACGAAGACATATCCATGAGTTTGTGAATGTAACCTTTACTGCACCTAAAATATTTATGTCCCTGTACGTTTTCCCTGTGTGTGGACATGAATAAATTGTTAAACGGTGTTAACATTTATTGTCATGAAATGGAATGAAAGTCAATCTGGCGGTCTTTATCATGAAAAGGTTTTGAAAACACCTGTGCCTCTTTCTTGTGTAATAATTGAGAATGTGGTATTAATAAAAAGGTACTTAAATTGTAACTTTAGAAATGTGCATATAATCTGTGTACACTTAAAGTGAGAACAATGTTTTGCACCTTAAGGTAATTATCTGGGGACCAACCAAATAATTTGGGGACCCCCCTAGGGTTCCTGACCCCAGGTTTGGGAACCAAAGTGCTGGAGGAAGAGGAAGAGGGAGACGAGAGAGTGTGCGTTGGATGTGAGATGGAAAGATAACAAAACTAATCCTGCATTCACACTATCAGCAACAGAATCAGTCCTGAAGCATGGAAGCAGTGACAGACAGACAAAATGAACACGTGACTAGCGATTGAGATCATGAAGTAATTAGGAAAATGTTTACTGAAGTAACAAATCAATTCTATATGTGGTGTGGCCAGTGGGGTTGCCACTATAGAGAAAATGCAGTTGTAAGTAGCCTACTTTAACTTGCGCATGGCTTAATTATTCCGTTCCGCTTGCTTGAGATTGACAGAAAGGCGACAAAGATTATCGTGGATATTATTCACAGATGGATAAGCGAGAGCTGAAGGTATTAATTTAGATGTTTCTGCGAGAGACAGCCGCTGATACGAACGACCTACGGCCTGGTCGCGACCTAGGCCACGACCTGGAGGTCGTAGGTCCCGGTTCTGGAGGTCGTAGTTCGCGGTACATACTTGTTAGGTCGCGGCCGGTCTAGTTTCGCGACCCCCGGCCGTGGTTGCGCCACCTCGGTCGTCCCCGGGCCGTTGTTGCGCGATCGGGCCGTTGTTCAGCGACCTGGGAAGTCCGCGGTCGTATTTAAAAGGTCTTTTTGCAGAATATTCTAGAGCAGCAGCGCTATTCAACCTTTTGAAGCTTGTGATTGGCTGAACCGGAGGTAGGAAGCGCTCCATTGTAGTCACTTGGACCGCGCGAGGTGCACCAAAACCTATCCTTAACCCTAACCCCAACTCTAACTCTAACCCTAACCTTAACCCTAACCCCAACTCTAACCCTAACCCTAACCCTAACCCTAACCCTAACCTGCCGACACTGAGTAGCTAACCTGCCGACGCTGTTGAAAACGAGCGCTCCTTCCCTTAGCAAGCGTAGAGTTTCGATCGCGGCGCTCCTTCCCTTAGCAAGCGTAGAGTTTCTAAACTCGCGTCCCTTCCCTTAGCAAGCGTAGAGTTTCGATCGCGGCACTCCTTCCCTTAGCAAGCGTAGAGTTTCTAAACTCGCGTCCCTTCCCTTAGCAAGCGTAGAGTTTCGATCGCGGACTTCCCAGGTCGCTGAATTACGACCGAGATCGCGCAAAACCTCCAGAACCGGGACCTACGACCTCCAAGTCGTGGCCTAAGTCGCGACCAGGCCGTAGGTCGTTTGTATCAGCGGCTCTTGCTGGTTTCTGCCAGCATTAAATTAAATGTACCCCTTCTGCGGTGTTGCACAGGCTGGTATGAAACATAATCCACAATTAATATTTTGCACGATAAGCCGTTCATATTCTTAAACCCACCAGGAGCACTAAGGTGTTGCACATGGTTGGTACTTGTAGGGGGATTAAACATTTAAACCCCGGCTTTTAGCAACACGGCCACCAGCGGAAAACAGTTGGCGATACGCTCCGCTTACACCACTATATAAACCTGGCCTGGAGCGGGGCTAAAAATGTAAGTGGTGAGAGAGGAGAGAAAAAGTTATAAGAATAAAGGATGTGACAACTTGGAAAGAGAAAACAAAGAATAGATAGACGATGATGGAAAGAAGTTCTGAGATACATACTTTATATGAAGGGTGGAAGAACTTTGTAGCTTAGAATTTTGTTTCGTTCATTTTTTTAAGGAAATGAGAGGGAAAGAGAAGGAGGAAAGACGTAGGCAAGTGGAAATTCATGCAAATGAGGATGTGTGAATGATAAGGCCCTAAAAAGAAAGCAGAGTGTAGTTGAGAATAAAAGATAGAGGCTGATGAAAAAGGTGATTTTAATGTCTGTCTGTCAGCAGAATAACTCGAGAACAGCTGAAGGATTTTCATGAATCGTTCTAGTTTTTCTTTTCTTGTAACCACATTGGAGTATTCGCATCGTAGTTGCACAACCCGAGGCCCTATTTGTGAAGTATTTTCACTATTAAGAATAGCGAAAATAGACACTTGGATTTTTTTTTGTGGCCAAAAGTGGGACGTCACTCACGTCAGCATTAATGTGGTTAAAAGAACAAGATAATCATCATCATCACGATCTTCATTGTCATCATCTTTGTCATGTGACATGGTCGTGTGCCGACAAAATAAGAAACTCTCTTGTCTACAAGCTCACGCAACGTGTTGTGAGGTGGGTCTTCAGAGTTACAGGGGGCCGCCAAACATTATGTAATAGGAACTTTCTTTCTTTCTTTTTTTGAGTGGTGCTCCTGGAAAGAGCTAAGCTCCATCATCTGGCTTTGTCTGGGCCACAGAACATTTCTGGGCCCCAAAAAATGTCCGGGCTCTGAAAGGTGGCTTACATCTGGCCTACATCTTGGCACAAAGTGCTCAAAGGTTATTGTCCGGGATCTGAAGCGTGGCCTACATCTGGCCTAAATCTTGGCACAAAGCACTCAAAGTTTGTTGTACGCCTAGGGTCACATTGGCCAAGCTTTGTGTGACGCTTAATGAACATAACAGCACCGCTCACTTCACACAAGTTGTGATTTTGTTTTTACATCAACCACTTGAACCCTATCATCCCTATTTCTGCGGGGAAGGTTCACAGAAAAGAGCTGATCTACAGTATGGTGTTGTAGAGGGAAAAAAGGCCGACCAAGTACTGAGGGTTTGAAAGGTTAAATGCCTGACAATACACGTGAATCCTATATCAAACATATAATTTTCCAAATGTCTGTCTGAGTGTCTGTCTGTAACAGCGTTTCTCCTCGGTGGCTGGAGCAATTGATCTAAAATCGCATCACCATTAGCATATGAACACACCTGACATAACTGTGGGGGGGGGGGGGGGGGGGGGGGGTACATCCCATAACCCACACACTGCACATCATTTCGGAGCTCATATCTTTGAACGGGTAAGGGCTAGTACAGTATATTAATAGAACAGATAATGACGATAATGGTCAGACAAGTCTATGAAACTATCTATGAAAAGGTTTAATCTGCAATACGATTTCATACGGTATGTAGTGGGGGTCCCCTGCTTCATCTCTCTCACCTAAGGGGTCCTCGGCCTGAAAACCAACAGAATAACAAAGGTAAGAAGAGGTGAGGGAGTGGAGAAAGGAACCAAATGGTGACAGGACAAGAATCATTGATGGGAGCTGGACTCACTGACACTGATTGATTATAGTGTAGCTCTCATGAGCTCTGTGTGCGCGTGCGTCCGTGTGAGAGAGAGTGTGAGAGAGACAGAGAGACAGTATTGACTGAAAGGGGAGGAGGAAGATGCATGTGTACTGTATAAGAGTGTGCATTATCGCTGCCAAGCAGTCTGTTGAGAAGAGTAGTCTGCCTGCATGTCAGTAATGCTGCAGTCGCTAACTGTCAGTAATGCTGCAGTCAGTATTCTAGCACCAGCACTCACAGGCGTACTTTCAGAAAGAACCAGGGGGAGTGGCAAAAGTCCTCACTCATAACCCCAAAGGGTAAAGTTTGCTCTGGGGTTCAAAATAACTAAAGAACACAAGACTACAAGACAGGACTACAAACAGGGGAACTGACTTGGATGGAGAGACTGAGCTGAGGTGGGGCCAAGCCTTTTATAGACAGCAGGTGGTGATGATTGGATGAGGGTGGGGCCAGGTAATGGTTTGATTGACAGCTGATGAGGTGGTGACTTCAGACCTGAGAGTATCATAGAGGGAAGAGAGACAGGAGGGGAGGAAGACACAAAAATCCCAGACAAACCTACGTGGAACGTAACAAACCCTATTTCAAAATAGTCAAATTTGCGTTTGAGACATTTTGAAAATGTGTGGGTATTTTTCCTGATGGGTAAGGGTTATATTTAGCTTTTGTAATTTATTTTGTCTGCTTCTATTTGGACAGCTGTTTAACCATGATGAGAACTAACTAGAAAGAAGCAATTGGAAATTGCAAGTGTAGTTGCCGACGTGACTATATTCTGCAGAAAGCTAACTGCCAATACTCGAGCTAGTCCCAAATGTCTCTGAGTCTCCTATTGCCTATTGATTCAAGGTAAAAAACCCATTCACAAATATGTCCAGGACTACAGTGTGTTGCCCTGTTGGGCAACCACACTAACTAACTAGAAAAAGTGTGGTTGCCTGTTTATTGCCTAGATAACGTCATGTGAAGCTCAACCAATCCTCGCTAGCACCCCATTGAACTACTACAATCAGAATCAATGACATCACTGATGACATCAGATTGTGTATCCAGGAAAATAAGAACAATGGGCTAGAACAATAGTCTGGTAGTCAGGCTTACAGTTAGTGAATTATGCCTGATTTAGTTGCAAACCCAAAATAGCCAATCTACAATCTGTAGACCGGTTATTTAAATAGCGTACTAAAATATCAATGTCTTCACAGGTATAGTAGTAGGCTAATACAAATATGTGAGTGTGTTTGTGTTTGTGTGCGCGTGCGTGCGTACGTGCGTACGTACGCGTGTGTGCGCGCTTGATCTGTTTAAGAAAGCAGGCATCATCATTGACCATTAGCAGCAGACCATTAGGCTTCCCATCAACTCCCTCAGTCTCTCCCTCTCAGCCCTCAGTTCACAGGAAGTTAGGCAGCTAATTACAGTGAGACAGTGGAAATGGATGCTTATCATGAGCACTGAAATCTATTTCGTTTCCATCAGAGAGAGAGAGAGAGAGAGAGAGAGAGAGAGAGAGAGAGAGAGAGAGAGAGAGAGAGAGAGAGAGAGAGAGAGAGAGAGATACATTGATAAATTATGATCAATAAGATGTATTATTCTGGCCTGATAAGACCTCAGTGGGAGCAGGAACGTGCAAAGAATGTTAGGGGCTGACATTTCTAAAAGGGCCTTTTAGAAATGTCATTATTCTTAGTTCAGCTGCTTCGCAGCTGAACTAAGAATAATCAAGTCAATACTGGAGATGTGGCGTAACGGCATGGATTTCTATACAGAGAGAGCAATTTTTTCAACATAAGATGCTGCGTTTAAGTTCAGGAGAGTTTGGAAAAGGCAATTCTCTTGAATGCTGCCTTCAGGTATGGCATGGAAAGGGGGCATTTGCGTTTCTTTCACCATAGTAAAAACTGCATTCATGGTCTGGAGAGGGCACTTGTTTACAGACAGATAAAAGGGCAGGGGCTCAAGACCCCTTTGATGTCTATGTGTGCACATGCCTTAGTGGGAGGGATGTGGGTTTTGTGCTACAAAACCTGCAAAACCTGTAGCAACCTGCCCTCTGCTCCTGCGTAGACTAGAGCAGTGGTTCGCAAACCTTTTCATGTCAAGGACCACCAAATTGACACTTATTAGCCCACGGACCCCCATTTGAAAAGATATACCCCCATAAGAGAAGATTTTTAATTTCAAGGACGCCCAGTTTGACATGCATTAGGCTACGGACCACTGTTTAATGGCATTTCTAAATTCTCTCTGAGACCCCAAAACAAATCAATGTTAATTTAACTCTGAGAGTGTACAAATGGAACCAAATGGACCTGTCAGGGTCCATTTCGTTCCATTTTTACACTCTCTGAGTTACGCGCCCATAAGGGTCCATTAGGTCCTTAACTATGACCGCACTTTGAGAACCAATGGACTAGAGCAGTGGTTCCCAACATTTTAGCTCAATACCCTAAAGAGAAATGTAATGTTGCCATGCGACGCATTTTACGCTTGTACTGTAGATCTGCTAATTCACTACTTATTCCAAAAACACTGTTACGAAGTGGGATTGTAGAGAGGCTTAAAAGTTAGTGAAAACCCTTTATAATGTCATAAATTGGACACAAGGCAGGCTTGCAGGTGAAATAAAGGTATTTATTACATTCCAGGCCCGGACAACAGAAATAAACTACAACTCAAAATAATACAACGCAGAATAAGGCAACTTCACTTTGAAACGAGAGACCAGGTGTCTGTCAACCTCTCCCCACAGCAGCCCACACTGAAATGAGCTCTGCTCATTATAGACCCAAGAATCCACCCTCTGACTCAAACCAACCAACCCCAGTGCAGGAGCAATCTACCCCAGATGCTCCCAAAGTAGCAATCAACACTTCAACAGTAATCTATTACTTGTACTCTATTATTCATTACCACAGTTAGGATTCAAGGCAGCTTCCCCCATACAGCATCTGATGAACAGATAAACAAAACATTAGTTTCCAGTCACAGCAGAATGTGCACCTTCTGTGGGACTGAGAATCTACATGTTAAGTATAGGCAAGCAAATATACAATACAGCATAACGAATTAATGGATATTTGTTAACATTAGTATTAAACTGCCAGAGGCTACTCTGTCACAAACACATTAAAACATGACATATTTCCTCAATAACCGATATCTTCACGGTAAACAGTTTACATGGAGACGAAACATTTAAAAGTAGGGTAAGTGATTTTTATTTGTTAAAATAAGTTAAATAGCTTTATATTCTGATAGTACTCATTGCGATAGAGGACAGAGAACTCACACAGGATACACTGGATAAACAAGTGAAATTGGTGATGAACGCATGCATGTCCCTCAGGTTATACAACACCTGTTGCAACCGTTGTCAGAGTAGCGCAGTACCCATTATCGTAGTACATGTCGTCATAGACTGTTTTTTCACGAATGAAAAACACGAAGGACAAGAATCTTACAAAACTATACCTTCCAGAGTTTTTCAGTGGAACCATTCAAATAGTCACATTTTCTCCAGTTTAAGAAAATATACAACATCCAATGAGTATAAGGGAGGGAGAGTCGGGAGATTTCCATTTGAACAGGATTAGTCTCCTGGTGACAAAGGCCATAGCATCCTTCTTAGCTTTAGGGAGGGATGGCAAAGAAGGGAAAACCTCAAACAATACACCAACAGCACATGGTTGTTTTGTTTCTGTAGAAGGATGGACAAAGCCAAAATGTAAGTATGAGGTCTGCCGGAGCGTGTTGATATCTATCACAGGCTGACGATACATTCTCATAAATTCTAGATAACCGAGCCTGGCCTTACAGTAGCACACTTCAACTTTGAAGTGGATCGGTGGACGTGGTTGTGGAGAAATGCAAGGGACACGCCGGCTAAAATAGGCTAAACAATTTATCTTATCTGAGAGCCTGTTGTTTTGCCCACTCACTCTCTCTCTCTCTCTCTCTCTCTCTCTCTCTCTCGTTAATGCGTACAACAAGCAGAAAGTCATGGCGGTTAGTGCTGACCTTTCAGTTTCCAGCCTCTAATTGGCTTGTTGGATATTTGGGGGTGATGGCGGTGAAGGCAAAGTGCTGTTAGCATGTGGAACAGACAAGACAAGCCCCGCTTTTAGCTAAAGTCAGCTGAGCTGACCTTTGCTGACATCTGCAAAAAGAAAAAGCTGTGCCGTTATTGGCTAATGGTTAGAAGAGGAACGATGGATTTTTATTTATTTAGAGAGAGAGAGAGAAATGTCCCGGAACATTAGAAGAGATAAATATTGGGTCCACTTTGCAGATGTTGTAGTTATAGGCCTAGATTAACATACATTTATGACAATCATTTTTGGAAGGGTTTACATAAGCGAACTGGAACCGTTTGAGCTGATCGAAGATGACAGATACATTTGTGACTCACATTACTGGAAATGATTACATCATTGTGGAGTCTGAATGATGAACAAATACATTCATAAATGAATATTAGTACCTACGGTATGGTCAGCGGTGGACAGTAAGGAAGTACATTTACTTGAGTACTGTACTGCAGGAAATCTTTCCCTTTATTGAGTATTAGTTTTTGGGGAAATTCGAGACTTCCACTGCCACATTCCACATTTATAGAATGTACGATCAGACCACGAGGTACAAGACGTATTCATAACCTTTCTGTGATATCCCATTCTCTTACCCTGATATTAATTCTGATATCCCAAATTACAAGTGCTATACGGTAGCTTATTTTTTATCATTATAATTCTTTTATGACTAATATTTTATTCAAAGACTAAATGATTCAACTGAATATTTACAGGAAGTTTATGGAAACTTTTGCAAGGCACTTTATATTCATATATTCTTAGGGAAGAGTTGCAGGTGGGCAAGTGAAGGAGACTTCACACTTTCTATTCAGTGTGTGTGCATCTTTTCTCCCTCAGGAACCAAACCAACAGCAGCTACTCCTACAACTCATTTAACCCCTGCTCATTTTGCCAGGGTTGGATGGCTCTGTGTAAAGGATCTGGGCCTGGCCTACAAGATATGCTACCCCACAAAGACACCCATGGACCGCAATCACAACACCAGAGGGAGTATCTTACTAGTAAATAATGCTGAGAATACTAATAAACCATCAAGTACACTACATAAACCCAGGATGCATAAAACTAACAGTTTCTAATATTATTCAAAAATAGATAGCAAATTGCAGAACTGGTTGCAAGAATAGGGCCAAAACTGAAATAGCCGTTTGGCTGGCCCCCTGTAGTATCTCTGAGGACATGTCCCGGACCCCCTGTGGAAGACTCCTGGTATTAGCTACTCATTGTTGTTGTCAGGTACAGAGCCCAGGTACAGGTACAAAAGATTTTATGCTTCAATTATGATCTAATTTGACACTGTTCTGGAGCAGGAGCAGAGCAAGAACTGTAATGAGTACTGAGATAGGCTCAGGGGTCATTCCGGGGGTCCCAGGTGAGGAAAAAATCCCACCAAAAGTCAGAAAGGTTATTCTGGCTGCTTCAAAAGTGCAATATATTAACTTGAACTCTAATATTATGAAAAATGGACATTAACTGGCTGGCATACTGTTCTTCAAGGTCCTAAAATAGATGGCCCCCCAGAAAGGGGGCAGGGGTCAGGAAAATCTGACAATAGTTTGGACTATTTTTTTGGGGGAAAAAAAAGAAAAGAAAAAAAAAATAGCACAAGAATCCTACGGGAGCAGTTTTTTGGGCGCATCGTACCACACTATGTGTACAACACACAGCTTTCTAATCGGGGTTGTCTGCTGAACTAACTGGGCAGCACAAGTGTGAACTCACAGACTCTTTAATTTATTACTCTGAGGCATGGCCTGCCAACACTCGGACCAGAAATAAACCGTCGTTGTCGGGTGAAAACCTTGTATGTCCAAAACCGTTCGTTTTGCATTTATCATTTAAAAATGATTCAAACTAGTGAAAACAGCCGATCAACAAGCACACAACGCCTCGCACCGCGAGGCGTTGTGTGCTTGTAGATCTGCTGTTTTCACTACTTTTGTGCGACGGCCTTGTATGATGAAGCAGGGCTTTACTTTGCGAAAGAACGTACAAATTTGAAACTTGGAGATACGAGGTTTCCAACCGACAACAACGAAACGTATCATCCATTCCCTCTTCTCCATGTGCTCCTTTGCATATGAACATTTTGAATATTATTTTAACATAAGTTTCAAATCAACTCACTTGTGTAGACTCTAAAATTACACCCAAATTGGGCCCGTTGGGTCCCCTTTTATGTGCCGAGTTACACTAACAGATGATTTTACAGTGTAATCCTGCGCTGTAAGCTCTTAAATGTAGCTTCTTGACAAACCTTCTCATATATTGTTAATATGGACATGGGGAGATACTTTTGAACTCTGTCAGCTGAATAATGTAGGCCAGCCAGTCTGTGTTCCATATTTTAAAGCCAAGCACTCAAGGGGAGGATGTTGGGCGAGACACACTGGGTCTATGAAAGCATAGAAGTTATTATTGTACTGTATGATGTAAAACAACTCACAGAGGTATAAGAAGAAGAAATATCCAGTTTCTTTTTTTTGTGACCAACTTTTTAAATGTGTTTCTAATCATAGTTTTTTTCTGCATCCACTGAGATCCAGCCTCTTTTAATCTTATGTGCATTGAGAAAATAGGTTTTCACAAAATTTAAAACAGACCTAAAAATATATGTCTGTCCTCAAAATATAATTGGACTTAGATATAGCCTATTTATTCAATACCAGCTTGCCCCCAGAGATACAGTCAACGCACTCCTTCATCGAGCTCCACGGAAGGAGTATCTGCTTTATCGCTGTCATGGCCGTGGCTGCTGACATTCAGGCCTGTCAGTGCCTTCAGTCATCAGCGAGAGACTTGGAGTAGAACCGCTGCTCCTTCACTTGGAAAGGAGCCAGCTTAAAGGAGTAGTTCACCCCCAAAATGTATTTTTTTCCTATTAATTACTCATGCCATGGAGACTTGAGTTCAATAATATTTTTTTGTATTTGTCGCATTACCAAGGCAAAATAAATATTTTAGTAAATGTACCCCCATTGATTCCGGATGGGCACCCAAATGGATATGGGTCCCCATCCGGAATCAATGAAGGTCATTTTATTGTTACCTAACAGGGTAGTCTTAGCAATGTGACAAAAAACTGAAAATATTATTGAACTCAAGTCTCCATGGCATGAGTAATCAATAGGAAAAAAATAGCAGACCAAGGACCAGATGAAGGGAAAATATCTCCACACTGGCCTTGGAACGACTCTGTATTACCTAAGAGGAACTGACAAATGTTGCTTGGGAAAGGGAAGTCGGGAGCTTTCTGCTGGAACTGTTGCCCCCACGACGGCGTGACCCGTTTCTGGATAAGCGGTTGAAGATTGATGGATGGATGGAACTGATTAGTCATCATACGTTTAGTCCTCCTGCATTACCTTGGGTGCAGGGGTCCAAACAGTCTAAGATCTCTAATCTGTCATGGCAGCAGTCCTACAGTGAAGATATAGGCCATGACAGAAGGGAAATATGTGTGCACTCCCATCTTCTAGGTCTGACACATACCGGTACATACAAACTCTGTAAATGAGGTGATGAAGGGCTGTATGCCGTTTTCCTTCAAGGATTATCTGCTTGCAATCTGAAAACCTACAATATTACGGTTCAAAATTGTATTTGCATTCGTACAGTATCCATTCAGCATGAATGGTATTTTTCGTATCTGCTTACCCCTAGTTATTACTGTGAGTGACACACAATGTAGACGTCTGTGGTTAAAATATATTAGAGTTGTAGAGTAAACAGAAACATAGCCCTGTGCTGTCCCAGCAGTTTCACCCAGATGATGGCTACTCAGAGGATTATGATGAGTGATGAGTGTCTTGGTCAGGGACACTCTGACCAGGGATCATAGCCATGCTGTCTCGTGGTGGACATTTTTGTCAAAATCATTTTTTTGCCACAGACATACAAAATGAGTGAAACACATAAAGAGCTAGCCCTGAATGGCCATAACATGTCTGTAACTCTGAGACTGTTCAAATGGAACCAAATGGACCCTTATCAGTCCATTTGGTTCCATTTGTACACTCTCATTGTTAAGGTGGTCCTTGCAAATAAAACATTTGGGAACTGTACTAGTCGGACTCCTGATGTGCCATAGTGTCATAGTAAATGTGTAATGTGTAAAAGTGTCAAACATATTCGGAAGACAACCTGGAGAGTAGACATTCAGTAATTGGTATCATCAAAATAAGAACATAATAATGGTGTGTAAAAAATAAAATCTAAAATTTGCCACGTTTTTGCCACGGACACATCTGTCCGTGTATGGACATATTAATGATGTCTGACACCGACATAAAGCTAGCTAAACGAAGCAAACCGGGGACCTTCATTTTCCCAGACTCCCGCAGCACCCCAACATGATGTACATGACAGTTTGGTGCTCCTGTATAGCTGAATTGCTCAAGCTGTCAAGCTGTCATTGACAATAATGGTGGTGAGTTTGGTGCAGTTGTGCTATAGTCTAATAAGATGTACCGCCTGATGCATTACATCGTTACCCTAGGACACAGTTTCACATACTGTAGCTCTGGTCTGGACAGTAATGAATTAGACCCCTGTAAACCACCAAACTCGCGTGCGCTCAGGTGTCTGTGCAGATGGTATAATAACTTGTACTTGTGAAATTCCCTTCAAAACTGAAGGCTGATATGTGGCTCTCCAGTCATTACCATGCTAATAATAGCTTGGTTCTCTGGTGTTATGGGTCCGTGTTCATCTAACAAGGGCTCTGCCTGCTATCATAGAGGAAAAACATATGGTCCCACTGTCCCATTTGTTCAACATTGACAGACTCCCGGAATAGCCTAGTGGCTGACTTCTGTATGGCTCCCCATGTGACAGCTGTAACTATGTAATCACAGGCCTTTGACCTACACGAGAAAGAAAATCAATTTACCTCTCACTGCACCTGTGCTCGCTGTCAGTTATACTTGCATAAAAGTTCAGAGAAAACTTTAGTTTGTGCTCACAGTGGTACGCCTCCTTGTGGCTGTAAGTCAGCACTACAACAGGTCATGGTGAGATTTTCCTAGCGAGTCTGGATTAAAACGTCTTGTGTCAAGACAAGACAGTTCCTTATAACTTTTATGGAAATTGGTTAATCTCCAATTCCATACTTTATATTCATTTATACAGCATATTCATTTCATTTACTGCACATTTATATTTTTATAGATTGTACAACGTATATGTAGCAGCAGCAGCAGTCGACGTGAACGGTCGCATCTTTTCGTTCGCTCCGTCCAGGGACAATGGAAAGGAGGGATACTTTTTCTTCTTTTTTTCCTATTGTTTCTTGTTTGGTTTGCCGACTCGTATCTCAGTTCACCATGGAACGCTCATAATTGTAGCCTATATACGGAGATTTATGTGCGGGATGGAGAGGAATCACGCAGTGTTTTTTTTCCTCCACATTGGATCGGAGCCAAAACATCTCGGCTTCGGTAAACTGACGATCCTTGGGACGCTGCTGTTGACTAAGAACAAACCCCAGATAGGCAGAATGGACAGGCGGTCCATCATTTACTTTATCCTGCTTCTTTCTGGTGATATTGAGGTTAATCCAGGTCCCGTAGTCACTCGGCAAGCCGCCCGTCTCACGAAGGAACTACAGCTGCTTTCCGAGACAAAGAACCCCAGCGGAGGAAACATCGACACGGGTTCTACTGGTGACGAGTGCTATGGATGCCCACCCGGCTCTCTACAGCAAAGCTCCAACATCGAGGCTACTCGTGACCAGCTCGCGGCCGTGGTGATCGAGCCGCCGCCCGATAAAAACAGCGCCGACGTTGACCTGGATGTCCCCCTGCCGCCCCCCCCCCCCCCCCCCCCCCCGTCACCGAGGATGCTGGTGCCCAGTTCGCAGCCGCTAGATCGCCGGAGATGACCGTCGAACCGGATGCCCCCCCGCTGGTCCCGCCACCCCCCAGGGATCGAGATCAGTCGTGGCTGGCGGCATATCTTGGCTTTGAAGCTGTCGGCGCCGCCACACCAACACCCCGTGCGGTCGAAAAGGCATGGATCTCCTCCTGTTTGAGCTCCCAGTCAACAAAGGAACCTGGCCTCCCCCCCACCCCCACCGCTCCCCCACTTCAGTCTCAACTACAACCGGACTATGATGACCACCTCCCCCCCACGACAAACTTTCCTGTCTCGGTCGAAGACAAAGAGCCCCCCAGCTCCGACGTTGGCTCGATCACTACAGAGAACATGCACTCTGTTGTTTTTGCGAAACCAGGACTTCATCATGTCCATTTAAACATCAATAGCTTGAATCCCAAAAAACTGGAGCTAATTAAGGGAATGTTTCATGGCGGTAAGGCAAAGATTTTATCCTTCTCTGAAACTAAACTTGATGACTCGTTTACAGATGCTAGCATTGAAATTGCCAACTACACTGTAATCAGGAATGATAGAAACAGGTGGGGAGGCGGAGTTTGCATGTATGTACATAATGATGTCAATTTTATCCCCCGTCCAGACTTACACCACAGTTCCCTTGAAACTGTATGGATTGAGGTAATCTTTGAACATGCAAAAAACATACTAGTATGCGCTGTCTATAGACCACCTGATCAGAATGATTTCTTTGAGCTGTTTGATGAGAGCTTAGCAAAGGTGGACGGTACTGAGTATCACATTTTGGGCGACTGGAATGTGGACATTTTGCGTAAAGACGCACCCATGTTCAAGTCCTTTGATGGGTTATGCAATCAATACAGCCTCACTCAGCTTGTCACAGTACCCACCAGGGTGACAGAGCACTCTCAAACCCTCATAGATCTCGTCGTAACCACTGACAAGTCCAAAGTCACCGCTAGCGGGGCTATTGTATGCGGTCTTAGTGATCATTATATGATCTACTCTACCCGTAAAATACACAAACCCAAGGCTAGTGGCCACAGAACTGTCGTTGCTAGAAGCCTGAAGAACTACTCCAGTGAGGCTTTTAATCTCAAACTAGCGGGTGTAGACTTTTCCCCAGAGCTGCAGTGTACAGATGTCGAAGAAGCATGGCGCGGTTTTAAAACCAAATTGACCAATGCTCTAGACGACGTGGCCCCCTTGAATACCACCAGGGTTAAAGCCCGCCAAGAGCCATGGTATAACTCAGATATTGCAGAATCAGCTAAACTCAGAGACAAAAAATACGATGAAAAACGAAAGTGCTGCAAAAAGCTCAGGAAAAAATTCAACCCTGGCCTCAAAATCCACGTTGAGCATCTTACTGCTCAATGCAAGAGACTTAGAAACCAGACAACCGCCCTAGTTAGATCCGCCAAAAAAAACTACATCGACGACAAAATCGATGAATACAAAAACAAACCACGAGACCTATGGAAGTTGCTTAACAACCAATTAGGCTTAAAATCAAAAACCATATGCCACAACATAAACATCAAAACGGACGCCGCTCTCATTTCTGACAAAGGTGAAGTGGCTACCCATCTTAACAAAACCTTTACCACCACAGCCCGTTCACTGGTCGAAAGACTGGTCGCCCCATCTGGGCAGTATGGTGAAGAATTTGTTAAAAAATTCTACAAAAAACTGGGCGTCAAAAAAGACAGCTTTAAACTTTCCACAGTGACAACTGATGAAGTGTTTAAAAAATTGAGCGCCCTACCTCAGCACAAGGCCACTGGCCTTGATAAAATCCCAGCTAGATTTCTCAGAGATTCAGCCGCCACCATTGCTCCAATCATTACCCACATAATTAACCTTTCCATCGAACAGGGTCATGTCCCCCAGGACTTCAAACTAGCAAAAGTAACCCCCCTGCACAAAAAAGGTAGCAAACTAGACCCTGGAAACTACCGCCCCGTTTCCATTCTTAGCTCCATATCCAAAGTCATGGAGAAAATAGTCTACGAACAGATTGCAAGATATCTCGATGAGAATAATCTGATTTACGAGTTCCAATCTGGATTCAGAAAATCCCATTCCACTGACACATGCCTTCTCTATTTGACTGACCAAATCAAACGCGAAGCGGATCAGGGCAAATATAGTGGCATGGTCATGATGGACCTCCAGAAGGCATTTGACACCGTGGATCATGCTATTCTGATTGAGAAACTAAAAGCCATCGGTCTTGACAGCGCAGCAGTGAGCTGGATGCAATCTTACCTGGTGGGGAGGGAACAGGTGGTGGAGATTAACGGTACCCTGTCCCCCCCCCTCCCAGTAAGCTGTGGAGTTCCTCAAGGTAGCATACTGGGACCTCTGTTGTTCCTAATATACGTGAACGACATGGCATCTGCTTGCGACTGCAACCTGTTCCTGTTCGCGGATGACTCGGCTCTCCTAGTCTCGGGCAAGGACCACTTGCAGGTTGAAAAGACACTTAACTCTGAACTGAGTAAGATCTGCACATGGCTTAACGACAACAAATTATCAATTCACCTGGGCAAAACCGAGTCCATCCTCTTTGGATCAAATCATAACCTCAAAAAGGTAGAGAACTTCACAATCAAAGTGGGTGACAAGGTCATAACACGAAAAAACGAAATCTCTTACTTAGGATGTATCCTTGAAGCTAATCTTTCCAGCGAAAAGATGACTTCAAAAGTAATACAAAAAATCAACCAACGAACTCGTTTCCTACAGAGGATCGCCCCAATGGTCAACTTCAACACACTGAAGACCATAGCTGGTGCAATAATCCAGCCCCTCTTTGACTATGGAGTCCACGTATGGTATCGTGACGCCCCACAAGCCCTAAAAACTAAACTCCAAACAGCCCAAAATAAACTAATTAGGGTCCTGCTTAACCTTCCCAATCAGACTCACCTCACCGCTACTCACCAGTTAAGAGTGGGGTGGCTCAGAGTAGATGACAGAGTACAGCAACTTGCAATGGGACTGGTGTACAAGATACACTACACCACTATGATACCCAAGTACCTGTCAAAATACTTTATAAACGTTAAGGATGTCCATAATTACAACACCAGAGGCAGTGCCACAGATCACGTTCAACCCAGAGTCAACTCAAAGAAAGGGTCGAACTCGTTCTTCTGCTATACCACAAAAATGTGGAATGCCTTACCGAAGGCCATAAAGGAGTGTGGATCACTAGCATCCTTTAAAATTGCCCTAAAAAACCACTTACAGGCAGCAGCCGTTCACAACTGGTAAAAACCTAGCCCAACCCTACCCTCCCTGCCCCTTCCTTGTATATACTGTACATACTGATTGTTTAGACTTACTGTTACCTGCCCCTTCCTTGTATATATTGTATATACTGTACTTACTGATTGTATAGACCTACTGTTTTCTTTTTCTTTCTTTTTTTCTTTACATGTCTACTGCATAGTACTGTGTTCTATTTGTCTGTCATTCAATGTTATATGAGATACTTAAATGGTTTCCTGTTGAAATAAGCTTAGTCTTTTCATGGATCTCCTTTTAGTAGACCTTGTACCAGTGAATTGTACCGTCATGAATCTGTACATTTTCCTATGCAAACTTCTAATAAAGCCTTCAATCAAAATCAATCAATCAATCAATATGTATGTCCAACCAAAGACCAGCGTTTTTCTATTTCCCTCCAGGGATCAATATCTTGCTACCACTAGTAGTGCTACTACATTATGTATAGACAACATTCCTGGCCGATTGCAGGAGGGACGCCCCGCCCCCAAGTCGAAAGGGAACTTCCGGGTTCTCTCTGTCAGGCATGCATATAAACGTGTTGCCAAGTCAATTTATTTACCTAAACTATCTTGTTTTTTTTGCTTATTTATATTGCAAGAGTTGGCTTGTTTGGCTTATTTCTCTCACAAATTTTGGCAACACTGCCCAGCGCTGCAGTAAAAGATTATGACAATGAACTGAAAGGGTTAAACCAACGGAGGTTTTTTTTCCAGCTGTCAGATGGTGCGGTGACTGCGGTCATGGTCTCTTGATATGCAAGCGCACCGCTATCTTCGATGTTTTTATTCTATCTACACCAGTTAATAGTATTGATGACATCCTTAACATATCCTAAACTCAGCAAACTCCCCAGAGAAGCAGCACGACTCACAACAACAACAACAACAACAACAACAAGGTAAAACTCTCATGCTAGCTAATTAGCCTTGTTAGCTACGATCTTTTACTGTATGGGGACTACTCTTGTTACAACTAAGTACAAGTTATTTTCACTTGTGACAACACAACATTGATTATAATTGAAATACAAGCTCTTCGCTGTTGTGTTGTATCTGTGAATGCAATTGTTTTCTGTCTTTCAGACCTGTACTGTACGTCCAGGACCAATGAAGCCAGATGTGAGGGTCTCCTCATCATATTTATTGCAATAAAATATTTATACACACTTTTCTTTGACTTGTCCATGCCTTTTTTTTTTTACTGTTGAGGGTTTCAAATGTTGTACTGTATATTGTGTTATTGAGATAAGGAATGTTCCCAATGATGCTTTGAAGGAATGCTTTTAAACACTTGTCATTTTCAATTAATCCAGTTTGTTTTTGTATCTATTAAAGCCAAATGTATTCATTGTTTTGACGTGACAGTTTAGGATTTAATGATTAAATGAGCATTAAATATGAATGGATATTTATATTGCCTTGATTAGGATTAAATCGATGATTTACAGTGATATAGTGAAATGAACACAGCATAGGATGCACATAATAGGTGGGCTAATGTGTATTATGTCTATTCTGGAGTGGGTTGAGTTGTTGACAGGCCTATTTGTAAAAACATTAATGCATATCACACAACACAAGCCAACTGTGACTTCATCCCAGAACAGAGGAGAATGGAGATGACAACGTTTGACATGATCAACCAGCGTTCTGAAGGGAAAAGGTTTGCTAGCTAGAAATCATACAACATTCGCTTCCATGAAATACTGATTAGGTTCAATGCTTGCTTTCAAATACACAAATCTGTTTATTTGTAGGCCTATATCAATTCAATTCAAAGGAGCTTTATTGGCATGAGAAGACATGTTTATATTGCCAAAGCAAGTGTCAAATAAAATAAAAACAGTTTAAAATGGCGAACATATAATATGACATGCAGTTGGAGGGAGTACAGCATTGTGTAAAAAGCTATGTCGCATTGTGACATTTTATATATATATATACAGGGTATAAAGCTTTTGAAACAATTTAAATAGCGTTATTTTTTAAGAAGTTTGCATATGAAAAAAGGTAGTTTCATGACAGTACACTAGTACAAGGTCAACTAAAAGCATACGCCCAAGAAAGCCTATGGCAATTGTTTCAATTGAGATCTCTTTTTTTTTCCTCCAACTCATAACATTGAATGATGGCAGAACAGGTGTGTATCGTCACAACTCATTTATTTATCAGCAGAGTGGATGAGTGTTGCCATTAAGTGACATTGTTAACATAAGTTACAAAGTAAAATTACAAAGTAAAACAATCCCGTCTCATTAGTTAAGAGGAGAATCAGATCAGATGAACGTAAACAGGAAATCGCGCTACGATCAAGCCCAAAAAAGGGCTTCCGGTCGGAAGTAGGGGGCGTGGCCAGGCATGTTGTCTATAGGCCTATGATTACAATTAGGTGTAAATGGCACATAGCAAGGCTTTATCTCTCCCTCTTGTCTCTCTCGCTCTCTCTCACTCTCTCGCACGCACGCATGCACAATCCGTTAGTCTGTGCCAGTCAGATGATTTAACACAGACAATGTGTGTTTGGCCTTCGTTGCGTTTTTTGTGTAGGCTAACCTGTCAACAACTCTCTCCTCCTGTACTCGCTCTGTCTCTCTCTGTCTCTCTGCCTGTTTAACATCTCTGCTGTATTTTCACTAATAAACCCTTTTGCAAATCCCGCCCCATTCTGCCCTGTTACTATGATGGGACATTAACCCTGGGCAGATTGTTTTTATAGTGGAAGTGGATGGGATTTTTTTTCCCCTTCATAGCCTCATTACAGCTATATAAAGTACCAAAGGAAAAACACCTAGGTGATATTAATAAAAAGGGAAGACAAAGGTACAGTAGTTACATTGCAAAACAGGGGGTTTACCCGAAAATATATGTTTTAATTTGTTTAATCCCAGTGGGACAGAATCCTCTTTGCAGATTATTTTATAGTGGTAGTGGATGGGATTTTTTTCCCTTCATAGCCTCATTACAGCTATATAAAGTACCACAAAAAACACATCTACGTGATATTAATAAAAAGGGAAGAAAAAGGTACAGTAATTACATAGCAAAACAGTAGTTTTCCCCCGAAAAATAAATGTTTTAATTAGTTTAATCCTCTGGATCAGAGATAGAAAGAGAAGCGCATTGCATCTTGGGTACTAGGAAGAGGACAGAGAGAATGTTTCTCCTCACATAATAGGCTGGCTTTTCGTAATTCTGCCCATTTAAATTATATGTACCCAATCGTGACTCTTAGACCATTGATAAGGTCCATGTGAACTAGTTTGTTGAAGCTTATTCGTTATGATGAGCGAGATCGCTTGACGCTTGCCGTCGCTATCACCGTACCGGCCGATCTCCGTGTCGCGCACTGCGGACAGTTGTTGAAAGCCACATTCAATATTCTCCACTGCACAAACTCCACCCCCGATAGCAAAAAGTGAATGTTTTTTTCTGGTTGGCCAGTCAGGGAGTCTCAGGGACCAATCAGAAGGCTGACAAATGGTCTATTCTCTTCCTGTCTTCCCATATCCATCCTTCTTTTGGTTTGGTGCATTCTCTTTTCCCTCTCTCTTTGTCTCATAATAACCCTACTTAACTTTATTCTACCAAGGTATCCTTGCTAGTGTCCTCTTTTATGCTGTGCTCTGCTGGGGGGGCAACATCACGGTTGATGATAAAAACCGAATCAATAAATTGATTAAAAAGGCTGGCTCAGTGATTGGCCTCCCTCAGGATACTTTGGATATCACTATAGCCAAGCGAATGAGGACCAAATTGAACACTATTCTTTCCTTCGAAGGCCATCCTCTCTATAAGGTATTTAAGGATCTGCGTAGCAAGTTTAGCAACAGGTTCTTGATGTCTATAATATCTACTGAGCGAATGAAGAAATCCTTTGTTCCTGCTGCTGTTAGACTCCTTAACGTTAACGTACACCGCTAGCTTTGTTTTGGGAGGGTGTCATGTCATTTGTAGAGTCTGTTATTGTTACTTGTTGTGTATTTGTATGTTTGTTATATGTTGTCATTGATTTTGTGTATTTGTATTCGCTCTGGTGGCAAACATGTTTCCCTTCGGGGACTAAGCAATAAACCCATACCATACCAACTCTGAATTTCTTTCTGCATGTTTCCATCTTGTTTTTCAGTCTCAATCTTCCCATTTCTCTATCTAATGTATGCTTTGTTTATGCTGTAGCAGGCTTCATGAATATAATATAGAAAGCCTATCTGCAGCTACTTAGGAATACATCATGACATATATTGATGTATGTTTGGATGTCCTTGAACATGTCAGTCTCATGTTGAGGAGGTGTTGGCTTAGTACAGTGGTTCTCATTCTTTTCTGGATCAGGGACCACTTCATATAGTACAGTATTCGCGGCCCACAGCAGCCGTGGTCAGATGGGTGATCTGTGTAAGTTTTCAGAGCATGTTCATTTTTAATGATCAATCGATTGGGTTCCAGCTTTGATCAATGATAGATAGGGCCTCGTGTTAGCCTTGAGTAACAACAGGCCATGGTGGTTGTCAGGGTGAATGGTAAGCAGTAGTACACAAAAGGTCCTTTAATTAAACTAAAGGTTATCACTAAACAGGGCTAATAAACACCCACACGGAAAACAAACCCTTTCAGGAACTAACATGAATAAGATTGAGTGAGATGTTTGACAAAGAAATTAGCAGGGAGGTTGGTGGAGTTTTAAGATAAGCCTAACTAACTTGTTTATTTTGTGAAGTTTGTAGCTTATTTTTAAAAGTTGCAAATATGACTGTGTATATCATGAAGAGCTTGCATAATCAAAATGATATTAGACCCTGCCAATAATTATTGGCTCGGGGACCCTCAGATCTCTATTCCTCGTCCTGCTTGAAAGCCTGCGGTCCAATCTGCCCTTGATCTCCCTCAAAGTCCTGCTGCCATCATTATTTTAGTTTTAAAGCCTGTGAAGAGAAAGGGCACCACCCCCGGTGTGCTGATGTACCCCCACTTTCAACTTTATGATAAAAAGTTTTGCTTGTGTCCATACGAATTGGCACGACGTGCTGAATTCAACTCCGCAAGGTCGTCAGAGGGAGATGAGAGACAGCGACGGTGTCGCGTGCCGGAAAAAAAAGACAATCTAAGCTGGACTCACGGCAGACAATGCCTCTGAAACCTGAGCCAGAACGCTGACGGAACACCAGACGCATCCATTTCCCATGTTACATTGCGAGGAACTGGTTTCCGTGTGTAGTTCCTTTGACTTGCGTTGCACTGTTGGCTCACTGAAAGAAAACTACAAGCCAATATGGCTGCCAAAAGAACAGATGATTCACACGTGTCAGTACCTACAACGAGACGGGGCGATTTGACAACATATTGATGACATAAGAGATCTCCATATACCGGCATAAAAGGGACACAGACAGTTCGACAGATACAGAGATATGTGGTTTTATATGTATTTACTGCTCTTTTCCTGAAAATGTCCTGCAAATGATTTTTTTCCACAGGTTTCTTTCCCTGTTTTGCCTTCAAGAAATGTATGGAGAATGGAGCGTATTTTTGCAGAAACTCGCAAATGGCAAAGCAGGATCCACCTTCGCAGGTCATAAAAATAGCTAAAATAGTTGATCTACAAGTTCAATGTTCTGCAAATCCCCTGAAAATCTATTGTCTTTCCAATTGCAGGACATATGTAAAGTTTGGAAATGGCACATCTGTAGGCCTATTGCTGGACAACCGCTGATCAGACTTCCCACTTGGCAGTGCAATCCCTGCTGTCCAAGTTATGCTTAAGTTTAAAGTTTATAGGTCGGATGGTTCTTTACATACTGGTATGCGGGGAGAAAGTCACATGGACGCACACAGACAGAGATTCCATGCATTTAGCAGTGGTTCCCAAACTTTTTAGCTAGAGACCCAAAAAAGAAATTAGACGTTTGCCCGGGACCCAAATGGATGAAAACAGCAGATCTCACAAGGCGATGCTTCACGGCACGTTGTGGGCTTGTATATCTGCTATTTTCACTATATTAAACTTTATATTTATTTATTTATGGAGATCGTTAGATTTTTTCATTCTATTAACGAAATACTTTGGATTTTATTTTTTAAATTGAATGAAAAGTAATATTATATGTTGTTTTTAAATGTAGGAAATATGGGTTCCGAGTATCCCAACCCACTACTTGGGAAACAGTGATTCGTAGAACAATAACTTTGTACCTCCTCAATCCTACAAATCTGCTATTGAAATTGAACAAATCTGGCCTACTGGTCCGGGCACATACCACTTGCCACATAGGCATGGATGCCTGGCGGCGGCGCCGCTTCGATTAACAATCCGGACGACCTTTGCTGCATGTCACTCCCCGTCTCTCCCCCATTTCCTGTCAGTATACTGTCCTATCAATAAAGGCATAAAAGCCCAAAAACAAAAAAGAAATTGTCCAAATCTGGGGAGGAAGCCACCTCACTGCCACAGCACTGCGGTTGGAAAACACAGCCTGGCACAGTGGGGCAGACTTCAGAGTAATACACCATCACATCCCTGTTGGCCTACATAGACTTGTGTACCGAGACAGTATTTGTTACGGTGTGTCACGGCCCAGGGAATGCTAACAGGCCACGAAAAACACAGGGGAAGGACCCAAGTGCAGACGACTGGAGTAACTTCAAATACAGCAAGATGGGTGAGTTTATATAAATAGAGTAGCTATAATAGGTGAGGCAGGCAAGGGTCAAAAACAGGGACAGGCAAATGAGTCCCAAACTGAAACAGGCAGCGGTCCAGGATCAAGAGGTGGGCAGAAAAGGTTGAGTGGCCCGTGAACCTCCGATGGGACTCTGCAGGAAAACTAATATAGTGTACAAACTATATCATTTGTTGTGAAATGCATACTGAAGTATTTGTACTGTCACTCATCCAAGTGCTCCCCCCCCTCTCTCTCTCGATAGAGGATGCTATCTCATCATATTTTGTTTACTTATCTTGTTTTTGCCTAGCTTTTTATCTGATCTATTGCTGCTCAGGTTTCTGAGAGTTACCAAACATAATTGTGTTGTATGCCAACAAACATTGACAAATAAATAAATAGATAAAGTGTGTCTTATCTTATATTTTTTCTGTCCTGTCTATGTGTGCATGTAAAAGTTTGTGTATACACACTATGCGTGAGTGCTGCTAGTGTACGCGCATGCGTGTGTATGTGCAATGTGCTTTGCGTATGAGAGAGAGAGAGAGAGAGAGAGAGAGAGAGAGAGAGAGAGAGAGAGAGAGAGAGTGTGTTCGGGTGCAGGTATTGGCTGGCCTGTGGGTGTTTGTGTGTGCATGTGTCTAGTATTGCTGTGCTGGGTGTATTTAGTCATTAGTATGGTAATGGTCCCATTGTCTGTCTAAATATAAAAGCTAATTTATTCCCAGGTGCAGCGGGTCAGCGATGGGTGAAACACCGGCTGTCTCTAGTGATGAATGACCGTGGAGCTGCATAAAAGGAAGTTCAAAAGAAAGTTATAATGTAAATTATTTCTACAGTAGGCCTATAGCTCCGAAGAGTGTATGAATGAACACTCTTGCTTGCCTCGTTTACACATGGCAGCTAAGAGGAAGGCTACCGTACAATTCATTTTCAATGGAAGCCAGAAACATGAAAATACAAATTGACACCCTACACTTGTATCTTTTGACACACTAGCACTAGCAGCTACAAAAAGTACCAAAGTGTTGATTAATCATTCCCACTCACCAGGTTGTCTCTCCACACAATTGCTTATGATAGAGTGGTTTGGGACCTCCAAGGAGGGTGGGTCCGTGGGTCCCCAAACGATAGTGAAGTGACAATTTAAGGACTTTTAAGACAGTTTTAATCCTCCCCACCAAAAAACTGCATCAAAAGTAATCAACAACAAACTACAGTACTATAAAAGCCTAACATCGGCCAAATTGTTAAATAATATAAGAAAGCTGCATACCGCTTGTAGATCTACTATTTTTACAAAATCTATCTGTAACTTAATGTAATGCCTCAACTCCTACCTTCCACATGCTTGTCAGGGTGGTCCCCAGTTCAAATATGGTTATTTTGGGGGTGTCACCGCCGCCTGAAAAGGGTTGAGAACCACTGTGATAGAGCAATGCAGTTCAGCTGTCGCTCCTCAGTGCACCTCAGGCTCAGGTCTGATTCAGACTTAATAAAAGTTGATCCAAGTCAGGTCAGGTTCAGCATATCGTTTTTTTTTGTTTATTTGTATTTTAATAGTTTTGGTCTTTGAGTGTTCTCTTTACTGCGTTGTACGTTGTACATTAGTTGTGCTTCTATTGAACATTGTCTCGCTTCTCAAACACTTTGTTCAATTTGTTTATTCCTTGGAGCTGTCTCTTCACTCTTCATCAGTAGAGCAGGTTCATTTTAGTGTTTTAAAAAAAAGAAAGATCCCCCCAAATCTATAGGAAACCATTCTTCAGTTCTCTTGCTCAGATTTCCCGGTCAGTACAGAGAATTGAACTGGAAACCTTAGCGTAGTGCTCTCATGATTATGAAATGGTATTGTTAACGATTAATTATCATGCAAATACATGGATATTTGGAACACAATACGTAAAAATACATTTATTTTAGGCTTTGCAAACAAAAACTGCACAGGTCAGACAAATACAGAAGTACATATGAAAATAATTCACTATGGCCAGAACAAGAAGCAGAGGCAGAAGAGAGACTAGCAGCCAGACACCAACAGGATTGGATCTCAGAAAATCTAACCTGTTCTGGCTTTTCTGACGTCAGAGAAATAATTTTCTTATCCAAGTGCTTATTTTCAGCGAGCACAGGAAATGCATTTAGGCAGTATGATCTGCAAAGGTAGCTGAACACATTGATGGCTGCTTTGAATTGCAAAGTGGCCCACTTTCAGGTTTTGAGGAAAAACTGTATGGTTTACATTTAATCAGGGAGTGCTACTGAAATTCAATCACATGGAGTCTTTTAAAGTTGTATGCAGATCTTCAACTCTTGCAAGGGCAAGCACAGAGCAAGAACAGACAGAATTTTGAAGTATGAAGTAACAAGCTGATGTTTTTCCTCTGTAAGACACAACACAACACAACACAACACAACACAACACAACACAACACAACACAACACAACACAACAAACATGGAGGACTACAGACCATACTCCCAGTATAAACCACCATACTCCCAGATAGTATAAACCACCGAAATTGCAGTATAAGGACGATTTTTTGATGAAATAATATTTAAAATAGCAGATCTACAAGCTCATAACACGTTACATTGCAAGACGTTGTGGATGTGTAGTTCAGGGGTCATCACTTATTTCCACCAATATGCCTATTTTATTTTTGCCATGGACATGCAAAAAACAAAAAAGTGATCAGTAATTGCGACCGAAGGTCGCATTTTACCATGACAAATGTCACAGCTTGTCTCCGTGTGTGTACACATTTGTGTGTACAAATTTTTACAGTCTGGGTTGTACAGTAGATGGATCTCCATATATGGGTAACTGGTCCGATACATCACTGGCCAGATGGCCAATGGCCAAGAATTGGCGCGACCTCGCCCTAAAGCATGTCGCCCTGAGGCGTCTACCAGAATTGTATACGTGTGTGTATGCGTCGCATACACACATGCACAAACATGCATACACACGCATAGTATGTGTGCCTGCGCGCGCACGTGTGTGTGCGAGGGTGGACAAACACGTGTGTGTGTGTGTGTGTGTGTGTGTGTGTGTGTGTGTGTGTGTGTGTGTGTGTGTGTGTGTGTGTGTGTGTGTGTGTGTGTGTGAGTAGGCCTATGTGAGGGTGGTGAAAATCTTGCTTTTGGGACAAATCTTGGATTTGAATCACACGTGTTCACGAACATGCACACAAACACACATGTGCACGCACGCACGCATACAATTTTGACTATCCATGTACTTCTATCTTGCATGAAGTAAAGGTAATGTCTCCAATATTTCTACTGTAATATGGGTTCTCTCTCTCTCCCCCCTCTCTCTCCCCCCCTCTCTCTCTCTCTCTCTCTCTCTCTCTCTCTCTCTCTCTCTCTCTATCACAACACAAGTAATTTAAATAGGTTCACATAAGCATAACTCAGAATGGGGGTCAGAGTGGAGCGGATAAGAGTTCACACACAGAAGCAGTGAAGCAGACATGGTCAGGCACACTGAACAAGGCCAAGTCAGCAGTGAATGCTCTGTATAAACAGCAGTAAATACTGTACATTTATCAGCCGCAGAGGTAGTGTTCAAGCAGATAACAGCACTGCCAATAAGCACATTGCCATGTGTGTGAGTGTGTGTGCGTTGTAACTATATTAACCCCAGCATCTGGGGCAAATAGCAGATTTACAAGTTCATAACACGTTGCAACTTGTATATACTGCAGTGAAAACGAAAGCACCAAGTACGGCTGTAACTGAGGTCCGTTTTGACTGAGTATGGAAGTTAATTAAGGCTTGCAAGGTTTCACAGGAGGAGAGGAGGTCCATGAGAGACAACAGAGTCTGCCCTGTTCTGCAGGCCATTCCAGGCAAGTGCCCTCGGGACCTACGCTACGAAGGTGTCACCCTGTAATCTGTATAACACCCGAGAGGATCTCAAACTCTTTAGTGTTACCATCGTGGTTCGGAGCCGTGGCTTGAGTCTGGCTATGGCTTCATCTGCACCATCTTGCATCTAGTACATATCCCATTTCCTCTGTAAACATAGTGTGTGTGTGTGTGTGTGTGTGTGTGTGTGTGTGTGTGTGTGTGTGTGTGTGTGTGTGTGTGTGTGTGTGTGTGTGTGTGTGTGTGTGTGTGTGTGTGTGTGTGTGTGTGTGCACTGTGCACCCATGTTTTCATCCCTCCTACTATACTTATAAAGTTGAAAAGGATTTAATAGGTTTAAAAAAATCCATAAAAGAACATAACTTTCTTATCAACATTTTTCATTAGAAGCTTAAAGAACATTTTAATTTGTTTCAACGAAAACCCAGAAGTGCAGACCTCCTTTCCTTTGGCTTGTGCTCTTCATTTGAATCTCTTGAGGGGTCTGATAAGGAAAGAAAATCGAGGGACAAATCCAGGGACAAATCCAGGAGTTGAACCACTTTTAACTTCTCTTAACTTCCCACCTCCTTTTAATTGTATTCAAAAGTGGATTTGAATAAATGTGATTCCATAATGTGATTCTTTTGCACTCTCTTGTGCTGTGTGCTATTTTTCTTAATGAATGTTTTACATAAAACAATTTAAATTGCCTAGTTGTTGAAATGTGTTACATTGCCTTGCCTAGTTGCATTAGTTGACCAGGGTCTGAACCTTTTTCCCCTCTACAACAAATCTCTCTACGTTTAATGTGATGCGTTATGAGCACAAATCGACTGGCTTCATGCCAATGGTGTGCTTGCATTTTGCAAAGCAACATGTTTTTAGTTTAATTTATATTAATGTAGCCTATATTCCATTTCCCCCTTTGACATGAATTGGAATAATACACAGAGTCAAAATAGCAAAGAAGCACATAAGGCCTTATTTTTGTCCATGCCTAACCTTAAAAAATGCCTTTAATTTTGTATATCATTTTATGGCTTTATTGATAGGACAGTAGAATGGGGAGTGACACGCAGCAAAGGTTGTCGGGATCGGGACTCGAACCCACGACACGCAGTCAGGCATTGAAGTATTTTAAAATGTTTTTCAAAATTGTAAAAAAAAAAAAAAAAAAGGCTAAGTAAGTAGGGATATAAGGTATAAGGCACGGACAAAAATAGGGAGCATTATGTCTGAATTTGTATTTATTGATAATTTTATTTTCATCACATAATCAAAGGCGCCACGTGCGGTTTGCCCAATCAGATTATACCAGTAAGACTCCCTAATTGGGAAATAAGCGACTGTCACGTCGCATACACAAACTTTAGAGGGCAATCGTAGCCAATGAGGAGGGAATATGGGAAATGGGACAGATGGCATGACTTAAGGACGACGTTGCCCATTTTCAACCTAACTTTATATAATTGGTCCACAGTAATGTTAAAAAAAAATCTACTCACTCAGTGTCTCAGAGGAGGGCTGTCTATAGTTCAGAAACCACCGACATCATCGTTAAGCGTCATTCACACTGAGCATTATAATAGGCTAATGGATTGGATTTTTGTAGCGCTTTTCCAAGTGCTCAAAGCGCTTTACATTGGGAGCTGAAGCGGCAAACACTCAACGCCAGCGTCCTCACTTCCCACATTCACACACCAATGGGGGGGTTCAGTGCCTTGCCCAAGGACACTTCGACATGTGGACAGGAGGAGCCGGGATTCGAACCGCAGACCCACGGATCATTGGACGCCCCTATGGTTATAACTATAACCATAACTAGGGCCTACCGTATATGCTGTTTTACATATTATTTATCACATAAGAAGGTGAACACAGGTGTTAAAATGATAGCCTAATTAACAATAGAAGAGGACTTTCTTTGTTTTGACTTGAATTAATGGAACGCAAATCATCTATACTATAATTAGAGAGGTCAGTCAGTAGGTCAGTCAGTAGGTCAGTCACACAATGCATTATCTATTCACTCGCTTCAGCGACTGATCCCAAATTTAACATGGCATTGGCCATTAGCATTATACACACGGTGACGGAGCCAGAATTTCATTTTTCACAAATTCAAGCTATTTATTAGCGTTTCTTCACCACTTCTGTTCAACTCTACAGCCTGTTGTCAGGGTTACGGTCCGTTCCTCCAGGCCATGGGATCTGTAGCCCCGGGCCCACACACACCTCTCTCACAGTTAGGAATGTTGCAGTGACGAGTCTCTCTCTCTCTCTCTTCGAACGGGTAAGGTCTAGTTTATCATTAACAACAACACATATAGGCCTCTGTTTACATTGACTAGCTCAGTGGTTCTCAAACTTTTCAATTTCAACTACAGTTGACAGTGTAGCCTGAATGGAACCAAGGGTCCATTAGGTTCCATTATGCTAAGTTATTTCCCAAAATGGCGGCAGTTGATCTTATTAATTTATAAACCTCAAATGTAGCTATGTATTTTCAAACTAATATGACTCAAATATATGTTAAAAATACTTAGGGGGACCTTTATAGACATGTGTCAACAGTTTAACAAGGTAAATTGTATGGTGCCTGCACTTTAACCAAACTACTAACCACAGCCAGATATCTTTAGTTTTTCCTAACCTTTTCAAGTAGTCACTTTAAAACTCACCGAATGCCTGACTTTACATTATTTAATGGGCCTCGATGCCAGCCATTTTGTTTAATTTGGCTAAAGGGCTAACGTGCACGAGCGTGCACGGCCGGGCTATAAACATAGAATGGTTGGGTCGGCGATTTGTTTCTGTCTACATAGCAAAAAAAAGTAAGACAATCCGATAAACGGTTATGGAGATATAGGCCAAAACGTTTATAATGTAATCTGGTGTAAAAGGAAAATAGAGGAAATATGTCATATTTGAAATACGTGCAAAATTGATATGATATCATATTATATCAAGTTTTTGCTCATTTCCTGTATATGTACACCTATATAAGTGAAAAAAAAAGATTTTTTTTTTTTTTTTTTTATATTAAAAAAAGACGTTTTAGACGTTTATGGCACTGGGAGCCCTTGTTAAAAAAGACGTTTTAGACGTTTTTGGCACTCAGGGAGTTAATGGGAAGATGTGAAAAGGACGACCCAACGTTTGGCACACTAATCTCCAACAGTTTTTGCAGCACACACTCACACCATATGTCAAATCGTCCGGCTTCATCGGGTTGCCAATAGATATCTTGAATAGTTTAATTCATGCATTTATTAGTGAGTTCAAATTTCCCATTATCTTTAATGGGAAGAGGCGAAACACTACTCCTCCCAGAGTTTTCGCAGCACACACTCAAGCCATAATGTCAAGAGACATTATATCTTGAGTAGTTTAGAAATAGGTTGTTGAGAAAATTATGTAATGTTTTAATATGTTTTAGTGTGAATTACATACACCTGTAAAAAAGAACACTGCTCTAGTCTACGAAGGAGCAGAGGGCAGGTTGCCAGCACAAAACCTACACCCCTCCCACTGAGGCCTTATCAGGCCAGAATAAAACCTCTTATTGATCATAATTTATCAATCTCTCTCTCTCTCTCTCTCTCTCTCTCTCTGATGTGTCTTCTATTAAGACAGAACAGTCTTGTAAACATTTTCCAAGGTTATCATAACGGCAGTCTGCATGGATACTTGGGTTGTGACATTGAACGCAATGGAACACAATAAACAGTGTGTGTGTGTGTGCGTGCGTGCGTGCGTGCTCGTGTGTGTGTGTGTGTGTGTGTGTGTGTGTGTGTGTGTGTGTGTATGCGCGCACGTGTGTGTGTGTGTGTGTGTGTGTGTGTGTGTGTGTGTGTGTGTGTGTGTGTGTGCGTGTGTGTGTGTGTGTGTGTGTGTGTGCGCGCGTACGCAGTCGTGCACATGGGATTTTACAGTACATGTGTACAGATGTGTCACCCAATAACATATTCCGTGCTAAAATCATTGGCTCCTAATCACGGTTTACAGCAGACAAAGAGGGCGAATGGGAGCGAGCGAGAGAAACAGAGATGGACATAACATAAAAATAACATCGGGGAGGCAAGACCAACCCTATCACAGTGATTAATGGAGCTCACCAAGTCCCCAAAACATTCGCTAAGTTGTGTGGTGAATAGGTATAATGCTTTGGCCGTCCTGAGATGCCCTCGGTCATGGAATTCACAGTGTACCCTTGCTCGTGTCGCAGTTTGACCTGTTGTTTTTGTTATTTTGTCTGGATTCACTGGAGGACATACAGCTGCCTCACAATAGGGGAAATGGATGCAAGTGGCAGCCACGTTGTTTATGATGTTGACGTGATGTTTTCTTTCTGCGATGCCGGAATGAAGATTAATAATGTGCGACGACGAGGAAGGTTGTCATTCCGCTTTCTCCACAGTAACTGCAGTTATAAGGTGCCCGATGAGATGAGACACAATTACTCTGTTTAGTTTTAGCTGGTAAGGCCACGAAAAAAGGTCGGAGAGGAAAAGTCATCATTAAGATCGGGTTTTGTGGTTTTAAATGAAGCCTTTTTGTTTGATGAAAATCTTTTCTTGGACCCTATTTCTCATCCTTCTCTCACATTGTGTGGTAAATTCTCGACTCTAGTCCCATTATGGCTATCTTTGGTGTGGTAAAGTCAGAGGAGAATGTATCTCAGTATCTGTTCATCTTGCATCTGCATGTTTCATTCTTGTTAATTGGAAAGTAACAGAGCCGTCCTTTATTTAAAGCGCGGGATCTCAATGTGGCGTCTCTGGGGACCCCCAGAGGTTCCTAAATGATAATTAGGAAACAAATGGACCCTTATGGGTCTGTAACTCAGATTGTGTACACATTGAAACAAATCCTCCACACGTTTCTTCTGGCTCCCAAACTGTGGAATGAACCCCACATTGCAATTAGAACTGCATGCCTAATGCCTATCTAACTGGTGGTCCGGAAATGAAAAAGGTTGAGAATCACTGAATGAAATTGATTGATTGAGGGGGAGCCTAGAACCTTCTGATTCTCAAGTGGCTGCTCTACCTCCTGAGCCACTCCCACAAATACCAGGAGACACTTCGGCAATTATAATACTTATATCTGATGCAGAAGCTTCAAACTCTGTGTCCAATGAAAGCACACTGGACACAGTGTGTACTGTATAGAACGTGTGAGCTTTTGTGACATTCTTTGTCCCTAGAGAATAATTGTGATTTAACTACCTCCTCCTCTGTTGGTCAACGAGACTCAAATATGTTTTATATTAATACATTTGACTTGGCATGTGTCAGGGTGCAGTTCCGAGGACCCAATATGCAGTACAAACGGTAGTATTCAAAGTTCAGTACGTTTATTTCCAGGAATATATGGCTTGTAGCCCACACTCATATAGAACACACTAACACAATGACGACCTGACAAGGAACTGAAGACACAGGGGCATATAAGTAGACAAGGACTAACTAGACACAGGTGAACATTAACAGACAATCAACACTGGGATAGGCTAACAGGCAAATGAGCAATACAGAGGGTGTGACAAGGCAGGTAACAGTAAACACAGCAGACAGGAAACAATGGGAACAATACTACAAAATAAGATACAGAATAACAAGGCACAACAGCACAAGACAATACTGAAAATGCAGACACGTTTTCAAATATGATTATTTTGGGGGTCCCCAGTTAAGATATGATTATGGGGTGACGGCCTCATACATAGAACAGTAGAAGCAGTGAAATGTTGGTGGAGTATGTTCCTTCCAAAACTGTGCTAACACAAAACAATATACACAAGATGATAATATCGATGCTCAACACAAAGCGTTGTGAGCTTGTAGGTTGGCTATTTTTGACACGTGACACCATCGTGGCACGGAGCATAAATTAGGTTTATATCGGTTACGTTTCTTCTCTGGGGATTTGGTTGACATTATGCATAACTGACCTACTTACTACCTCCATTGGTAACAGTGGTGGGAAAAGTACTCGAGCAGGTTTTTTACTTCAAGTAAAAGTAACAATACTGCAATCATATGAAATACTCTGTTAAAAGTAAACGTCCGGAATTAAACATTTAATTGAGTTAAAAATTTACTTAAAGCACCAAAAGTAGAACGTAGGCTACTCATCATGCAGAGTGTCCCATATCACAAGTTTTCAAATGTCCAAAATGTATATCGACAGTTTTCAAATGGCCGAAATGTATGCAGGGCTGAAGTGGTTAGTGTATGTTTTGTAATAATTATCACACGCTATAAAGTAACTAGTAACTACAGTTTTCAAGTAATTGTAATGGAGTAAAAGTACAATATGAGAGGAAGGAAACGACAGCCACCAGCCCCCACGTGGCCTCCCCTGCAAGTAACAAGAAAATCTTTGAAACAAATGTCGCCACCCAATCATCAAAGACTATGATACACGAAAGAAGTATGAGAGATTCCTTTGAGATGTGGTGGGGTAGAAGTAAAAGTATTGAAAATCGTAAATACCAAATATAAAGTACCTCAAAATTGTACTTAAGTACAGTACAGCACTTGACTGCATTACTTTACACCACTGAGCATAACTGGCCTACTTTCCTCCATTGGCTCCATGTACCTGTATGGTGCAACAACCTATTTGACTGAGCGCAGTAATAATCACACATGTCATATTGTCATTGTCGGGTGGGAACTGGAAATGTCCAAGACTGAAAGAAAATATAAATATATAAATTATAAACCCCACAGACTTTACTTGGGAGACGTGTGTAACTTTTGAACAAGGAGGCGATGCACACACAGTGCTGCCCGACGCTAAATAAATATTTACTGTAAGGGACAGTAGACACAGACCTGTTATGACCATTCAGCTAGCTCTTTTTGTTTCTGATAATATTGTCCACACTGTGGCAAAAAAAAAGAAGTAAGCAATTTACCCCGAGTGAGAGGACATTATGCTCTCATAATGTCCGCAGTGCGGGTGTGATCGGACGAGGCGCCAGCCGAGTCCGATAACACCCGCACTCAGGACATTATGAGAGCATAATGTCCGACCCCGAGTGGTAAATAGCTTTTCTACCACTTTTTCCCGTATACATGAAAGAAAACACATAGTTGTAACTTGCAAGGATCTTAAGTTACAATCATTATTGCCTATAAAACTTCCGCCATAACAACAAATAGTGCCACAAACAACATCTTCTACTCACCACCAGATGGCGCCAACTCCATGCTGAGACAGATGTCTAGCTTACGCGACCGAGTATTTCCCGGTGAATCTGTGCGCAAAGGTGGGGGCCGATGGGCAAGGAGGGTTGCGAGCTTATGAGAAACAACTAAAATAAGACCTTAAAACCTGGCGAAAACAGTTGCGTGCATTAGCGCAAATGGAAAACATTCAATTAACTTCTGAAAAGCCTACACGGCCTTTAAACAGCGTGCATACGGTGCATTAGATGAGGATAAATGAAATCATTAAATGGAAATCATTAAATTAACTTCTGAAAAGGCTTCTTCTAAGCCTACACTATATAGCCTACTAAAAACGAGTGAATCTTGCCACACGTGAATAATTGTGGTTCAGTGGTTGTAAACAATAACACAGACAATATAAAATCCTTAGTCTAGTTGTGGGAAGAAAAGGATATCATCATCATCATGGCCCCAAATAACTTTTAAATATCTTGCAATTGGAGACGAGTCTCTTACTAAATCGGCAAGAGTGCCTCTCATTTTCAATACATAAAGGCTAAGCTATAGAACCTCTCCATCATCAGCAATAGTCAGTGGTGGTGCGTGTCCCCCAGACCCCCACACTCCCAAGCCCCCACCTTTGCGCACAGATTCACCGGGAAATACTCGGTCGCCTAGCTTACAGCTAAGCTAACGTCAGTTAAAAGCACCGTTCCGGCCGTAAATAGAGGCTGTTCGCTTCCAGAAAGGCATAGGTTCAGAGAAAAGGGGCTTTAAAGTTGGCGGATTGCATTGGATCCAAATAAATCGGCGACGATAGTACGCACGTTAGTAAACATAGGACAGCTGCGACCGTCATTTGTTGGTGGGGGGAAAGGTGTTCCGACCATAGGTTCCGACTCCCTCCTGAAGTCCCCGGATGCGTTCATCGCGTATTGATCTCGGAAATGTGCCTCATTTGCATGTACATCCGGGCATTTCACACATTCCGGCTATTGTGGCCTCATTTACTACTGTTTTAAGCCAATCACAATCCAGTATTTGAACACGTGACTCGAAAAAGTGGTAGAAATATATATTTTGACCAAAATGTCCACCACAAGCCACTGAAAAAAGCAGATCTACATTCTACAAGCTTGATGCAACGCATTGATTGTGAGCTTGTAGATCGACTATTTTCAAATGGCCAAAATGTATAGTGCTGAAGTGGTTAATGTATGTTTTGAGATGTAGAAGTAAAAAGAAAAAATGTATTTAGTTACTTTCTATCACTGGACAATAGAAAATGTTTTCCGCACTGCATGCAAGGAAGCTAAACGACACAGGCCAGCATATGGATTTATTTGAACAGGAGTGTATCTATCTAAACAAACTGTGTCATAATGACATCAGACTCAAACAAATCATGCTGTTCCCAGCTGTCGAGTCGTTGGGATAGGAGGTTGTCCAGAACCTATGAGTCAGTCATATCAGTCAGATTAGCGGTGCAACGTAGATGTGTGGGCTCTGTTGGTCCCATAAAAATGACCACAACAAATAGTGTAAAAACGATAGGCTTTTGGGCTTCACTCTTTGCTATGAGGGCTGGACGACAGGGGCATTTCTGCCTAATAGACCCCATGGACAGTAATTTGGGATCAATATAAGTAGGAACATGAGCCTAGAGGGTATTTAGTCTGGTGTTGTCCTTTAATGTATTGAAAAAAATAAATCTGGAGATACAAAGTTTCTGCCTAAGACAGGTGCAAATATTAGTCTGTCTAATGAGGAGTTGAAATTCAACTGTCAAGTACAGAAGCTCTGCCCGCGTTTATTTCTCTTCTCCGACATGAAGCATTCCCTCCTCCTCTACCTCCGCTTGTCCTTGTGTCAGCATGTGCCTCTTTCATCCCCCCATCTCTCCATCTCATGTTTACTTTACTCCAAACTTGATAACTGGAAGTCCTGCTATTTTGTTAACTTAACCACTTGAACCCTAACATCAATATTCTGGGCTCTAAATGCTCAAAACGTGCATTTTGAGCTAGTATATCGCCTACAGTATTTTTGGCAAAGAGATTTGGTACTGGGTGGAAAAAAGAGTTTGAAAAAAAAGTTTGAAGGGTTGAAGTAGTTAACCTTGAGCTTCAATTGATGCTGAAATGGTGCAGTGAGTGAACACAATAGGCCTAAAGCTTTGACGCTTTTTTTCTTTGTTACCATGGTAACATGCATGTGCATTTTATACTTTTATACTGAATATGTGCTCATGTTCAGCATCTACCCTACAACACTCTCTTGAGTGTAGAATGTGTGTAGGGCTGCAACTATATCGATACTTTCTTTTAGAATCTATACCAAACAATTCTAAATTGATTAGTCTAATTAACCACTTAAGCCCTATTCAATACTTTGCCGTACAACTGTGTAGCCAAAAATAGCAACAACTTCGAGTTAAAAAGCAATCATTTGAGAATTGGCCCAGTATGGCTTACAGTAGTTAAACTGTCGAGTGTTGCCTATCATAATAATGCATGTATGTGCTACGTGCACCCGCTCGCCTCCCGACACTTACCTTTCGCTTCACAGCGTTTGATTAAAATCATATTTGATAAGCAGATACCATATAAACACCATATAATATGCAGGGCGATTCTTACGTCTTAAAGTGATCCCTGACTAATACGACAAATATGCCTTAATACATTATAATTGTCCTCTATAACTACAATGTAAAATTAAAAACACCTTAAATATTTTATTTCTTCTAGAAATAGCAAATCTTTCACTCAACAGGGGAAATGCCCGTCGCAAGTTGATGATGTCATAAATGTCATGTGTGATCTATCCCTATGGAATTTATGGCATGCATGTGCAAATAAAAACAAACTTATACTTCCTATGGTTAATATGAGCATCAAATCAAGGATAGATCACACATGACATTTATGACATCATCAACTTGCCACTTGACAGGCATTTCCCCTATTGAGTGAAAGATTAGCTATTTCTAGAAGAAATAAAATATTTAAGGTGTTTTTAATTTTACATTGTAGTTATAGAGGACAATTATAATGTATTAAGGCATATTTGTCGTATTAGCCAGGGATCACTTTAAGTGTTTGCTTATGGGGCGTTATTACTTAATTACCGCCTAAGACCTTTAAATAATATGTCTAAAATTGCTCAATTAGGTTGTAATAGGCTGGACAAGAACTGCTTGACCAATTGTTGGCAGTAGTTTTTGTCCAGGCTTTATCTCCTGAGATAGAGATAAAATGGCAAATGAGGTGAACAGTTTAAAGACAGAAATTATAACAATTCACAGCATGGTCCCGCACTGCGAGACAAAGAATGATAAGACAGCCCTCAGTTAATCTGACCTAACCAAAAAGAAAGGAAAAAAAATCACACCCAGTGTGAAGTGAGCGGTGCTATTTATGAGTTAATTTCATTAAGCGTCCAGTGAAGATTGGCCATTGTGACCCTGGGCATACATACGGACAAAGCCAGATGTTGGAGCTTAGCTCTTATCATATTGGAAAGAAAGAAATCCCATCATCATCAGGCAGGGGGTTACTCTGAAGTTTGGAAATTCATTTTCCACGTCTCCTCAAATTGAGGCGAGCCGTTCCCTAACCAACCCCTGTGGCAGCGAGTTCAGGTTAACAAAGTTGATGTGTGTTGCAGTTGCAGAGGTCGTCGTGACCTCACTGAGATACAGAAAAAGAACTATGATTTACATAAACAACGCTCGTCTTTCTAGACGATCGAAGGTGAACTTGTAACGACCCCACCCTCCTCCTCTCCTCTGTGTGTGTGTGTGTGTGTGTGTGTGTGTGTGTGTGTGTGTGTGTGTGTGTGTGTGTGTGTGTGTGTGTGTGAGCGAGCGAGCGTACATTTCAGAGGCATCAAGCATGCCTAATACTTTTTCAGTTCACCTGATTACATGTGATGCCGCTGGGCGGAACATATACGGTATCTGGTATCAGGCTGTCAGCCACTGTTCTATCATAAGAAACAGAGACGTGCAGAGAATGTTAGAGAGGCAGGGGCTGAAATTTCTAAAAGGGCCTTTTGGTGAAAATATAGAAAATAGCAGACCTCCAAGCTTGAGGTCGGCTATTTTCTGTGCTTACTACCACACTGAACTAAGCATTATCAAGTCAATACTGGAGATGTGGCGTAACGGCACGGATTTCTACACAGAGAGGGAAATTCTTTCAACATAGTGTAAGATGCTGCATTCAAGTTCAGGAGAGTTTGGACAGGGCGATTCTCTTGAATGCTGCCTTCAGGTGTGTGTGTGTGTGTGTGTGTGTGTGTGTGTGTGTGTGTGTGTGTGTGTGTGTGTGTGTGTGTGTGTGTGTGTGTGTGCGTTCGTGCGTGCGTGCGTGCGTGCGTGCGTGTAGTGTACACACGTGCATGTGCGTGCATGCATGTGTGACAGTGTCCAGGGAAACAGACGGACATGGGGCCAACAATTGGTCAAACTAATGGTTTATTCCCAGCCATTTTTCAGGGATAGAAGGAAAGGAAGTGAGGAGGCCAGAACAGCTGCTTCATATTTCCTCCTGTCTGTCCTGCTGATCTCTCTGTTCCTCTCCCTGCATCTCTTTCACCCCCACTGTTCTCCTCTTTCCCCTATTGCTCCCTCCTTTGTTCTCTTCCTTTCCTCCAATGTCCTCTTCCTCCACCATAATCTGCCTCTTTCCGTTACAACACTGAGGATTGCATGAGTTACCCATCCTCATTGTTCCTCCCTTCATCTCTCTCTCTCTCTCTCTCTTTCTCTCTCTCTCTCTTCTCTCTCTCTCTCTCTCTCTCTCATTCTCGCAAAATTCCTTTTTTGCAGCTTCATTTATACATACATACATTTCCAAATGTTGCATTACATAAGGGCAGTAATCAACAGTGTTGTCCCTAATCTGTACCCCATCGTTCTCTCTCTGTCTCAGAGTTCAATTTCTGTATGATGACTCCCTGACTAGGGAGTGTGCTCCTCAGTTCTCACAGGATGCTGTAGCTGAGGCCAAACTGGTCAAAAATGTGGTGCACTTGGTGAAGAGTTTCTGATTTTTGGTATGGTGTTAGGTATGGGTATAAGGTTTTCAAAAACCATCGCAAACAAGTTCGGCTCGCCCCCTAGTGGTCTGTTTGCAATGAATCAAATATTACATACATCAGTACATGGTTCAAACCCTAAATCATTGATGAAAGAGATTTCTCAATGGATTCTGTTACTATTGGGTATGATAAACAACATACTAAAAATTCAGGAAAAAATTACTACCGGAAAGGCTTCATTTTCAAGATGGTGTCCACAATGGCTGCCGGGAGCTGAAAATGCCTATAATCTGGGTTTTAATGTGTAAAAATTCATAATAAATCTGCACTTGGTGAAGAGTTTTAGATTTTTGGTATGGTGTTAGGTATGAGTATAAGGTTTTCAAAAACCATCGCAAACAAGTTGGGCTCGCCCCCTAGTGGTCTGTTTGCAATGAATTCAATGGTAGATTTGTTAGTATATGGTTGAAACCCCAAATAATTGATAAAAGAGATTTCTCAATGGATTCTGTTACTATTTGGGTATGATAAACAACATACTAAAAGTTTAGGAAAAAATAACTACCGGAAAGGCATCATTTTCAAGATGGCGTCCACGATGGCTGCCAGGAGCTAAAAATGCCTATTTAATGTGTAAATATTCATATAAAATATGCACTTGGTAACTAGCTTTTACATTTTGGCATGGTGTTAGGTATGGGTATAAGGTTTTCAAAAACTATCGCAAACAAGATGGGCTAACCCTAACCCTAGTGGTCTAAAATATACTGACCTATCTAATATCTGATTCATTGCAAACAGACCACTAGGGGGCGAGCCCAACTTGTTTGCGATGGTTTTTGAAAACCTTATACCCATACCTAACACCATGCCAAAATTCAAAAACTCTTCACCAAGTGCATATTTCTTATGAACTTTTACACATTAAAACCCAGTTCATAGGCATTTTCGTGGACGCCATCTTGAAAATGGTGCCTTTCCGGTAGTTATTTTTTCCTAAACTTTTAGTATGTTGTTTATCATACCCAATAGTAACAGAATCGATTGAGAAATCTCTTTTATCAATTATTTGGGGTTTGAACCATATACTGATGTATGTAATATTTGATTCATTGCAAACAGACCACTAGGGGGCGAGCCCAACTTGTTTGCGATGGTTTTTGAAAACCTTATACCCATACCTAACCTAACACCATAACAAAAATCAGAAACTCTTCACCAAGTGCACCAAATTGATGACTTTTGACCAGTTTGGCCTCAGCTACTGTGCATTAGCGGATAACGTAACATCCGTACTTGCAAGGTGCTCCGATCAAACACTGTTCGGGGGTCTGCCATGAGAACAGCCACACCAGGGACCATGTGTGGCCCCCAGTATATTATGCACATCCAGGGACGTAGCGGCCTGAAAACCTATTGACAATTAATCGACTATCGATTCATTGCTACTGAGAAATGAGTTAATCAATTAACAATTGAACTTTCCACGGTTCTGATTTACCGTATTAGGTCCTGAATCTGACCAGGACCTAAACGTTATGTAGTCACAGCCATCTTGATCGTGTAACGCAGTCAAAACACATTCATTATTCCACGTTCGTGACTGAAAAACTGTGAGTTGACACTTTTCAAATATCACCAATTTATAGTAAAACCATGGGAAACATCGAATAATGCTTCGTAAGTCACCATACCTCTAAAACTATAAACACAGATCTGTGTCTCTGCATCTACTTGTGTACCACAGCTTGAACTAATCTAGCTGTGTACCGTGAGTCAGAGCCATGCAGCACACCAGGCCCAGGTCATTATGAGTCTGCACCGCAGAAATGTCAGCATGACCTTCACTCAAAGTGACAAATATGACCGCTGACTGATTTCAGTCTGACCATTATCTGAGAATAAAATGAGTGCTACAGTACATGGAGCGCTTCCAAATCTTTTTGTAAGTAAAAGTAGCAATACCACAATATAGACATACTCGCTTACAAGTAAAAGGCCTGTATAAATTTTACCTAAGTAAAGTACAAATGTATGCAGCGCATTTCGATGTGCTACTTTTGAATAGCTGAGGCATAAAATAGGGCATACGTGTTTAATGTATGTTTTGAAATAATAATTCAAATCTGCAAAGTAACAAAATTGTGTAGTAAAAACTGTTATATAAACATTTATGTAGTGGAGTTGAAGTCAAAATTGTAATTAAGTACGTTACTTGAGTAAATATACTTCACCGCTGGCAGTTTAGCGTGACCAGGGCGGAAACGTTTGGGTCAGTGCTGTCACAGTTGGGATGAATGAATCTTTGGTGTAAATTGTTTTAGTTCTGGACAGTGACAGAGAGCTGGAGCAGTACTTAGTCTGTTCCCTGTTTCCCCCCTGCTGGCATGTTTCCCACAATGTTGGGGTTAAAAGACACGTAATTTAGCGAGTGGAACATGTGGCGCTCAAAACTGAAACCAATTACAACTAGAAAGATGCATTTGGAAATCGCAAGTGTGGTTGCCGTGATGCGAGCCGGTGCGCCTGATGGAGGGGAAAGGAACTGGTTGGAATAACGTGTTCCTTCCACACACTACGTCCAAACCAGGGAAATCCCCACTGTCAGGTGAAAAGAAGCAACTTGGACTACTCATGCATACTGTAGAACAGGGGTCTTCAACGTTTTCAGGCCGGGGACCCCCAAACTGATGGGGAGATGGAGCAGGGACCCCCTACCACCTCGTAGGGTGGGGGGGTAGGGGCTACGACATATTTTTTATTTTAAACAAGTACAAGTTACAGCGAGCAGGGTGGGCCGTACCACTACCATTTCTAAACATACTACTTATTAACTGAGAACAAATGTCAATAATATCAACAATCTGTCAATTGCATAGTAATCATGTATTCAAGCTATTCAAAATGGATAGAATCATGATTTATTTTTTAACATAAATGTGGGAAATGGCCAAAAAAAAAAAAAAAACATTTTTGGATTTTTTTATTTTTTTTTATCAAGCAATAATTTTGCGGACCCCCTGCAGTACCTCCGCGGACCCCCTAGGGGTCGCGGACCCCCTGTTGAAGACCCCTGCTGTAGAAGGAAGCATGAGGTAAGTCCGTTGTCTCCTCAGGCGCGGCAGAGGGAGAGCAGAGTCCAGGATTACATATAGGAAATTGGCACTGGGTGAAAATGGGTTACAAAATCGTGGGAGAAAAATTATAGAAAAAGAAATTAAGCCCATATCTTGGAATACCCATTGTGTCAGTATCATGTGGTCTATGTTGTCAGATATCTATGTCAGTCATTTCCATATTTTGGAACAGTTTATAAAGTTTATAAGCCGGTCGATTTGACATATGGCCCAAGTGCGTGGGAGAAGTAGCGAGGAAAAATAAAGTTTACGTAGATGGAAACTAGAAAGATGCAATTCTGGGAAATTGCAAGTGTGGTTGCCGTGCCGTTGTCTGTTCACAGTATCTTCTATCAGGTCTGTCAGAACTGCATGACGAACAGCCTCGGCTGGAAACATCAGTTCATTTATTGGAGCATGTGAGTGTGGTGTGTGCAGGCTCTATTCTTTTTCATGACAGCTGTTTCATTGAAATAAATCATCAATAACGGTTTATCTGATCTTATAGTCCCCCTATTTTTTATACATTTTCATTTTTATTGAAATGAATAGTGCATCGTGCAGAAATCCTCAATCTCCACCTGGCCAGGTTGCTGCTGTAATTGACAGCATAGATGTTTCCCCGTGTGTTGAAAACATTTCACAAACCGAAGTGTATGCCTAAAGTAAATCACTGCAAAGCGACAAGCTTTCAAAACATGACTTGAAAGATGATGAAAGTGTCAAAAGATGAAGACATGGCCACCAAAGGAAAAATGAACCAGTGAGTCGTTGGAAAAAGTGACCTTAGAAAAATGTGTATGTGATCATTTTACAAAATATGTGTTACACAGTGATGTGTCAAGTAGCAAAAGCTGTTGTACGATGAGGTATAAAATAGGGCTTAAGTTTTTAATAAAGAGTAAATTATATATATTTTTTGCATCAATTCATTGATACATTTTTTAAAAAGCATTGAAAAAAAAAAGTGCTGACACAAATACCTATGGAGTGTAGTTTGGACCAAGACCAGGGTTCCATGAAAACAGGATCGGGTCAACGATTCAATCAGCTACATATACTTGTAGGGACTGGGATCAGTGGTCTAAAGGAATCCTCACTGATGCCACCCTGGATCCCTCCTGGCCTGTCTCTGAAATGGTCACCAAATAGACGCCCCCACAGATCTAATGTAGTTACTACAGGGTCATGCACAGGGCAGCACTTATGTTCTTCTATGTTTTTTTTTTTGTTTTTGTTTTTTTTTGTTTATAGTTCCTTGTTGTTTATAGTTGTTCCCCCAGTTCTCCTCCAGGCTCTGTAAGTAGGCTATTAACCATAGCACGCTTTCTACAGCATTTCAATCCGCATACTTCACACAGTGATAACACTCTGTCTATTCCTAATCCATTGGGAGTACACTTAGATTTCTTTTCACAAGACCTTTTTGCAAAGTACAGAGTCTGCCGGCGAGGAGGCGAGTTGAGGAGTTCAACTTCCCCGTTCAAGGACACTTTTTTTTTTTTTTAAAGATTTGTTTTTGGGCTTTTTATGCCTTTATTCGATAGGACAGTAGACTGACAGGAAATGGGGAGAGAGATGGGGAATGACATGTGGCAAAGGTCGTCCGGATTGGGAATCGAACCGGCGACGCCAGCAGGCATCATAGCCTAGTATATGGTACACGCCTTGACCACCAGGCCAGCGGGCGCCCCCGTTCAAGGACACTTTAGCAGTGATGTGCCCATCGCCACTCGGGGAACAAACATATGGCCTTGTAGTAGCCAGACGCCACGTCGCTAACGCTTCCATCAGGCTGACGCACTTTGGTAATGAAGAGTTTGATGGAATGGAGGTGTGGAGATCGAGGGCTGAACTTCAATAGAATGGCACTGGAAATAGCCCTGCAATCCCTAGAGCTCTCCTAATGTCACACTGCCCTTGCCCGGAGCAACATAGAACATACACACGCGTGCGTAGGCACGCGCACACACACATGCACTCAGAAAGACGAGGGTTCACTCAATGTTATGTTGCACTAATGATGACACTGGGGCATTCAGTACAAATGCATGCGCGCGCACACACACACACACACACACACACACACACACACACACACACACACACACACACACACACACACACACACACACACACACACACACACACACACACACACACACACACACACACACACACACACACACACACACACACAGTGAAGTTTCCCTGTCCTTTTGAATATCCAAAACGGTTACTTTTCTAGCATTCAAATTCAAAAGTAGCTAAAATTGCTATTCAACCAGCTCAAAACGCACCACATTGCGACTCATTTGGAGCTTATACACCTGTTATTGGTGCTACTTTTGTGTGACACTATAGCAGTATGACGACGTAGGGCATTAAATTACGAAAAACTATACGTGGAAAGTAGAAAATGAATATGGAGATTAGGGGTTTCTGCCCAACAGCAACGATTCACATGACTGACACCTCGAGCTTGTGTACTCAATGATATTTTAAGTCCACCCGCTTCGGACGTTATCATCCGATATCCTCTGCGATTATCACTTCTTATCAGCCGATATTATCCAGCGAGTAGGGCCATGCTCTGCCGACTGAGTTGGTCAGAGTGTTAGTGCACATCCGCCGACACATCTTGACTCGAATAGTTATCGCCCCTCAGTGGGAGGCGAACCTGGGCCATAGTTATAGTAGCCACCTTGCTCTACTTACAGAGCTACCGAGTGGCTGGCCAAACCCCCCTTTTTTTGTGTTATCTTTGACAACGTAGATACTAACGCAGTACAGTCCCTTTGAGCCGCATTCGGACGCTTACACGGTTACAAATAGATCTCACGGTAAAATGATCTTTCTATTTGTATGTTTTTTTAAAATAGTAAAAAAAAAAAATAAAAAAAAAAGGTTAAAAAGTTTTAGGGATAAGGGGTAAGGCACTGGTGAAAATAAGGCCTATAAGAGAGAGAGAGAGAGAGAGAGAGAGAGAGAGAGAGAGAGAGAGAGAGAGAGAGAGAGAGAGAGAGAGAGAGAGAGAGCAAAAAACAAGGGGTTCATTGTAAGTTCGCCTTGGATCGTCTGAAAAGACAAGTCTGGTATATGTAATTCCTCCATTTTTCTGTATCTCTAAGCGTGGTGCAGTGATGTCAGGACTTTTCCGAGTTTTAATGTAGCAGTGATTCCTCGCACCTCGACCTCGTTAACCTGAACTCGCTGTCACAGGGGTTGGTTAGGGAGAACCACTCACCTCAATTTGAGAAGATTTGGAAAATGAATGTCTAAACTTCAAAGTACCTCCCCTGGCGTTTGTTCTGTGATGTGTTTTTTCATTTCAACTTGATGCTGTAATGTTATTTTTGACTAGTTTTAGTCAATGTTATTTTTTGACTATTTGTTTGGGTCAGAAATGTCTGAAAGCTGTCCAGAGAATTTGTGGCGTCTGTTGAACCGAGACCAGTGGTGGTGGGTGAAGGGTTTAACTGTGACAGTGTACAAATGGTTCCATTTGAAAACTTTCCATTTGAAAACTTTAGTTACTAGTTACTTTGCAGATATAAATTATAATATTATAAAACATACTCAAACCACTATAGACCTATTTCATACCTTGGCCATTTGAAAATAGCTGATCTAAAGTACAATCTCACAACGCCTCGCATTGCGACGCTTGTAGATCTGCCATTTTCAAACATTTTGTACTTTTACTTTTGATACTTTAAGTACACTTTCATACTTTTACTCAAGTAGCCTACATTTTGAATTCTGGACTTTTACTTGTAACAGAGTATTTCTATATTGCAGTATTGTATTGATACTTTTACTTGAATTGAATTTCACATTTTTCAAAATGTTCTTGTTTTTGGTCTTCCCAGTGTCTCTTTTGAAATCTGTCTAGGTAGGCATTGGGCTCATTTCCTATTGGGCCCCTGAGAAGGGGCTGTACTTTTCAATAGAGTCTGACTGCAGTACGCAGGACACTAGGACTGTTCAGGGGGGGGGGGGGGGGGGGGGGGGATTCTGAAGGCTCATACTGTCCAATAGAATCATAGCTGCCCATGATTTTAACTTTAAAACGCTCATACGACTTTTCTTTTTTTGGCACTTTTCCCGGCCAATAGGGACGAGCTGTAATTGTTAAAGGAACTGGCCTGTAAAGGACAGTTCCAGGATAAAACATATAGTATGAACCTTCAGAATCCGCCCCTATCAGCCTTCAGAAATTGAGTCCCGGTCCTAACTGGGCCCTAACTGGGCCCTAACTGGGCCGACCCGAGGGAGACCTGGGGAGACATTCTCTCTTTTTGGTCTCAGCTGAAAAGGTTTGGGAATCTCTGACCTAAAGCTTATATTTAAATATTAAATATTAAATCATTTTGTTAATTAATAAATACATTTATTAAATACATTATTAAACCAGTAAGACTCCCTAATCGGGAGATAAGCGACCGTAGGTGGCTTATCTCCACAAATAGGGCAAAAATGTGTTTTTCCCAAATCTTCCTGATCCATGTTGATGACATGAGTGTAGACATGCTGTGTAGTGATATTCGTGATTTTAGGGCAAAAACTGTAGGAGCAGTGTCCAAAAATGTGTTTTAAAAATCGGCCTGAAGGTGGCGCTAGAATAGGGCCATGTGAGAAATGAGGGGTGGGGTCTCCGCGTTGCCTTGGCGGACGAATAGGTACCGGCCCCGGCTCTCCCGGACGCTCCTAGCCCGAGTTACGGCATTTTATGTGCGCTGCAGTGGCAGGGGGTCCTCCACTGGGGGCGCCACCACTTTTGCATCCGTTCTGGAGTAGCAGGAGTCGGTGGTCCCCGGGAATTCCCCGTGAGCAGCCCCGTTGGGGTGGTCATTTGGTCATTTTTGCACATTTGGTCATTTTTTACATCTGGGGGTCCCCCAGGGACCTGGGGGTCCCTGGGGCTCCGGGGGTCCTTGGAGGTTGTAGTTTGGCAGGCAAGGAGTGTGTGTGTGTGTGTGTGTGTGTGTGTAAAATCTGGCATGGATCGGGTCAACGGGTGCGGAGATATAAGCAGGGAAAAAGTGTGACGTGTGACGTGTGAGCACATTTGGTCATTTTTTACATCTGGGGGTCCCCCAGGGACCTGGGGGTCCCTGGGGCTCTGGGGGTCCTTGGAGGTTGTAGTTTGGCAGTGAAGGAGTGTGTGTGCAAAATTTGGCATGGATGGGGGCAACGGTTGTGGAGATATGAGCAGGGCAAAAGTGTGACGGACTGACTCACTGACTGACTGACGCACAGACAGCCTGTGGAGGTTTTGGTAGTAAATGCGACCTACGGTCGCAATAACATTTATTTCATCTCAACAGCAGTGGGTTTTGGCACACAAGTAATGATTGATGACTCAAACACACTGACTCTCTTCTTCCACAATCACCCAGCAGTGGAGGAGCAGTAATTCACTGATTCATCTATCAGTCCAGCAGTCGTTGTTTGTTTTGTTCGACCGATGGAGGGGAGGACAGCTATCAATAATGCAGCCGCGCGTCGCTCAGAGCCAATGAATTATGGATCCCAGTTGACAACGCTTCAATGCTGCCACCCGTGCCGTAGCCTCAATGGGTTTTCAAAGTGGGCTCCCTCCTAGGGGTGCCAGGGGGGCCACCTCGGAGAGTAAAAATGTAATAATAAAATCTTTCAACCCTGTTAGATTCATTGAAAACACCCGTCCTTGGTTCTGGTGACTGATATTGTCCTTCTAATACGTGGTGGGGCCATGTTTTTTCAATTCATTTTTTTATGTTTTATTTTATTTAATGTTTTCATTGTATAGTTTTTTTCTTTTTGTTTTATTATAAAAAGTAAAGTCTGCTCAAAATAGTTGACCAGCAGTATATATACAGTATATATATTTATTTAATCTTATAATAATAGTGTTAATAATCTTTGACATATAATTAATCATTTGATATTTTATTAATAATAAAAATAAGATTAATCCTAACAAACATGAAAAATTAATTGTGATACATGGATGATTATTTGATTATGCCTAAAACAAATTGCGTGATGATATTTTTTAGTAGAATACATTTAGCTTCCTCCTTTTCACCAAGAAGAACTTGTGTTGTGTTTATCCCATCTTTCCATGTGCTTCTTCAGAGTTTCAATGAGAGTTTATACAAAGACACTGTTTTTCTTTTCAAGGACGGCAGGAGGATCTTTACTACTTGGAGGGCTTGTACACACGCAAGCGCACACACACGTGCGCACATTTGTCTCTATTGTTGTGGGGACATCAACACCATTGTTTTATTAATTAACATGAATTAACCCTAACCATACCCCTAATTGTCATTAACCTAAACCTAATGCCTAAATGTGTAATCCTAACCCTTACCGCATAATTTATAAGCCAGACCAATGGCCATTTAGTCCCCATAAAGATAGTATTTATGCACGCACGCATGCACACATGCACACATGCGTACGGACACACACGCACGCGCACACATGCACACGCGTACACGGACACACACACACACACACACACACACACACACACACACACACACACACACACACACACACACACACACACACACACACACACACACACACACACACACACACACACACACACACACACACAGGCGCGACGTTGGTGTAGTGGTTAGTGCATGTGTCCTTCATGCGGAAAGGGTGAGTGGTTCAAACCCTGCCTAAGCTGACGTCAGCAAGGAGGAGATAACGACAGCCACCTCATGGCCTCCCCTAAGTAACAAGAAAACTTGTGAAATAAAATGTCGCCAACCAATCATCAAGGACGCTGATACACGAAAGAAGAAGAAGACACACACACACACACACACACACACACACCAGTAAGACTCCCTAATCGGGAGATAAGCGACCGTAGGTCACTTATCTCCACAAATAGAGCAAAAATGTGTTTTTCCAAAATCTTCCTGATCCATGTTGATGACATGAGTGTAGACATACTGTGTAGTGATTTTCGTGATTTTAGGGCAAAATCTGAATCGGCCTCATGGTGGCGCTAGAGGGCCATGTGAGAAATGAGGGGTGGGGTCTCCGCGCCGCCAAGGCGGACGAATAGGTACCGGCCCCGGCTCTCCCGGTCGCTCCTAGCCCGAGTTACGGCATTTTATGTGAGCTGCAGTGGCAAGGGGTCCTCCACTGGGGGCGCCACCACTTTTGCATCCGTTCTGGAGCACCAGGAGTGGGTGGTCCCCGGGAATGCCCCGTGAGCAGCCCCGTTGGGGTGGTCATTTGGTAATTTTTGCACATGTGCTAATTTTTTACACTTGGGGGTCCCCGAGGGAGCTGGGGGTCCCTGGAGCTCCGGGGGTCCTTGGAGGTTGTAGTTTGGCAGGTAAGGAGTGTGTGTGCAAAATCTGGCATGGATCGGGGCAACGGTTGCGGAGATATGAGCAGGGCAAAAGTGTGACGTGTGACGTGTGTGACGGACGGACGGACGGACAGACGGACACCTCGAGCAGCTTTCTGTAGTAAGTGCGACCTACGGTCGCAATAAAGGGTGGTCTGGAGAGGGCACTTTTTACAGATGGGTTAAAGGACAGGGGCTCAAGCCTCCCTTAATTGATGCCTGCATGTGTGTACCTTCTCAACTGAGGCCCTGCAGCTCTCTCCCCTGGCTGTTGTCTGATGCCAGCCCAACACTAAACCAAAGCCTCGATCAGCACTTCCAACCTGCATTTTAATTCCATGCCAGGTGGATCCTACTAACACAATGATTGGTAATCAATTAACTCAAACAAAGCTAATCCATGGCCCAATCCAATTATGTAAAGGGATTTACAAAGAAATTCGAACACATTTCCCAGACGGCAATTCATTTGCAAGCCTATTAAAATCAGCTGCATCAGAATGGCCCATTTACCTAGCTGTTGCCGCTCTGAGCTTAAAGTTCCTTCTCTACATGTATGGAAGGACGGGATATCACGTGACAACGGGGTATGCGCCATGTCCGGTCATGACGCTCAACGTGGGTGCCAGAAGTCGGACTGGAAGTGTGATGAAATACATGACAGTGAATGGAGCCGGCTAGATCAGCTCATAAACAAACCTGGAAGAAACACTATTTATGAACGACTGAGACCTTTGTCATATAATCTGTCCTATAATAACAGTAAATAATAATCGTTTCTGTCTCCGAAGTATCGCGAGACGAAACAGTGGATAGTCTTGCGATACTTGGCACGTTTAGAAACATACTTTTTGCTCTTTAGATACTGCTATAAAATGACACAGTGCACACATCGAAAATCAACACAGCAGAAAAAAATTGTGACATGCCTTCTTTTATTTTCCTGAGCTGAGTATGTTATAAAGGTCTCAATTGTTCAGAAATAGTGTTTATTCATGAGCTGCTCCGAGGCTACTCCACAGGCTTCCACTGACTCCAGTGCATTCTACCGAACTTCCGGCTGCAGTTTGGCACCCATGCCCGTTAGAATTGCGAGATAGCGAAAATGACGTTGGTGTCTTTACCTCCTATTTACCTGGTCCACATACAGGAAGTGCTCCTCAGTCAAAGTGACATGATTGTTGGATTCCTTCTTGCTGATGGTGACAACGGGGTGTCCCATTTGTCGAGTCCACCTGTCCATCACCTCACTGATGCCTGTGTCCCGCCCCCTCTGATTGCAATGCCTGGACAGACAGACAGACAGACAGACAGACAGACAGACAGACAGACAGACAGACAGACAGACAGACAGACAGACAGACAGACAGATTGATAGATGTGCCCGACAGCAACAATATACGTACCTGTATACTGTAGTTTATATTATCGTAAGCCTATAATTTTAGCATAGTTTGCCACAGACAGATGATCATGTGCCACAAAAAGGCAAGAGGAAAGCCATGATGAAGTTATGTAAATGCAGCATTTACCATAAAGACATGCTAATGCTCCCTTTCCATGTTGTCGAGAAAGGCAGCATTCAAACTCTCCTGAACTTGAATGCAGCATTTTATGTTGAAAGAATTGTTCTCCATTTAGAAATGCATACTGTACATACGTACGTAGTACGTATACGCCACATATCAGTAAAGGCTTGATATACTTGAGCGTGTTGTAGCACACACCATATACATATATTATTTACAAAGTTTCCCAATAACAGCTACAGTATAGTCTAGCCGAGTGTGCCGAGTGTGAGCCAAACAAAATCCAGCTCTTGATTAACCACCAGTTTACATTACCGCGTGTCATAGCGCTGTCCATTTGATAGCTTTCAATTTGACCTTTCAACTTTCCAAATAAAATAGTAAGTAATTTGACTGTAAAATCCTACACATTGTTGGTAAAATATACGTACGCACAATAGTGTGTGTGTGTGTGTGTGTGTGTGTGTGTGTGTGTGTGTGTGTGTGTGTGTGTGTGTGTGTGTGTGTGTGTGTGTGTGTGTGTGTGTGTGGACATTGAATGTCAATGCAGAGAGCCTTGTTTCTGTTGAAACAGAAGATAAGAATGAAAGGTCTTTAAATCTTATTCTTTTTTTCACCATCACACAATCTAGCCCATATTTCTTGCTCGTTCTGTGAGAATGTTTAACCTTCAGCTTGGGATAGACATACTTTGCAGTCATGATGTACACCTAATACAACTGTATAGGTAAACATGCATATTTTAGAAGCAGAGTCCTTGTTATTTCTGCATAATGGACAATTGGACAGTGGAGGGCAGACAACCATCTCCATACTGTACTTTACATATTGTATGTTTTTGCCAGTCATACTATCTTGAAAGGAAGCCTTTCAGAAGCTATAAGTTCACGAAAAGGTGATTTTACAGTCATTTTGTTAACAGGCTCAATTGGGTGTCTTCTGCATGTGGGTGACAATATAACCTTTATCTCTATGCCACCGTGCAATGACCACAAAACAAGGCAGGTCACACAATACCAATCTATTCTCTGTTTTATTTTTCCATGCCTCAGGAAAGGTGACAGAAGTTTTGGCTATCTTCACCTGTACTGATGAAAGCTGGATAGCCAAAACGTCTGTAAAAATAGTAAAACAAAGAATGGACTTTTATTTCTGAGTGCGACCTTCCCCTTTTTTTCTACCAATAACCTGCCACTTTCGGCCAAGATTCGGATTTCGGGATCCACATAAAGTTTGTGGCTTTTACCATACTTCCAACACTGTGGGAGTGGCTAGATTCAGCTGGGTCACCACCCACCTGAAAACCAGGCATACTTAATGAACTGGTGGGTGTGGCCACATAAAAACCTAATTTTAACACTTTCTGTACACTTTTTTGGAGAACATCTTCCTCATAGTTGAATCATAATACCTGATCATCATGTTTTTTTTTTTTGGGGGGGGGGGGGATCATGGCACCCCATCTTTAAGCGTCCCGTTTTAGGTTAAGGGTTAGAGTTGGGTGTCGAACAGATGACACATAGTAACAGCGAAACGCTCCCCGTTACCATGGGTGTACAACAAACTTTGAGCGCTTTGTGCAAAGATGTAGGCCAGATTGTAGCAAACCCTGGCTAGAATGAAGTTGGAAGTCCGACTGATGATTTGATGGTCTTTATTAAATCAACGTGAAAACTAAAACAAAAAGGCATAAAACACAATCAGTACAAACAGTCATAAACCAACTCATGTCCCACAAGTTACAACCAATAAAGGCTGCATGTAACAAATCACAAATACAACATAATGCCAATCACAACAATAAAATCCCACAACAATAATATGTGTCCCAGCACCCCCAGCAGCTAGTCATCTCGGGGACTGTCATTATTCCCTGTAGCCAAAATGATTTTTTATTTTTTTTTTGCTCTTTTTTTTTTAATGCCACAACAGCATCTCATAATATCTAGGCTACATTTCACTTAAACGCCAGAGCTTAACTCTGCATGTAAATAAGACTTTTTTTAATTAATGTGAGAGATCGGTACATAATTCTGTTAGTCCTCCCAGTTTATATTAGCTAAAATGCTAACTAGCCAGCCTTTGTTAGCCGTTTGTAGCCAAATGCGGTAATATCGGGACTCCATTACTTAGCGTTGCAACCCACAGTATTTATCCCATTAATTTAATGCCACGTGTGTTCCAAATGAACAATTATTAACCACGTAATGTATGATTTTGTGTATTATTATTTATTATTCTTCCGCCGTTCTTCCGCTGTTTCTTCTTCTACGCTGGTGAAATGATCCGTTCCTGCCTGGAGGCGTCTGTGACGTATGCGTTTGTCTTCTGTGAAGCTCCGGTGCGGAAGCTTCCTTTGTCACTGAGTTAGCTTAGCATTGAATAGATCAGTGTCGTCCTAAACTATCTAATTCTAACGTTCAGGGTGTTTGTTTTTTTGGACAATAAATTGACAGCCAAGAAAACATGGATGGAATGCAATCGTTCACTCGCCGTCGGAAAGTTGACTTTAGAGTAGACTATTCTGGTTGACTGGCTATGAGTGGCTAACGGCTAACGCTAGCTAGCGTTAGCTAGCGCTAGCTGCAGCGCTAGCTGCAGGCTATAAACAAATAAAACGTGACCCAACTCTATTGTTGCTCTCTTCTACAAGCTCATAACGCGAGGCGGTTAAGCCTGTAGATTGTGTTTTATTATCAGGTCAAATAATCCTTCTGACTGAAGTTGCACAAACACTGATTATGCTACATTTAGCACAGTTAGCCCTGTTGCACACGTAATGAATTCACTTCAACCTCGTGTTGAGCAGTTAATCCTATTTGCTACGTACGTCTACAAAAACCTTCATATTTCAAAGATAACGTGCTTACTGAAGTCTCACAGATGTCACAGTATGGTACGCTCAAGCAGAATTACCCGTATCTTTCGTATTGTTTAATAAACTGCATTTTAATCCGATCAGATGCCATTTTCTGTTGTTTTTCAGCCATGCGACCCCATCGGTTGCGAGGTGTACTGCACTTAGATACATTAATACCTTTTTAAGGAAACGACGACCGATCGGATTAAAATGCTCCTCATTAAATAATACGATCATTACGGGACATTCTGCTGGAGCGTACCCTATGGTGACATCTGTGAGCCTTCACTAAGCAATTTATCTTTGTAATCTGACCGTTTGTGTAGACGTATGTAGCAAATTGGTTAAACTGCTTCACGGTTGGCGCACTGTAGCGTCTTTACATTTAGCCCAATAATGCTTGAGATGCTGTTGTGGCATTATCTTTTTAGAGAGCAATAACTAATGTTTAAAACATACATAAACCACTTTAGCCCTATGTTATACCAAGGCTATTTGAAAATAGACGATCTACAAGCTCACAACGCATTGCGGTGCGACGCGTTGTGAGCTTGTAGATCTGCTATTTTCAAACATTTTGTACTTTTACTTTTGGTACTTTAAGTACATTTGGATACCAATACTTTTGTACTTTTACTCAAGTACATTTTTTATTCTGGACTTTTACTTGTAACAGAGTGATTCTACATTGCAGAATTGATACTTTACTTTATTATAAAATGTTGGTACTTTTTCCACCACTGTGTAAACGTTTGTGTTCTCATGCCAATAAAGCTTCTTTGAATTGAAGATTGAATTGAAGATTGCTCCCCATGTGGCGGAGTCAGGTCATTGCAGGTTAGAAATTTATTTAAAACTTGAATATCTCAAAAGTACTATTTCAGCATGGCATCATTCTATAAGCCATATCTTCAAAACTGTTGGGTCAATCTCCACAACCAATATATCATTTTGTAGCTATGATCCCCAGCTTTCAAATGAAATGAAAAAATGAAAATGAAAAAAATTGCAATGACTGGCTCCTGGGGAGATTGGGACACATATGACAAACAAACACAGAATAACATTCACCTTATTGCTTATTCCCTCTCCAGCTAGGGGCTAAACTGGGTGCCCTTCCAGTGGCATGTCTGTCATTTCATGTGAGCCCAAAGTGCTGCTAAAACAATATAACAAATTATAAACCCATAGCATTTCCATTTCATTTCCATTGATTTATTATTTTTTGGCACACACTTGCCTCCGTTTGTGATCCGTACATTTGGTCCTGTTCCTGGCAATATTAAGCCATATGCATGGCACCATCTGATTCCAAACATTTCCACTCATTGACCATAATTATTCACACAGCGGCCATGTTGGATTGGGCTGGCTTTTATCTGTCATTTGAACCCAGGTTGTGCATTTCCTGCCTCTGTGTTCCCACAAGCCTTTCAGAATAACAGTCGTTTCCACTGGGTCCGACTGTTACAAAGATGTAGGCCAAGCTTTGCGTCCTGGACAAAGCCAGATGTTGGAGCTTTGCTCCTTCAAGAAACACAGCTCAAAAAGATTAAATAACTGAAAAATGAAATACTCAAGGCACCAGCCAAATACAGTCTAATTATTTTTGAGGAGACTTTTTTCCTCCAGCTCAGGTTAAACATGCTCTTTCTTTCATCGAACTTTGGTTTCTTACTCTTCAGATGTTTCAGATGTTTACTGTAGCTATTATCAGGCCAAACATTTATACAAATCACATTAAAGAGGTTATTTTATATCTTTTCCCCAGAGACAATTTCTTTAATGTCGGGTACAATAAACATGCAAGGATTTATCGCAGTGTCACTCGTACAGACAGGCTACTTGGAATTGCCAACTTTCACAGCAGGTAGTGAACTGGTGACACAAGGAAATACAGTATGCCCTCTTGAGAACAGAAAATAAAGGCGCTTAAACACTTCCAATTTGTCCCTCTTTGGCCTATAATCATAGAAGAGATAACGCCTGGCGGTTTCACGTTATTCGATGTCAAAACAACTTTCCCTTTCTCTGTGTCATGGACAGCATGCTCTTTAAGTAGAACTGACACATTACTTTGATTAGCACTACTATTTATTGGCGAGACACTTTTTTATTGGCAAGACACTTTTTGTGAGGTGCTGCTTGTCAAAGGCTTTATTTACTGTCTTGCCAATCGCTGAGGGAGTGAAGCTTTTGTGAAAGCTCTTCTCATTAATTCTTCAGTACCGTACTTGTCTGATGTGCTGCCATTTAGATTTCTTTTTGGCAAAATGTGTGCACTTCTATATTCTCCTTCTTGAAGCAGACACTCTGTTTTGATGTTGGCAGAAGTCTTGATTTGTTAAATCATGACCTTGAATAGATTATGAGCCAGTCACTGTGGGCATAGCAATGAATATTTTAAGTGTCATCAGTTGAGGTTATAAAATCTTTGCCATTTCGTTCTTGAGCTAAATTTGTTGAAAAAAAGGTTGAGCATGGTTGAGTTTTTTTTTTACATCATTAAATCAGAGATTATATATATTTTTAACTTGTTTTCTGTTTATCAGCTTGGACATTGCGTCTCATTCCTTCTCTCGTATTTGACATATAGTTAATGTAGAATGTATCGCTATCTAGCTGGCTCAGCGTGCTTGTTTGAGTGAGTGTTTGTAGCCCTGTTCTGTGTGTGAACAGTTTTGTGAAACAGACGGCATGTGGAGCGGCGCTCACTTCGCATGGTATCATCAAACACGACGGACGTGCATATCTCCTTGAATGGGCCGTTCTGTCCGTGAAATCACGTGGTGGTGATGTCGTTTTCTGCTTACTTTCTATGACGTTAGTCCCGTGTGACGTCAGTCTCGTGCTATGGACATAGGAAGATAGCACCACTCAAAAATATGATTATGGACAGCAATACATAATAATAGTGTACAGTGCTCGTTCTCAAACTGTGGGCCACGTACGTTAATATAAACATGCACTTTGAATGCATGTTTACAAAAATGCACGCAGCCCAGCATCCGACCACTTACCACAACTGCCGTGGTGATCCTGAAAAGGTTGGGAACCATTGCTGTGCAGTAAGCGGCTGCATGTAAAAAAATAAAACAAAATATAATTAATTACAGCAGTTTGGTGCCACAGTGCACTGGTCTTTTCCCCATGGGAGCGACCTATTTGACCTGACCTTCAAGCGGCAGCTGTCACATTATATGATATGACAGTGTCTTATCAAGCCGTCACTCTCACCTGTCAACTGGAAACACACGGACAGCGGCCTTGTCCCCTGAAACTATATGAGTAAGCTGCATGCTGCACAGATAAAGAGGGAGGGGAGAGAGAGAGGGAAGGGGTGAGCATGGTCACTGTACCGTACACCTCTCAAGAACCAAGAAATAAGAACAAATTATGTATCACTAACTATACAAGTACAAGCAGCAAAATGTTGTTGGGACTTCTATCAATAACAATAAAATAAATACTGGAGTTGAGGTTTCACCATGTACCATGTAGCGGCATCTTTGAAAAATGTGCAGGTAATGTGCAGATACATAATCAAAGCAGCAGCGTTCAATGTAATGTGCAAAGGAGTCAAGCAATATACATGGACTACAACTCAATGTCAGTTCCATCACTCATTTTGTTCCTACTGTATGTTTTTTGTTTTTGTCCATGCCCTCGTTTAGTGCTCTGACAGCTGCCAGGAAAAAGCTCTTGCTGAGTCTAGAGGCTGTAAGGCATCTCAAATACATCATCACAAATACTTTGTTTCTAGGATGGCGTTTGTCCTTCATAATTCTCTCTCTCACTCTCACTCTCTCTCTCTCTCTCTCTCTCTCTCTCTCTCTCTCTCTCTCTCTCTCTCTCTCTCTCTCTCTCTCTCTCGATCTATCTGCTGAATAAAGACACACTGACAGTGGAAAGGTGTAACGTAAACCGAGAGTGATTTCTCTCTCTCCTCTCGTTATGTCCTGAAGTCGCATGCCGGTGTCGTGCAATGTCAGTAGTCAATCAACAAGCTCACAAGCAGGCTTCTAGATCATGTTACTGAATATTGCATGCATATACCGGTAGATATTTTTGTTACAGAACACCATGCACAACAAAGTATTGTCAAACTGTATTTTCAGTTTTCACCATTCAAAGGCAGTCAATAGCTCTCTCTCTCTCTCCCTCTCTATTCTCTCACTGTCTCTGTCAGGTCACAGCAGTAGTGTATAGGACGGTGGTGATGGATGGGGGTGGAGCTGTTGCAGTGAGTGTGGCTGAGTGATCTAATGTCGAAACCAAGTTCAGTTTGACCTGACAGTGTGGGAGCGAAGGCAGCGGGAGAGCGGGGAGGAATGGAGAGATTGACGAATGACACACACACGAGCGCACACACATGGATGGATGGATAGACACTAGACAAGTGAGAGCTAGGGGATAAGAGTGTCTTGTTTAACTATTACTGGCTTTTCTTACTTATGCAATATAGTGCATTTATTTTAATCATACACTTGACGTGGTTTACATACCCGAGGGAAGTAGGGGTGCTGGAGGTGCGGCCGCACCCCCTCCCCCACGTCCCACCGCACCCCCCACCGCACCCCCTAAAGGGGGGTTGGGGGAAAAATATTGCCGATAGGCAAGTAGAGGCTCTGACATCAGTGGCGTGAAGTAGGAGCTATTGTTGGCTACTTCTATTTCCAGTACAATTTCAAAATAAACATGTGTTGAATGATCGATTGTATAGACAAAAAACAAAAGAAAGACTCTTGTTTTGAAATGTGCTTCTGGGCACTGTTTAGAGAGGAAATGGCTTTCAAAGGACTTCCCTTTTAACTTGTCTGAGCGTCTGTCTCTCCGTGCGTAACATGCGTCATGGACTCGGTGAATTATAGCCTTACAATACTGGCATAAAGGAATATAAACAGAACACCAAGACAACACAACCTAGGCTATAAAGGCATTAAACATCGCCCTCTGCTAGCCCTGGCGTCCTCACTGGTGAGTCGTGGCTATATTATATAGACTTGTAATGATGAATGCTATGTTATGCTGCTGTGCTGCCTGGCTAATGTTTGGGCTAGCTAGTGGCTAATGGCTATGGTGTACCAGAACCAGCTGTTTCCTAACACTGGGATCGGGACCGATGCGGCGGACACGTTGTATGGGTCACAACGCAGTGCGAAGCAACTCGTTGTGAGCTTGTAGATCTGCTATTTTCACTACTTGTTTGGTACAGGGTAGTAATGTCTCTTGGTTCACGGGCTAAAAAGTTTGGGAACCATCATGCTTGCTGTTGCAGAGTCAGACAGTGGTGTAAAGTAACTAAGTAGATTAACTGAAAAGCTCTGGGAACTGAATGATTTTATGAAACTGGCACTTGTTGTCTGACTGTCTGTTGGTACCAAGAAATCCAGACTATATCTTGCTGGATGGTGCATGTGGAGATGTAAGGAAAGCCGTTCCCGATTGTGTTACATTTAGCTAAAAAATAGACTGCGGAAACCCGAATAAAACATGATAAAAACCGATAAAAAACGCAAAATTTTGCGCGCGTGCATGAGGGGCGCGTGACAGCACCCCCTACTGTAAATTAGTTCCCGCTGCGCTGGTGGTTTAGTAACCGATCTACAAGCTCACAAAGCTCACAACAAGCTCACAACGCAGGCTAGAGGCAAAAGATATTAGAGGAAATGCAGAAGTGAATAGGAGAGGGAAAGGAAGCAAACAGAGGACACACGCACACACACAAACGCACATGCAGGCACACGCACACACACCTCCACCACCACTACTAGCACTGTACAGACTGCCACATCATCTTGCAGGGCGAGGGTTCAATACAAGAAGGCTAGTGCATTTGCTGTAGCGATAGCACTTAATCATTCATCAGTTGTTAGATGCTGTAGGTCAGACTGTCCGTGCCAAAAAAAAGTTTTTGCTCTTCTATTGCAAGAGAGAGACGGAGAAGGAGAACAAAATCCATCTCCTGAATTGATTGAGGATGTGGAATTGAACCCCCGACCCCAATGTCAAAAGATCAGCCAGAGAGCGGACGGCAGCAGAATTACGGAGAGACACAACAGCACTGCAGAGGTACTATGCTAAAGAGAGAGAGAGAGAGAGAGAGAGAGAGAGAGAGGGTTTATACAGCCGCACATCCCACCAGAGCCTTGAGATCAGCCTTTAATGCTGTTTGACTCTAAACTGTATCATTCAGACCTTTTATATTCCAGTTGTGTCATGTTTTATTTGTTTGCTTCTTTTAACTCTATCTTGTTTTAATCTTTTCTCCTGTTCTTGTTTGTTGGTTTGTTTGTTGGCTTGTACAGCACTTTGGTTGACCTTGATCGTTGTCAACATGCTTTTAAAAACAAGGTGAAAGAGGACCAGCTAACCAGGTAAACAGATCTGAGATCAGTGGACTGCACAGAGAGCAGAGCACTGCTTCACAGAAGCCAGATGGACACGCACGCACGCACGCACGCACGCACGCATACAGAACTCTAGCCCATACTGTAGTGTATACGTTAGCTGTTAGGGGTCAGTGACATTGACATCCAGTAGAGATTAGTTCACACAAAAGATTCTCTAAGAGCCACAACTGTTTTAAGACATATACATCATCTTATGGTGGTGTCACGAGCAAAATATAGCCAACACATCATGTGAGCGATGCCATGTGAGCTTGTACATTGCCTATTTTCGGTATAGGTATTAATAGGAATGCATATACAGTAACTCCAGTTGACAAACTGGTGTTCATGTTGTGTTGCTTCTGGCCAATAGAACTTCATCATGCATTAGCTTACATACAGTTCATGACACTGAGTGGCCTTTGGAGGTTGACAATGAAATGGTGTGACCAGTTAATAGGATAGGATAGGACAGACCTTTATTGATCCCGCAGGGGAAATTCAGCCATCATGTGGCAGAAAAATGGTAGTTATAACAACAGATGAAAAAATGCAGATGAGTAGAAAAAGCAAAGACCTAAAAAGAGGTGTCGAGTGTCGCAAATAGCCAACCTACAAGATCACAACACGTCACAACAAGTCACATCCGCGACGTGTTGTGAGCACTTGCAGCGCTTGGTGATGCGTCCAGTTTACAGTGACCACTTTATACGCCAGTTCCCAGGTCCATGATAAACAGTTTTATGACAGGCCATGCTCGGGGGGGCGGGGATCAATATGAGTCAATAGCGAGCATGACAACAGTCTCCTCCACTCTGATCACGTGCTCTGGCGGACAGACACACGGACAGACACAGACAGACAGACAGACAGACAGACAGACAGACAGACAGACAGACAGACACGAACGCGCACATGCACACGCACACACACACACACACACACAGACACACACACACACACACACACACACACACACACACACACACACACACACACACACACACACACACACACACCATTGATTCCCCTTTCAACTGTTTACACAACCAGTGGTTATTGGATGTACCAGATATGTGGATTTTTTTATCACACGTGTAAAACACAAGGCACTGAGCAGCCGTGTGTGTTTATGCGCGCGTACTGCGTACGTACGTGCATGCGTGCGTACGTGCGCGCGCGCTTGTGTGTGTGTATGCGTGTGGCAGAGAAGTGTCAACATCTCGTGCGGGGCTGTTCTCCCACAGAGATATGGAACCCGTCAAACTGTCAGTCGTTAAGCAGACCGACGTTTACTGCCCCTTTCACAAAAACAACGGAAATCGTCCCTTTCTCCTTCCCTCTCTACTGTGTGTGTGTGTGTGTGTGTGTGTGTGTGTGTGTGTGTGTGTGTGTGTGTGTGTGTGTGTGTGTGTGTGTGTGTGTGTGTGTACGGAACTGTTCAATGTCTCTTTATCTTTCATATCAGGAAAAGACAGGTTGTACACACTGTATCTGCCGCAGAGCCCTCCAATAACCACAAGGATTGCAAACAATGAAAAGTGGAATCGTGTGTTGTCTTCAAACCTCGCTATATTTTCACGTCTCTTCCCTTTTTGCCTTCCTTCCTCTGGCTTCCTTGTTGCTGCCCGCATCTAGTTGAAATCCCTGGTGAGGACCTACAACACTGTTTCGCAGACACATTTTTATGGGTCACACTCACAGTATATGTTTTCTTCTCTTTTTTAAACTATGTTTGTATTATTTCAAAACATTTTCAAAAAGTAAGAAAAACATCTAAATAAAAATAATAATTTAACAAATTCAAGTCAAGGGCATGGCACCCCCCTGGCCCCCACGTCTACACAACAATGAAAAGTGGAATCGTGAGTTGTTTTCAACCTCCCTTAAATCATAGCGTCACTGTCGACTGGAAACCTTGCGGATGTGGTGTGGTTATTAATTATTTATAGTCCAAAGCTCTTGTTAATACTTAAAAAAAAAAAAAAAAAAACTCAGACACACTTAACCACGCTTTACAAGCAGGGGCGTAACAAGGGGTGGGAAAGTGGGACTGAGTTACTAGGGCCCAAGGTGGAGGGGCCTTCATTATTTTATACTTTAGCTATTGAAAAATAGCAGATATACAAGCTCACAGCGCGGCAATGAATGCCGCGCTGCGAGCTTGTAACTGTAGATCTGTTATTTTTGAAAATGTGTGCAAATCTTTGTATTTTTTAAGCGAACATTTGTAACTAAAATTTTGCTTTTAGTTACATTCAATTCAATTTTCACGATTTAAAAAAAAATTGTTGATCTACAAGCTAGAGCTTGTAGATCTGCTATTTTTTAATAGTTAAAGCACAGAATAATGCATAATAATGCGTTCCCAGTTCCCCCTATGAAGAACATTCATGGGGGGCCCGCAGTGAATCCTTGTACCTGTGAATCCTTGGGCTTTTCAGGTACACAATTGCACTTTACAGGAATACAAAATTACCATTTCAATTGAGCCATAAAATGAATGCATTTTCCTGCCGTCTACAGTAGAGGGAATATAGCATATCACACACAGCTGTGTGGAATATGAGGTGTCAAGGGCATGGCACCCCTTACCTCCAGTACATGATCAACCCCTCAGCCTTCTGCCCCTCCCATCCCGGCATCGCTCTAAGCATCCTTGACACCCTTCTGGCCCCCGAGCTGTGTGATGACCTTCCCTCTTCAGACTCCACCTCACCCAACGTGCCCACATACATACAGAGACTGCACTCATCACCCTACCTGCATGCTCTGCTGGTCGCACTTGTCGTTTTCTTCAGAAAGTGACTTATGTGTTCACAAGACGCAAGTTGGCACCTCGACAGAGTGCAGTCTAGTTGTTGCTTACTTTCGATATATGCCAGTTATATATTATGAAAACGTATGTTGGTTACTTGTTCACATGTGTTATTTGTTCACGCGTATGCTATTTAGATTGCATGCTGTTTGGACAGATCATGTTTACCTGGTATCCTGGATTCTTTGTAGCACTAAATTGTTTTCTTGGCACTCTATTTCACTTACTCTGTTGTCTGCTGTGCTGACTAGAGTATTGCACTCTGGATAAGAGGGTCTGCCAAATGTCTGAATTCTAAATTGTATATTGGCACCTGCTTCGAATGTTATCATCCGACCAAGTTCCATGTCCATGGTCACATTGGTCAGTGATTAGGCCTACAGTATAGCAGAGTTTACTGTTCCTATTCCAGGAAGAATATTTCATTTGGGTTTGTTTCAGAGAGCTAAAGTAGCTATTTGCTAAAAGAAAGGAGCACATTTAGGTGTTTGTTTTGTTTCTACCACTTGAATCACAAAACAAGTAGCCTACTAAGTTTGCCATTCAAGAGATGCACGCACGCACACGCACAGACACATCCACGCACGCATGCACGCACGCACGCACGCACGCACGCACGCACGCACGCACGCACGCACGCACACACGCACGCACACACACACGCACACCTCTTCCGGCAAGATCCATATTGACATGTACCTAATTAAAGCCTCCCACCCATAGAGCAGATGTTTCCAGATTGCAGTAAGAGTTTAAGCTTTAAGGGCTGTGAATGTGATGATCTGAATGTGATGATATCTGAATGTGAATGTGATGATCTACTATATAGCAGTGGTTCTATGGATCAGGGCCCACTTGAAAATCATGAAATTACATAATTAAAAACTTCAGCAGTGACTTTCAGAACTGTTTGGTACAGTGTGTCTTGCACCTCCATGATTGTCCTACAAGTCAAACACCATGCAAGGGCGTCACAGGGGGGGGGGGGGGGGGGAGTGCAACTGAGTTACTAGGGCCCAAGGTGGAGGAACATTTGTAACTCAAATTTTGCTTCTTGGGGGTCCCTGGAACTAATATTTTGAGATGGGGGTACGTGGCCAAATACATATCATTTTGGGAGTCCTTCACATGAAAAAGTTTGAGCACCACTGACATAGAAACACAGGTTAAAAAAAGAAAAAAGAAAAAGAAAAGAAAACTTAGAAGGATTTGAAAGGAAAAATGTTTGTGATTTTTCAAAAATAGCAGATCTACAAGCTCGCAGAGATTGTAGATTTTTCAATAGTTAAAGCACAAAATGTGAGTGAATTCTTGTACCCAGGGCCCAGAATTTGGTACGATACCCCTGTCAAACACCTCCCTAACCGGACATTTAGTAAGGGGAACATAAGAAAATCTGCGAAGTAAATCGTTACCAAGAAATTTCTTCACCAATGTGTTTCTAAAGGTGTGTAATAATATGTACTAAAAGGTTGAAATTCAACTCCCGGGGGAAACCTCTTAAAAAAATGATTTGTGTTTGTGTCCCATTAACTTTACTATACAGGAAAAAAATACAAAAAATAAATATGCTTTAAGTAGCATGTGAGGAGTCAAACTTCAGCAAATTCATGATGCTGAATCCATTGCAAGCATTTGTTTTGCACGAAAAACATTCCGTCGGCTACAAATGGCCCCCACAAAAGGTGAAAAGTGATGATTCATCACTAAACCATCTTTTTGTGGGTTAGACCCCTCACATGTTACTTAAACAGATTTATTTTTTGTATTTTTTTCCTGTATAGTAAATTAATGGGACACAAATACAAATCAGTTTTTTTAAGAGGTTTCCCCCGGGAGTTGAATTTCAACCTTTTAGTACATAGTATTACACACCTTTAGGAACACATTGGTGAAGAAATTTCTTGGTAACGATTTACTTCGCAGTTTAGTCAAATATCTTATAAAATCCCCTTACTAATTGTGTGTGACTTGTCAAATGTTCAAGGTGGCCATGATTTATTTTGCTTTGTTTTTGTTATTCTGCCCTCACAGCTTTCTGCCATCAGGGCCTGGATGGACTTGAAAAGACATTGGCCAAAAGCACATCGGAGGGTAAAATGAGTGAATATCCAGGTGGTAAAGGCACTGACTGTATACTTCACAACTAGAAGTAATGTTCCTAAGAAACAGTGTGGGCCCGCTCGTAAATAAATAATTAAAAAGAAAACTAAAATAAAAGCTCCCAAATAAATTGTTGTTTTTCCTTAATTTCTTATGTTTGCCAACGTGACTATATTCTGCAGCATGCTAACTGTCATGTGAAGCTCAACCAATACTCCAGCTAACACCACTCCCAGATGTTTTTCCGCACCTCAATTGCACCTCATTGGCTGAGGGCTGCCTTTGTACTGTCTACGGCGGAATTTGGTAAATAAATAATGAAGATAACATAGTGTTCTCGCCTTTCAGGCGAGCCCACAATAATGTGGTTTGCCGAGATGGCTGCTTTGTATATTCTATATATATAAAGCAATTATCTTTGTAGAAAAAGCTGTGTGTGCCCCCATATTGTAAACAAGTGCTATTAGTCTACGACTAATTAATGTGCCTCCTGGCTGAGAACTGGCAACTGTTCCATGTAGAGCAGCGTATTGTAGTGTTGGAGAAAATATTATTGTTCCTACTATAACATTCAAGTTGTCTAATCTGTGAGCACCACTACCCTAAACATGTAATGTTGTTGTTTGTAGGAATAAACACAGAAGCACCCGGGAGGAAGTGGACTAAGAAAGGGGAGGAGCCAAACCAGAGTTCCTGTTTCTACACAAAAAAGGAGGTGGTGCCCCAAGAGGCAAAAACATCTGAGAACTTGAATGGGGTTCCCATTGGTCTGTCTGTGGCAGGCAGGTCCATTATGTATGCCCGAATATACACTTGTCCGACATCAGGACAAATCAGTGTTGTTAGGCCGGTTGTTTGACAGCTCAAAAGGGAGGGAGAGGGAGAAGCGTAAGGTGGAGAGAACATAATATTTCACCCGGCCATACCCATAGGATACTTGCTCGCACATCTCAACAAGTTGAGAGTAAGAGAGAGAGAGGGGAGGGATAGTCGTCTGTCTGTGGGTGTGTCTGGACAAAATGGTCATGTATCATAATTACGTTTATGTCAGACCAGAGCTTAATCAGAGTCAGAGAGAGAGAGAGAGAGAGAGAGAGAGAGAGAGAGAGAGAGAGAGAGAGAGAGAGAGAGAGAGAGAGAGAGAGAGAGAATTTTACCCTCACAATAATAAGCAAACATTTTGGTGAAACATTCTGTGAAAATAGGCAAACATTCTGTGAAAATAGCCAATACAAACTCACAATGAGCCTTACAAATAGAAAGAAAAAACAAATCTAAAATCTTTCCCCTTTTGTGGCAACAAAAAGTCAAAGACGCTCAGAGCGCGAGTCTTAAGACTTTATCCAAACAGAAGCTTTAAGCTAGAGGACAGACAGTGCTTGGACACATTGAATATAATGTCTGTTTGATTGAGTGCTCCCCTCTCTGGTTATATAAGAGGCAGTCACCTAGACTCCCGTCTGAGTTTGTTTGAAAACACGGCCCTTTTGGAGATACACTCGCATGTTTTAAAACCTCCCTTTCTAAACAGAGGGATTATTAAAAATGGACACACATACAAACGCAGAAAGAGAGAGAAGGTACAAACGCAGAAAGAGAGAGAGAAGGGTAGAGGGAGGATAAGAATTACAGAAGAATGAGTGAGAGAAGATAGAAAACAGTGAGAGATGTAGATAGAATGAAAGCCAGAGGGGGACAGCAAGACAGATCATAGAAAGGGATCGGCCAGTGGTGAAAGTAAATAAGTACATGTGCAGTACTCAAGTACTGTACATGACTGTGATTTTTAGATATTTCATGTGAGTTTGTTTTTTTCTCCTTTCTTCTTGCTTCAGATGTAAATCTCAGAAAGGCTTAATATTGTACTCCACCACAATTATTTGAAAACCTAGTTACTTTTGATTAGATTTAAAACATTGTTTTTCTTTTACAAAAACATGCATTACCCACTTAAACCCTGTTTTGTACTTTGGCGTTTTCGAAAATAACGTGTTTAGATCAGCTACTTTCGAGATATTCGAAAAGACATCCGGAAGCAAGCCAGAGAGAGAAAAGCATCAACATAGCGTCGTTGTCGGGTGGAAACCCTGTATGTCCAAAACCGTTGGTTTATCATTTTAAAAAGGATTTAAACTAGTGAAAATAGAAGATCTACGCTCGCACCGCGAGGCGTTGTGTGCTTGTAGATCGGCTGTTTTCACTACCTTTGTGCAACAGTCTTGTATGATGAAGCAGGGCTATACTTTGCAAAAAAAAACATACAAATTTGAAACTTGGAGATACAAGGTTTCTGCTCGACAGTGACGATGGGGAAGAAGAGTTGATGTCAGAGAGAGAGAGAGAGTGCAGAAAGAAACAGAGGGAGAGTGATTGTCTTGTCTGAGATGTGTCTGTCCAAACAGCCTTGTAGAAGACAGGAAGTGTTTATGCTCCTCGCTGTGTTCCCGTGGCTAGGAATAACATTGATGTCAGAGTGACCTGGAGGTCGAGTATCTTAACACCAGTACACACACACACACACACACACACACACACACACACACACACACACATACACTGCCTGGAGGAGAATAATAATAATGATAATACTCTTTACAATAGTGCATGCACTGTACAGTTATGTATAAATATAGACAGAAAGGTCGAGGCATAATACTGTATGTTGGAGCAGTGGCTTATATGTTTAGAAGCTGTTGACATTAGATGGGTGGGCGCAGGCTAACGTTGTGTGTGTGTGTGTGTGTGTGTGTGTGTGTGTGTGTGTGTGTGTGTGTGTGTGTGTGTGTGTGTGTGTGTGTGTGTGTGCGCGTGCGCGTGTGCGTGTGTGTGTAATAACTAATAACCAAAGACAGTGTCCTTAGTATCATTGAGTCAGCCTTTAATTGCCTACACGTGATGAATATTGATATTACACTAGTATCTATTATCATATCATTTCATGGGAATCAAATTATGTGAACTTGCTGACCTTTTAAATTAGATGAATGATATGCTTCAGATGAATGCATATCATGTATGACTTTGGGTTTCAAATGGTTTTAAAACAATACAAGACATTAGGGCCATATTCTGGGGCAGTGAATAGTGAGTTGACCGTTTCTTGTGTGTGTGTGTGTGTGTGTGTGTGTGTGTGTGTGGGTGTGTGTGTGTGTGTGTGTGTGTGTGTGTGTGTGTGTGTGTGTGCGTGTTTTGTAATAATAATCAAAATCTACAAAGTAACTAGTAAATGAAAGTTATCAAATAATTGTGGTGGAGTAAAACATTGGAAATACTCCAGTAAAGTAAAAAAAAAAGAACAATAACTCAAAATTGTACTTAAGTACAATACTTGAGTGCATACAGAGTGTATACTGTACTTACCGTAATTGCTGGACTATAAGCCGCACCTGAATATAAGCCGCAGCAGCTACATTTATATAAGCCGCACCTGACTATAAGCCGCAGGTGTCCATCCTGCTTCCCGCTAGAGCGCCGCTGGTGGCCGTTAGCTGTAAAAATCTATATATAAATCCTTGTTAAAAACCATTGTAAAACTGGCCGTCTCTATATAAGCTGCACCGTTGTATAAGCCGCATGGTTCAAAACATGGGAAAAAAGCCGCGGCTTATAGTCCGGCAATTACGGTAGTTACTTTCCTCCACTGTTTTTGGGGACTCATGGTGAAGTGGTGTGGGAGGAGGTGTGTGCAGCAAGGGAGTAGCACATTTGGGTGTCAATCAACCAGGACCACGATTTGCATCCTCCTACGGTGTGCTGTCTGTAGCCTGGAGGACCCAGTTAGTCTGCAAAATCACACAAACCTGCTTTATGTTATGCTTGTCTGTTTCACTTTGGTATGAATCCCTTGAGCTGTCTTGAGCACTTCAAATGATTTCCTTTCGGAACTTTGTTTGTGTATAATATACTGTACAGACACGATACACGATCAATATAGTAAAATATACTACATACTGTAACAAATTTTGTTACAGAAATTAAAAGCACAACATTGATTTGCTCACTAATTTGTACAAAAAAGTAATGTATAATACTATAAGACTAATCGATTTTGTCCATTTTAAACATTAGATTTATTTTTCATGCATGCTGATTCATTGATATATAAGATTTTTTTGTATTTCTTTTTTTGATTCATTAAGTCGGTTAGAACATATTTTTGGTTAATTTCCCAGCCCTATAGCTTACTGTACTTAATGTTCTAAACAGTGAGTATAGACATGGATTGGCTAGTAGAGAGTTTTTCTGTTTCCTCTTCTTCAGGGCGTTGGGCACAGGTGGTTCTGTCTCAACGTGGACGGCCTTCTCCTCATCGGGTATCAGGAAGACATCAGCAGTAACGCCTCTCATGCTCAGGTCACAAGGACAGGTGTGCATGGAACAAATGTCTGCTGCACGGACCTCCTATAGGCGGATGTCTGCTCATGGTCCCCTGTCTGTCCTTATGTAGATATAGCAGACACTGAGCAGATATTCACGAGGTGCACGACCGCAGTCATTTTATGCTTATTTGGCATTACACCAAGTAACACTTCTCAGAGGACCCGTGCCAGACATTGTAAGAGAGAACTTCACCCATATTTCAACCTTATCTTCATATAATTGGTCCTCCTCACTAGTAATGCTAGTATAAGATGGCACAATTTCCATCTACTCACTTTCTGCGTCTCATTGGCGGGCTGTGTGTGGACAGTTCAGAAACCTGCCTACCAGTGACAACATAGATGGGGATTCCAAGCGAATAGAAACTACAGCCTTTTTCTTCCTGGAAAGTTAGCATGCTGAAATAGAAGCAATTTAAAATAAATAATTATCGCATTAATGCAAATATGCATTAATGTATTAATAAACAAAACAAAAAAAGAAAATTAGTTTGACATGACCAAACCTGCCAACCGATGATGTCCCTGTCGGCAGGTTTCAGATCTGTTATCAGCCCTCTTCTGAGAGTGAGTAGACAGAAATGACAATTATATAAACATATTTTTGAAAACAGTCAAAGTGGTCCTTCAACGGAATCGTTATTTCATCCCAAGATAATTTAGACATAATCTGCTCTTGGTGGTCTGTGTGAGGGGCTGTTGTGTGGTTGATTTGTTGATGACCTTACACCTCCGGCACAAGCTCTTTGGAGAAATTACTTTTCCAAGGCTTTTCTTCCATGACACTGTGAACATTATTAGTACGCCTCTTGGCTGACTACCATCTCAGTGGCCTTGTGGTTAGAGTGTCCGCTCTGAGATTGAGATGGAGGTCAGGGTTCAATCCCCCAGCCGAGCCATACCAAAGTGGTACCTAATGCCTCCCTGCTTGGCACTCAGCATTAAGGGTAATTGAGTGTAAGTCCCTGTGACAAGTGTGACATACTGTACTAGCACCATGTCCAGGGGGTCTACTTTGGTTCCCAAGGCTACTGGGCTGAGTGCAGCTCACTGCTCTTGTGTGCATCAAGTTAATCGATGCACACAGGGTAAATCACTAATCACAGCGCTATTCAGAGAGACAGAGCGTCTGTCATGGACGCCGAAATTGACGTTGTACCCTTTCGAAGACAGACGGTTAAAATGTAGCATAGCTTATGTTTTTGTAAATACAGGCGAGCTCACTGCAGCTATGATGTACCGAGCAGCCTTGTGCCCTACTTGCACACAGCAGCTCATCACTAATGTGTAGGCAGGGTGTAGCTGCATCTCCAGGTTGCCCCTGTGCTTTGACCCCTCAGGGGACTGCGTGTGATAAGCATATCGCCGTTGTCGGGTGGAAACCTTGTATGTCCAAAGCCGTTTGTTTTGTATTTATCATTTTAAAAATTATTTAAAATAGTGAAAATACGTTCAAATTTTTCACGTGGAGATACAAGATTTCTGCCCGACAGTGACGGTATAGTTGCTGTCGGGGAGAAACCTCTTATCTCCATGTGTCAAATTTGAACGTATTTTCACTATTTTAAATCATTTTTAAAATGATAAATAGTGAAAATACGTTCAAATTTGACACATGGAGATACAAGGTTTCTGCCCGACAAGTAACAATATAGTTGCTGTTGGGGAGAAACCTCTTATCTATTTGTGATTCTTATTTATGATTTATTTATTTATAAATGAATGGCCTACTTGATCGTACTACAGCGTCACAAAAAAGCATAAAAAGAAGCAGACATGCAAACTCGAAACTCAAGAATCGACAGGTTTTCAGCTTGTAGAACTGCTACTTCTGTTTTTTTTTATTTAAATATTTCTACCGCACCAAGAAGCTGTGAATAGATTTATCCATGTTTTGGAAAAAAAACAATGCATGCAATCACCTTGGTAACAATAAAATGAGGAATTTATAGTTAGTTACCAAGTAACGTTCTAAATAAATTCTCTATACATTTGACTAATGTCCTTATAATATAATTTCTTAACTATGGTGATCGTGTGGTCATGAGTCATGACACATTCATGAGAGAAGGAACGAAGATTGACCAGCATATTGAGAGCTTTGCCTTCTGGCTCTGCTCTGTTTTCATTACAACACTGTACAGCAAACCGGTCCGATTCTCCAGCTGATCTCCCGCTCCGTCCTCACCTCACTCGTGAACGAGTCCTCGAGGCACTTTTTCACTTGGGTAAAGGTCTCATTCTCTGCCCAGTGTGGACAATCCACCGGTTTCTTGCTGAGAACCATGGCCTCAGATTTAGAGATGCTGATCCTCATCCCAGCCGCTTCAAGCAGAAGGTCACAGGCCGATGAAGCCATCATTTTGCAGAACCACATCATCTGCAAAAAGACGCAATCCTCAGCTCATCCAACTGTAAACTCCTCTCCTCCAAGATACGTCTCCAGATCCTGACCATGAATATCAGTAGACCCCCAGGCGGTCCCTAGCTACATTTGTTAATATAGCATCACAATGAGTTTAACCTTTCTAACCTTACATTGACTATTTGAAAATGACAGATCCGTGAGTTCCATTGGAAGACTTTTGAAACATTTTAACAATACACATCTTGTTTGGGTGGGGGGGTCCCTGGTCAAATACATGTTCATTTGGGGGGTCCTTGAGAATCACTGAATTACAGGAGAGGTGACAATGAGCATCCCTAGCGTAGGCCAATCGCCTGGGATACATACTGTACATGCGCACAAATTTGAGTCAAACATGATTCATGTGCGGACACGTGTACCAACACCCTGCTGTGTTTGTGCAAATCCCCCGGTGCTTCTTGAAGGTCATTAGAATGTGTCGGGGTTAGCTGAACATCATATTTTATGAGAGAGGAAGAGAAAGATTGAGGCCATATAGATCGATGTGAATCCTGGTGTCTACATGTAGGCTACTGGGTGTTTCGGTTTCCTGTTATCCTGCCGTGTACTCCTTAATAGCTAGATAGCTTCTGTTGTCTTCGCCACGCTTTCTGCTCTAAAGGGGAAATTCTGACCGCTGGGTCCGGGACCCCTAAGGGTTCTTGGAGTTACTTCTGGATTGGGGTGGTGTGCCAAATCCTTTTTGTGATAGGACCTTTTTTTCTTCTTTACATTAACTACTGTAGTTGAACTCTACCATCCCTATTGTAAGAGCCGAATCAGTAAAACATATGTATGGATTTATGTGACCATGGGGTGGCACTGTGATCTATAAAAGGGCCAGGTACACTGGTAATGGTGTTAGGTTTGACCCGGAAGGGCAATGGTTTTTGACGCAAGTTACTTGCTGTGGCGCGAATTGTTTGTAGCAAATGTTTGATTCATTCTTTGATTCATTTTGATCTGCTTGTGGAACCCAAGGGATGATGTCTGCACGGTGAAGTAGTAATACATGTATCTTACTGCATGTAGAAGTTGCCTGCATCGTAATATTTGAACATTGACACACAGCGAAGTTGAGCGAACGGTATTTTTATTCGATTAAACAGACCATCGGTGCGTCAGCCAGGTCCAACTACGGAGTCAGTCAACCCCTCGGTAGCTCAGTATGAGACAGAGCTCCCCTAATACCTATTAATTCACAGAAAATAGGCAATCTACAAGCTTACACTGCTTCACTCACATCATGATGTGTGGTGAGCTTAATTGTAGATTGGCTATTTTGGCCATTTTCGACTTGCGACACCATCACACGACGATGTATATTTGTCTTCAAACAGTTGTGGCTCTTTTAGAATCTTTCGTTTGAACTAATCTCTACAGAAGTTCAATGTCACTGACCCCTAACAGCAGAGTATGAATGTGCTGGAGTTTGTGTGCGTGCGTGCGTGCGTGCGTGCGTGCGTGCGTGCGTGTGCGTGCGTGTGCGACCTTTCCTCTTCTCCTTTATTTCTGCCTTTCTCTGAATATATAATTGGTGCGTAATGCGTATGATATTCTCTACATCTGATAAACTCTCTCTCTCTCTCTCTCTCTCTCTTACTTTGTCTTTAGAGAAGGCTGGCTGTTTCTGGCCAGCTGTCAGAAAAGAAAAAGTATCACACACACACACACACACACACACACACGCACACGCACACACACACACACACACACACACACACACACACACACACACACACACACACACACACTGGCTGCCAGTTGCTCTGCGTATGTGCGCTTTGCACCACTCCCTCCCTTGCTTTCTCTCACTCACTGTTTTGCACTTCATCTCTCTCTCTCTCTCTCTCTCTCTCTCTCTCTCTCTCTCTCTCTCTCTCTCTCTCTCTCTCTCTCTCTCTCTCTCTCTCGTTCTCTCTCTCTCTCTATCCTCCCTCCCTACAGTAGGAAGGTCTCTCCACTCCAGTGAGAGCTCAGTTGGCTGGAATACCTCGCAGGAGGAGTACAGGGCTGATCCTCGGTCTCTCTGTCTCTGTCTGTCTTACAGAGACACTACAGCATATGGAGATAACAGAGGAGCTTGAACGAGAAGTGGAGAGAGAGGACAGAAGATGATAAATTATGACTTTCCAGTTTCCTACCCTCACGTTTTGCCACTGAAAGGTACGTAAACAATGCACCAGTGGAGGAAGAAGAAGCAAATGTATTTTTTTACCGAAGTAAAAGTTGCAATACCAATACAAAAGTATTGGCATCAAGATAACTTATAATGTAGTCATTATAGCCTACAGAATCCTACAATTTGTAAGCTTGTAGACCTGCTATTTTGAAATAGACGAAAAAAAACGTAATTAATATATGTTGTGTATTAATAATTGACTTAATATGAACAACTAAATAATGTTTGCAAATATTTACAATTAGAGTAAAAAGTACAATACTTGATCTGAGACGTAATGGAGTAGAACTATATAGTATTGGAAAATGGAAACACTCAAGTAAGGAAAAAGTACCTCGATATTGTACTTAAGTACTGTACTTGAATTTAATATACTTTCCACCACTGAAACAGAACTTTACCGTCTGTTCCTCCATTCTTAGGCATACTTTCTAAAGTTATACAAGCTCCCATAAATATGATTGGCATGGTGTTTTATTTTTATTTTTATATAAATATTTAAAATATTGTTTTAAAAACCCACTCTTTTGGTGGTGAGGTCCACCTAATACACGTAGCCTACACACATTACATTAACATTCATTTTAATTTAATTGATCATTCGATCTAATCCAAAGTTGTCTGCCTTTTTTGGAATATTTATAATGTCCACATCTGTCTAAATTCTCTTAATTCACACACTGACATTGTCGCAGAGCATCGCAACCTTGCCAATCATACATACTGTACACTGTATCGTTGATGTCAGGTGGAAACCTCTTATGTCCAAAACTGTCACTTTCCGGATTTCCAAAAAAAAAGAAAGAAAGAAAGAAAGAAAGAAAGAAAGAAAGAAAGAAAGAAAGAAAGGCTAACTATCAAGTTTTGTGCTTGTAGATTGGCTATTGTTGCTACTTTTGTGTGACAATGTAGTATGACAAAGTGTAGGCATTCATTGAAAAAAAAAAAGAACATAAAATGTTTCAATAGAGATACCGTAAGTGGTTTCTGCACGACAGCAACACTATACATGATCTTGGTTCCAAGGTCGACTGAGATAGGAAAAACTAATTAAACAAGCATTATCTGTCATACATAAGAGGGTGAGTGGGTCACACTCAGTAATGCAGTAATGTGTCAACATCCTGAAACCTCTTATGGCGAGATTTTACACTCATCATCACTGAGGATTTCATGGTGTACTGCGATTATGCTTTGTGACTAACTATACGTCACAGGGTAATATTGGAACCTTGGCATGATAAAAACAGACATACAGTATATGCGTAGTAGTGTGTGTTTTTAGACATTGGACATTGGCTTAGAGCATTGGCTCTCAACCTTTTCAGGCCGGGTGTGACCCCCAGAATAATCATATTTGAACTGGGGCCCCCTACCGTGTGACAAGCACTTGGAATTGAGTTGAGGCATTACATTTTGATTGACTCAGTTTCACGGATACATATTGTGAAATTAGCTGGGTTTGTAGATCAGCTATTTTCAAAATGTTTGCCTCTTTCTGGGTAAAATTTGTCAATTTGGCCTTTTTTAATAGTATATTATTATGTTGATTATTTTTCATGCAGTAGCCTAATGGTCTTTTTTCCTCTTCATTTTAGAGGTAGAGGTCTTAAAAGTCCATAAATTGTAATATACTGGGTATCTTGTGGAGATACCCAGTACACAGTATGTTGGTTTGTTTACTGTTGAGTGAGAAATATTGCAAATTAAGCTAATCATTTGGCGACCCCCTTTTTTTGTTGGTTGGAACCTTATAATATATAATATAACACCTGTTGTTGGTTGCACACAGGTATAATATAATAGGGGAGACTGCCTCCATCCCCAGCTATTCATTTCAATCAAAGTTGCTCAGTGGCGTTTGAAGCACCCGGAAGACTGCCTGAGGTACCTTGATTGGCCTCGATAAGAAGGCCAATTTTGCGGAACGAGCAGGCGCACTAGGGTACGCAGTAGCATTAGCATACGCAGTATTGTTTTAACAGCTATCCCAGGTTTGACCATCAGGCGAAGGCTGCTTCAACGCTCTAGCGTGGTTCTGGGGGCTTGCTGCCGTTGTGTTTACAATTGACATTTTAGCTGGCGTGAGCGTGAAGCGTGCGTGTCTTCCACACCAGAATTCTGCACGGTTCTAATTTTGACCACCTGCTCCCGCCCCGCCCGTCAACAATCAGATCCGCGGACCAACCCACAAACCATGATTACGGTATATAAAAATACGAACCAGATCTTCCCCTCCCGTCAAAAAACTGAACTGTTGCCCGCTCCGCTACCCGCGATTACATGCAGTAAAGTCATAGCCTACAGATGCGTGCGTGGTTCCATTCTCTCACGCCGTCCAGTGTTTACTATGAGGGCAGCAGAACATATGGCTAATGCAGTTATATACTCGCAAAGCAATAATTATATTTATATTAGCCTACATAAACGCCAGGTCGGCTGCCTCTTAGATATTTTAAATAGCCTTTTAAACCACTCTTGCTATGAGAACATCTACTAACGCAATTCACGCAGCAGTGAAGAACATCCACTTTGTTTGCATGTTGTGGTTGTGTGGTGTTGTTTGTGCGGAAACAGTGCTCTCTGATTTTCACAATGAAATATTACCTGCGTTTAGTTCGGTACTGCCCGTCCCGTACCCGCAAACTTATAATAGTATATTTTCCGCCCGTTTTCACCCGTCAAACGTGGGTCCCCGTCGGGTATCCGTGGGGACCCGGCCTGTTGCAGGACTCTGTTCCACACACAGCTTCCCTTGGCATTTAGTACTTCCAGCACGCCTGGGCCAGGTGCATTTTCAGAGTTCTGCACTTTAAGTTCTAATTTATCGGTACCACAACGAAAACCCTAACCCCTGCATTGTTTTCAAGGTTTAAAAGCATAAATACCATAAAAGTTTTGCCGCACCATTTTTAAATTATATGAATGTTATGATGATGATATCATTAGCATAAAAATCTTGTGGGCCCCCAAATGTTTGCAACTGCAATACCTTTGCGTGTTGGGAATGGCTGCTTTTTACAATAATTAATTTGATATCTTTTGTCTCTGTAACATTAGATTGTCTTCTTCTGTCTGTTGTACTGCTGTGAACTCAGCAAGCATGTCTCTGTGCTCATACAGTATGTGCATATTTCTAGCGTGTTCATTTTAAGATGTGTTATGAACTTGTAGCCTACTGTATATGCTGTATGGGGACATTATTTATTCTTCAACTCCTGTGCTTATTTACCCTTCGGTGCCAGTCGTGTGTGTGCGCGCGAGTGTGTGTGTGTGTGTGTGTGCGTGCGTGCGTGCGTGCGTGCGTGCATGGGTCCGTGAGTGTGTGTGTCAGAGGGGAGAGCGAGAGCGAGAGCGCGAGAGAGCGGGAGATGGTAACTTAGAAACAGGAGGCTGTACAACAAAACATCTCATGTGTCCACAGAACCAGATGAACCATGAGAGAGAAGAAAGCCATAACAAAGAGAGAGAGAGAGAGAGAGAGAGAGAGAGAGAGAGAGAGAGAGAGAGAGAGAGAGAGAACAGGGGTGTGGGAGAGATGGAACAAGATAGAGGGAGACAAGACAAGGGCAGAAGTAATGCTGTTGGAAGGAGATACTGTAGCAACGGAGGGCTCACAGACGCACCAGGAATGCTTTTATACACGGTCGTCTTTAAATCAGGCTTAAAGGTGCAGCAGTTCACTTAAGTTCACAGTTTTTAAGTGGCTCGATTCTCTATTTAGATATTTTATATTCATTTATCATTTTATCAGAATATGATGAAATGCCTCCCTCCCATTTAAACCCATTGAACTTCAAACTACAAAAAGAGAGATAGGCTGACAGACAGACAAAGAGAGAGAGATAAAGATATTGCATGTTGCCTTTGATAAGTGCAAACCAAAAATAGGCGATCTACAAGCTCACAATGTGTGATGCTGCAACGCATTCCATTGCACGATACCAACACGTGACTATGAATCCGGTTGGATAGATCGTCACGACATTCCACTTTTGCACTGTCAGTATAAAGATATTTTACATTTAGCAACATAAACAATGATTCTAGAAACAAAATGACTGTATGGAGGACACTCTCACAGCGTTTTATTTTTGCAGTGTACCGAGGGCGCTTCAAGCTGTTTTGCAAAGATAAATAAGGAACCAGGTATATGAAAACAAGCCCAAAACAAGTGATTAGGCTACAGCTTTTTGAAAATACATTATCTACAAGCTGACACACACCGCGGCTAATAGAAAAACCATGCAGAGAAAAGAAAACGCTTATCTTGGTCAAAAACAAATCACCTTCCTTTTAACCATTAACGTAGTGTTACTTTGATTTATAACTGTATCATTGCTGTTTTGGAAATTGCCTAACACTGGCAATTTTCGCCAGATATGCACCTATTATGTACCCAGAAAAAGGGACTCTAGTGTGGTTAAGTTGTTAAGACCAAAGGGAGGAGATATAGTTTGTTTGAATATTTAAACGTCTAGGGACCTCTAATTTAAATACAGGTTCCATTTTTAGGACGTCCCATGACACCTCATCCCTCTCTGCTGATAAATGCATTGTGGGAGAGCACAAGGGGGCCTGGATTAATGAGCGGGATATTTCAGCCTCATCTGTGTGTGCCTGTGAGTGTGTGTGTGTGTGTGTGTGTGTGTGTGTGTGTGTGTGTGTGTGTGTGTGTGTGTGTGTGTGTGTGTGTGTGTGTGTGTGTGTGTGTGTGTACTGTGTACAACTGTGCGCGCGCGCATGTGTGTTAGAGAGGTAACCAGAGGGGTAAAAGAAAGGATAGACTTAAGACTCCCCAGAGATAGATGGATTAAAAAGGTTTTAGAGCGCAAGATTAACCTTCCGCTGATTATCTACTGTATATGGAATATGGAATTGTAATTCCTCCTTTCACACACGCACGCACACACACACATATATAGTTTATAGGCCTATACTGTATTTCACACAGACAGATGACAGTCACCCTACACAGACAGATGTAAACATAATATATACAGACAAAGATGGAAATAAGGATGTTTGCCTGGAACAAACACACATGTGGTGTGTGTGTGTGTGTGTGTGTGTGTGTGTGTGTGTGTGTGTGTGTGTGTGTGTGTGTGTGTGTGTGTGTGTGTGTGTGTGTGTGTGTGTGTGTGTGTGTGTGTGCGCGCGCGTTTGATTGATTGATACTTTATTAGCAGTTGGCATAAAAAGCAGGAAAGTACTGTTCAATACAAATCAATACAAATCGTGTGTGTGTGTGTGTGTGTGTGTGTGTGTGTGTGTGTGTGTGTGTGTGTGTGTGTGTGTGTGTGTGTGTGTGTGTGTGTGTGTGTGTGCGTGTGTGCGTGCGTGCGTGTTTGTTGACTGAGAAAAACACCTGGAGCTAACAATCAAAGCTTGAGGGGAGCACAGAAAGATGGATAAATATATATATATATATATATATATATATATATATATATATATACACACATACACACACATACATACATACATACAGAGAGAGAGAGAGAGAGAGAGAGAGAGAGAGAGAGAGAGAGAGAGAGCAGCAGGCAACAGGTATTAAGAGAGATAAGAAAGGGCAGCAGCTAGGAGAGAGAGAGATACATGTGTGTGCACAGCAGGAAAAAGTCAACACAGCTCGACAATTACTGTTTTAAACAGGTTTTAATGAGACAGCGAGAGAGAGAGAGAGAGAGAGAGAGAGAGAGAGAGAGGGGTGGGGGAGAGTGACGGGAATAGGGGAAGTGGGAGAGAGAAAGATAGGTCAGAGAGGAAGGGAGAATATGGGAGATATTTTATTTCGTTAATTTGAAATGCAGCCAAAGCCATTTGAGAATGATGATGCAACACTTACAAGAGTAGCTACAGAAGTACTGTATTGGAATCAAAATGTAGGCCTATATTTATTAACCAGCGGTTCTCAACCATTACTGGATCAGGGCCCACTTGAAAATCTCAAACGTGTCACACACAGGCCACCCATGACCAGTGGTGGAAAAAAGTACACAGATGTGTTACTTAAGCAAAAGTACCAGTACTGCAATGTAGATATAATATTTGGATTCGAGATGTAGTGGAGTAGAGTTAAAGTATTGGAAATATTCAAGCAAAGTACAAATACCTCAAAATTGTACTTAAGTACATTACTTAAGTAAATGTACCTTTCACCACTGCCCAGGAGTGTGCTCCGACCCACAGGTTGACATAATACGAAGCTGATGATTGACAGGCAGGTGATGATGATTATGATGATCCTGATGGTGATGGTTGTTGAAGTCATGCAGTAGCTCACGCTGGCAAGATAGTAGTTTCACACATAATGGCAGCTGTGAGTGTGCATATAGGCCTATATGTGGTGCAGGCCTGGAATTTCTTCATTTTAGGGGCAAGGACACTTTGGTGTTGTCCATTTTTTGAGGGCACAAAGGCAAATGCCAGGGCAGGAAGGCCATCAAATAAAACAAGATTTTAATCCGTTGAAAGAATTAGTTGAATTTAAGTGTTAGGAACGATAACCTAATCTGGGGGGGGGGGGGTTAGTTACTTTTCTATGAGAGCCAAGGAAATAGTTGGCAACGTTATTTAATATTTTGATAATACATTTTACAGTAGGTCATATTACCGATGCATCACTTTCTCTTGCTCTGGATTTGTCTTTGGAAAGTTCTAAACATTTCCCTGGTTTGTTTATTTTATTTTCATTTTTTACATTGCCCTCTGTCAGACCAAAACCAAGAGCTCCACCGTGGCTTCATCAAACAAGCATTTGTTGAAGTTTCTTTCTTTACTTCTTCGTCAGTTTTTTGGCAAGGCCCTCAGACAAGCCTAATTAAAACTCAATGATGAATCACCATTGGCTTCTCCGGAGGCAACCAGAAACTCATGTCTTATTACTTAACTCGGCAGTTCCCCGGCCGCTCTTTATCAGCGGTGGCCTCTTAAACCCTTGCTTTTTAAGCCCCTCACAATGTTAGCCCTCTAGTTCAGACATCCAAACTGCTTTATTTAATCGTTTTCCGTTGTCTGTCGTGGCCTCCGAGGCGAGGCGAGGGGGCTCCTCCAATTAGTTCTAAGTTCTCTAATGTTCAACGTGCGGTCCGGGGACTGTAAACTCTGAGAGTGTACAAATGGAACCAAATGGAGGGAGTTAAATTAACACCTAGGATTCTAGTGTTAGATTGGGGTCCCAGAGTAAAAGAAAATGAATCCACCCTCATGGGCAGATTCTCTGACCGTACTCGTACACTGTAAAATCGTCTGTGCTGTGATAAGACATTGAGAACCACCAGTGCCATCACGTCAAGAATGTGTTTTGCTGTAGACCCCAGTTACGACCCTTAATTTGTCTAGGGGTATAGAGTAGCAACATAATTATGGAAGAACGACAACTGATTAAAAACTGAAATATTGTATCACTTCAGTAGCAGTTTTAACATGACATTGTCACATAAGATTTGACTTCAGTGTGAAGGTTTATAATTGAGAAAGTCCTATACTAAATCCCTAACCTGATCTTTCTAGCCAAAAAGAATCAAGACACTAACTGAACCTACTTAACTAAACTAAATATAAACAGGCAAAAACAAGGGAAAATGCATAAATGAATTAACCAAACAAAATGATCATTCACCCTTACAGCTCTGTGACAAGATTTTACAATGGTGAATTAAGAAAAGGTCAAACTAAGGTGGCTAATAACTGAAGGTCAAACTTAACCAAACAAAAGATAACTGAATGCTTGATTCTCTGCTGCTTTTCAGAGATGTGAGGGCCAAACTGGAGCTTTTTATAAGGAAGGGCTAATGGCACAGGCTGCCAATCAATGGGGAGGCCATTAGCAGAGCCACAGGTGCCAGTCCATTTGGTACTCAGCACCACACCCACTCAGGAGAGCAGAAAACAAATAATACAAAATACAAGCAGTACCCAAGTATCTAAATACAAAATAAGCAAATAACACAGACAAACAGACCAATACGGCTGGCCAAAAGCACTTTGAAAACTCTTTGAACCTGCTCAAGGACCACCGGAAGTCCCAACTTTGATAAGCACTGACTGAAAACAAACATAATAACATACGTTGTCAGTCAGTGCTTCTTTTTATGCAGCTTTTAAGAATTTTAAAATAGAGGATACTATATTCTTAGCTGGGTGATGTAATGTGGTCAAGGATGAAAAAAAGTGAAAACACCAGGACCATGGGTCCTTCCATTCCTATCCGTCATGCATTTTTAAGAGTAGTGAGTGATATTGTTTTAGTTAATACAAAACGTTTGTTGTTGTTAAAGCTCTATCGTGATAGTAATCATTGCTGAGTGTTTATTCAGTAACAGGGGTCTCCGTTTCAGAAAATGATAGAAAATAAATGTGCATGCCAATTTCCTCCAATCAGGAGAGAGTACCCATTTATCAGCTTCAATTTGATAGTGTTCCAGTTCCAATTTTCTCTGGTTCTTTGTGTCATCACTTCCAATTTCACTTGTTTATCCTGTATCCTGTATGAGTTATCTCTCCAGTCCTGATCCTATACAATTGACTTAAAGGAGGATCGGCGGACTGGCGGATATATGGGATTAAAAGGGACAATACAGAGATCTCCATGTATGAGCATATCGGCATTTCCATATATGGGCATATACTGATGACATTAGGGATCTCCATAATTATATGGGCATAATAGGGACAATGACCGACAGATACAAAGATATAAATAGGCGTAAAAGGGACAAGAACTGACAGATACAGACTGAGATCTCCATATATGGGGCGGGCACATCAGTCAGATCGGCCGTGCTACATACACTATAGAGTATCGCAGCGGAAGTGGTTTACTGGTGCCACTTAAAATCTCCCATTCATTTTCCTCATAGACTTTCACAAAAATATTTATAACAATTATGTTAAGCCTTGAACCAAGTCATCCAGGATTGCAGTGAATCATGATGACCATACAACCTTTGTTTCTATGAAAAGAACATTTTGAAAATCGCTAAACAAAGGGTAGTTATTAAATGTAGTATATCAAATAATGTAATATTAAAATATGTTTTCACATAGGATCAAAGGTTGTATGGTATGGTAAGATTCACTGCCATCCTGGATGGCTTGGTTCTTGGTTGGTTCTACATAATTGTTATAAATATTTTTGTAAAAGTCATGGGGAAAATGAATGGGAGATTTTAAGTGGCACCAGTAAACCACTTCCGCTGCGATGCTCTATAGGTGTGAGGGCCACTGCAACTTAAATGTTTGTGTGGTGTAATGTTTGCGTACATTACGTCTGTTGGACTCAATGCTACGTGGGATGTGGGATGTGTCTGTGCCAAGTGAAGTTTCCCTCATCAGCCATCATAAATAAATCAGAGCTAATTTGGGTTTCTGAAAAGACAATTATTCCTCCTACAGTTGAGTTGACACTGACACCAAGCAATCCATGCACACTCACATGCTCAGTCGCACGCTCACATGCACACTCACATGCTCAGTCGCACGCACGCTCACATGCATGCTTGCATGCACGCTCACATGCACTATCGCAAGCACTCGTCTCACACATTCACATGCACACTCACATGGATGCTCTCAGGCAAGCTCACATGCACGCTCGCATGCACACTGCTGCTCTGATCGCGGTTGTGTAGCCTATACAGTAGTACAGAGATTATAGCTTAGCCACTTAAACATACATGTGTACATCTGTACTCTGTACACGGTAAAGAGATTACAGCTTAATTAGTTAAAACCTATATAATTAGTTTGAAAGGGGTCACCCAGGGCTCTTGTTGCTTATGGGTCCATTTGTGCACTTTTAGTGTTAAATTGAGAAAGTGAGAGAGAGTGAAATGTAAATTCAGACTGAGTGCTATTCTCACTCTCAAGCCACAGCACGGATGTAACACTATCTTCGGGGGTACCCGCAACGTGGCTTGCTGATGGGAGAAGTGATGATTTATGGTTCTGTCCCTATCGGGACATCTATATATAGACGCCTATTAGACGTCTAATCAACGTCTAGTCTTAGCTTCTATATTAGACGTCTAATAGACCGAAAAATGTTTAGGGGGCAAAGGAAAATGTGACGTTTGCACATGATACACTATGTCAGTGCAGGGGGGGCAGATGTCACAGGAGGCAGGGCCTATCCTCCTCAAATGACATCTGTTGTTGACGAACACCTCCCATTTATAAGATCCACTCCCCATGGAAAAACACACTGAATGACTCATTGATTCATGATGAAAAACACTGTGTGTGTGTGTGTGTGTGTGTGTGTGTGTGTGTGCGTGCGTGCGTGCGTGCGTGCGTGCGTGCGTGCGTGCGTGCGTGCGTGCGTGCGTGCGTGCGTGCGTGCCTGAAAGAGACAGAGCGATCGAGAGAGAGAGAGAGAGGGAACAGGAGTGGCGAGACACTTCAGAGACTCTCAAGTTTCAAACGAAATCCTAAGTGTTCATTTCAACTCAGAGAGTGCACATCAACTCAGAGAGTGTACAAATGTGCGCTCCCTTGAGTTACAAGAGATTGAGAACTCCGCTGCTTGGTTCCATTGAAAAAATAAATAAATCAGTTGGAAAAGGAAGGAATCACTTCTGTTCTTGTCAATAACTAATCCTAGAGTTCGAATTCTGTACATCTAATAATGATAATGATATTTTTTAATTATCCTGGTGGGAGTCGTCTTGTCGACTAGTCGACCTTTTGGTCAATGCTCTACTCGGGGGCGGCCTCTTGGTTAGACCTTAGAGTTAGACCAGGTTAACATTCACTAGGTTAGCATTCACCAGCATCGGCAGGGTAGCTACTCACCAGGTTAGCATTCACCAGGGTCGGCAGGTTAGCTATACTCACCAGCTGTTAGCATTCACCAGCGTTAGTTTTACTGAGGTTAGGGTTAGGACATGTTACCGCCCTACTCTGCCAAGCACTTTTGCATGCATGTGCGACAGCAAAATATATACATTCAAATGTGACTTTACATGTAGTAAATGACATGCACCATCGCTTTCACTGCCTTCATTGGTTCAAAAACGAGTCAGGTTGTTCTTCTGTACACATTTATTTAAGAATATTTAATCTCAAATACCCAGCGTAAAACTGTAAAGCATAAATACAAGCACATAAATAATAGAACATAAAGCATAACATAGTTAACTCATAAACATAACAAAGGAAAGACAATTCAAACAAATCCATTTACCTCACTGGCTGCATGCATACGACAACGAAGGTAATGAGATGCTCGAATGCACAAACAATCTTTGCCAGTGCCACGCTGCTGAACAAACACACATCCGTCCGTCCGCACGGACATGTGCAACACACTGAGCTGCTGCTGCTGCTAGGGAGCCATTCAGCGGCATACCATATGGCAAACCGTCCGGAATACGTAGGAAGACAGACTTCCGGCACATCACTTTGAGCAGAATAAATACATTTATTAGCAAATGTAGAAAAGAACAAATAATTACAAAAATAGATGCCAATGGCAGCAGCTACAATTGCAATAATGAAAGACTGCATACTGCAGGATACGAGCAGGCGGGCGGACAAAATGACTTTTCTCAGGTACTGTATAGGGTGAGAAGTTCAGTCACTCAGGAGAGACACAGAGCAAAGCCACTGAGCCAGTGAAGGTGGTTTGGACATCTACTGCAGTACGGATGCCCCCAGGACGTCTCCTTAGGGAGGTCTTCAGGCGCACGTCCAGCTTGCCAGAGGCCACGGGCAGATCAAGGACCAGATGGGGGGATTATAATGTTCTGGTCTTCGCCTCCAGCAGTTAGAAGTAGGTTTAATGTAGCCAGGGAAATAGACGTCTGGCATTCTCTGCTGGAACCGTTACCTCCACGACCCAACTCTGGATAAACGGTAGAAGATGGATGGATGGATCCCACAGCAGATGTTCCAATGGAGACCATTAGAACATTAAGGCTGCCAGAGTTGTAATGTCTGTGTACCACATGTGTGCTAACCATAATTTTCATAAATAAAATGGGTGCATCATGGTGACCGCCCAGTTGGCCCCTGTCCAGTAACAAAACAGGTTGTGACATCATGACCACTATCTGTTGTCATCCCGTCTCTCTCATGCACTGCCTTTGCCTCTCTCCAGTGAGCCTTTTAATCATTCATAAAAAGCCTTACAAAGTATTAAAAATGTACGATCGCACACCGTGTTTAAATATGCATGCATACATAGTAAAAATCCTCCATGTTCATTCATACGCTGGAAACTCCGAGATGGTACAAATGCATACCAAATGGGCCCTCAGAGTTAGATTGACACTGTGTCAAAGTCACCCAGTCTCTGTCATTACCATTTCCCCTCTGTCACTCACTTCTCACCACTCACCAGTGGCTTGACTGTAGAGTCGATTCAACCATGCCGGATCAGGCTAATCATCCCCAAGTACCATGCAGGTTCATAGTTGCATGTAACTTTTTTGTTCTAGAGTTGTTTGTTAGAGTTTGTGTTTCCTGTTAAAGGTGCATGTCTTGCAGTGTCTGTTGAGCAATGTCCATGTTTGTCTTGTAACATCTGTTGAAAACACGCTTGTAGATCGGCTATTTAAAAAGAAATGTAGCACAAATTATTTTCAGATGGAGGTCTGTGGACAAATGCATATTAATTTGGGAACTACTGCTGGTGTACAGTATGTGGCTTTTTCAAACCATTAAGATGCTTGGAGTTTCAGTACAGGCGTGTTTTGGCAAAGATCTCCCTGTTAGGATCTAATGAGAACCTTGTTTGTTGTTTTTCCTCAGGTTCAACATCTGTGTAGGTTGTGGACACACAACCACACACACACACACACACACACACACACACACACACACACACACACACACACACACACACACACACACACACACACACACACACACACACACACACACACACACACACACACACACACACACACACACGCTGGCACAAATTAGCATGCAACGAATGTACTGTACACTCACACTCATGCAAGACTATTAGATCAAACACTCTTGTTGTGAGCAGCACAAACATGCGGTTCACATGATCAACACACACCCATGCCCATGCGCACATGCACGCACACACGCACATACGTGCGCGCACATGTGTGCACACACGCGCGCACACACACACACACACAATAATCCACGGTGGTTTCCTGTGTGGGTGTATAACCATAGTGAGTTATCATGCAGTTTCGTGTGCGTGAGTGAGCATGCTCAATCACGTACGTACAATTAATGTAGAAAATAGAAGAAACAGCACAAATACGGGAAAGAAGGAAGGAAAAAAAGTTAGTAAAAGACCGAACAGAACAGAGGAATGGAAAGGAAGGAAGGAAAACATCGCATTGTGTATATCGATTCAATTCACAATGCAACCTTTTGTGTATTGATTCCATCTAATAGGAGGTGGTTTTGGCATGCAGCGCTGACTAAGCCAAATAATGTTTAACAACTCTTGGAAAAGTACCGCTGCAATCATTGTGTGTGTGTGTGTGTGTGTGTGTGTGTGTGTGTGTGTGCGCGCGCGCGAGTGCGTGCGTGCGTGCATGCATGCAAGTGTGTGTGTGTGTGTGTGTGTGTGTGTGTGTGTGTGTGTGTGTGTGTGTGTGTGTGTGTGTGTGTGTGTGCGTGCGTGCGTGCGTACATACAGTACGTACTATGTACGTGTACAGTACAGTACAGTGACTGCTGTTCTTTCATCACCCACAGGTGTGTGCTGAGGCCAGTTCAGACACGTGATCGATGGCAAAGGATTCTGGGTACCTGCAGCTCAAAGAAAACCATGTGAGCATGTGTGCATTCCTTCCCCCCAAAATGCAGTCCTTTCAAATCAGACACCTAATTTACTAGTCAGCATAAGGTGGAATGATTATTACCAGCCCAAGGGAATATTGATACTGACACCAATTATGTTCGACGCCGGGGCTGTGTGTGTGTGTGTGTGTGTGTGTGTGTGTGTGTGTGTGTGTGTGTGTGTGTGTGTGTGTGTGTGTATTCGCTTTAAAAATCATTTTTTACTTGAATTGGCTGACTTTTAAGTTTGGAAACTGCCTCTGAGCCAGTGTGAGAACAACCAGTCCCTTCGGATGTTGATGCTGCTATTCTGCAACAGCTCCAAGTTCTGAGCGCCATTTACAAACCATAGACCCCTAAGGAACCAAGTGCAATACTGCCTTGCAGCTCTACTTAGACTTGTTGGATTAGCTGTCACCCCTGGTGATTCCACCTCAGGCTTTCAGAAAGAAAGAAAAACAAGAACACAATTTGAATATGTTTGAAGATGACGAATCGCTTGATTTATTTCACAGCACAGCCCTGCCTGTTGAGACACCCTCAGCTACAGCCAATATAACCGATTGCAGTTGGAGCCCCGGGGTGCTGCAACAACGGGACCAAGCGCGAATTAAACATCCCCCCAAGACGGAAGGTCCAACTGCGGCCGAATTCACTGGCACCATCCATTATTCAACTGCTTATCCGGAGTGGGGTCGCGGGGTGCAACAGTTCCAGCAGAGAGCTCCAGACTTCCCCTTCCCAGGCAACATTAGTCCAAGGCGTTACAAGGCTAGTGAGGAGATATAAACCCCCAGCCGGTCCTTGGTCTGCCAGGGCGTCTCGTCTCAGTAGAACGTACACCAAGGACCTCCCTAGGGAGACGCTCAGGAGGCATCCGTACTGGATGCCCGGACCGCCTTAGCTGGCTACTCTCCCTGTGAAGGAGCAGCGAATGACTGAACCTCCAGAATCTGGTGGAGGGGAAAGTCCAAGGATTATCTTACTTAAAAGACAATAGACAATATGGGGCGTTTGATTTTGGATATTTAGAAGAGCCTGCTCCACCATGAGCCCTACATGAAGATCTGAAGGTGACCATGACCCAGCACTGGTCTGCTCATGTCCAGGTGGTTCTGTTCCTCCTGCTAACAACCGCAGGTAAAAGAAAAAGAAAGAAAGAAAAAATAATCTCACTCTATTTTTTTCCCTTCTTTTTATTATCAGAATGTCATACACGCCTATAATTACCTATGATGAGAAGGGTCAATTAGTTAATGTGCAGGTTGTTCCCTAGTATCCCTACCTCTGCTGTTATCTGCTGCAGGAAATCATTCATCATTTCTATGCGGCTCTCTGCCTGACACATTCTCTGCTTGAGTCTTTTCTAAATATTCCAGGCTTTGCAAAGGTTACTGTTTAGTGATACTGTGATCTGTCTTTCCTTTCATGTCCAAGCAGGTCAATTACTCCTTTTATCTGCTGCAGGTACACTGTTGTTCTATCATTTTATCCTTTCATCTTCCAATTGCATTTATCACACCTTTCATGTCAGGGTGGCTGCGTTCGTTCTACTCTTGGACCGCATCTTGCTATGTATCGATCTGTCCATCTGTCTTTCTGACCATCTGTGTGTCTGTCTAACTAGGAGTAATGCAAGCACAACTTGAGTAAAACTAAATTAACGATTCAACAAGCTTGCCGGGTGCACTGCTCGGAATAGTCCAACATAAAGACAATGATAACAGCATGTTCAATCCTTTCAGGTACGTCTTCATTTTCAAGTAATACGTGCAACATGACAAAACAGACACGTAATGATTTCGCATAATAAACAAGTACCTGAAGGACAGAACGTGAATGCTGGCATAATTCTCAGTGCTTGGGAACCAGTGATTTATACCACATTCCTTCGTTTTTAGTGATTTGTACTGGAATGATTACAGGTACAGTACATATTTTATATTGCCCATGTCCTTGACTCTGACAACTGTCCACAAAAAAGCTCTTTATGAGGCTTGAGCCCCGGATTTTGAGACACCTCACACACATGCCAGTCCAGTCTGCATCAGTTTCTTTGGCAAGCTAAACTCTGCTAAAGTGATAGCACCTAGTGAACTGCAGTACAGACTCTAGGCACAAATGAAACAACAATCCTCTCTCCAGGGTAGTTTCGCTGAGCATAAAAGCTCTTTTTCATTGATGCCCTGATTCTCTCTCTCGCTCTCTCTCGCTCTCTCTCTCACACACACACACGCGCGCACGCACGCACACGAACACACACACACACACACACACACACACACACACACACACACACACACACACACACACACACACACACACACACACACACACACACACACACACACACACACACACAGTTCCACCTGGGAGCAACTGTGGTTGTTGTGAGAAGCTTCACAGTTACACACACGTATAGGCTTCACACGTGGGAGCTGCCCAGCAGTGGTGGAAAAAGTAGGCTACTCACATTCTTTACTTAATTAAAAGTATCAATACTGCGATGTTGAAATAAGTAAATGTCCAGAATTCAACATTTACTTGAGTAAAAGTACAAAAGTATTGATGTACAAGCTCGCATTGCAGCACATTGTGAGCTTGTAGATCGGCTATTTTCAAATGGCCAAAATGTATATACAGTTCAGGAGACGATCACTTGGGTTAAGATATACTTTATTGACCAGAATGAAGGCAGAAAGCAAGCATCACACAGCATGGCATATTGAGCACCCTACTATAGAGACAGCATAGAATCTAAGCCTATATCTAAGCGCATAGTATTGGCAGCCTACCTTAGCTCTACTATAAGACAGCATAGAATCTATAGCCTAAGTTAGCATGGTTTGGCATGGGGTTCTGCCTCGGGCCATGGCTCGCTGAACCCACGATCCTCATGTTACCATGAGCATCGAGGGCATAATCTAATTACAGCGAGCCCTGGCCCGATACCCCCCGAGGGGGATCTAAGGCAGAACCTGAAGGTGGCGCTGGGGTGGTGGCGGGGCAGTGCTATGCAACAAGACTGAGTCCCACCATCTGACTTCCCTAAGAACTATGGGTAAGGGGGGGGCAGGACCTAGTGACCCACCCCCCTCCGCGCGCGCGCTCCCTTGGGACCGCCCCCTGAACTAGCTTTGATCCTTACGAATCGTCGCACTATTTCAGGAGACGATCACTTGGGTTAAGATATACTTTATTGACCAGAATGAAGGCAGAAAGCAAGCATCACACAGCATGGCATATTGAGCACCCTACTATAGAGACAGCATAGAATCTAAGCCTATATCTAAGCGCATAGTATTGGCAGCCTACCTTAGCTCTACTATAAGACAGCATAGAATCTATAGCCTAAGTTAGCATGGTTTGGCATGGGGTTCTGCCTCGGGCCATGGCTCGCTGAACCCACGATCCTCATGTTACCATGAGCATCGAGGGCATAATCTAATTACAGCGAGCCCTGGCCCGATACCCCCCAAAACTACAAACCCCCAAAGCACGCCAAAATCTCAGAATCCCATGCCAGTGCTAGCCAACTGCGAGGAAGGCAGCTCTGCTGTGACTCTAGCGATTAAGTTATCATTACTGCGGGGCAAACTATGAACTGCCTTTCCTGCTAACGCAAAAAAATAATAATTAAGCATATTAGCATCTGGCAGAGCGAATATTACTAAGGCAAAATACTAAGCAATGATATTGGCAGCTTGCCAAAAACGCTATAAGTACTGCTAAAGCAATTTAATAATTAAGAATGTTAGCAGCTGGCAGACCGAACCAACGGTGAGGAAGGTGGTACTGCTGACTATAACGATATACTGCAATCTGACTGAAGCCATACTAAATCCTCCTAGCGTGATTCATTACTTGCTACGGGGCCATGTTTTCACGCGGGCCGCCGCTCTATGCCTTGACATGGCTAGCACATTGATTTACCAGCTAACAGCATCCTTACCGAAATAGCCGGCTAGCAATAGCCACCTAGCTCCTAGCTGACTGTACATTAACCCTGTTGTTCCGCGCTAGCCGATACGGCCCGCGCCGTTGCAAAGTACTGACATTGTTATCGACAACCCAACAACTGAGATTACTTTAACTCATGGTAGCCCAGTAAAGGCCCACCAGGGCACGAAATAAGTTAGCATTTAGCCCGTAGCCACAGCCAACTTCTATGATACTGAGTTTACCTTTAGCAACTTTAGCAAGCCTGTAGCACCTTTGAAATAGCTTTAGCAACAAACAACTGAAAGTACAGAAATCAGCTAGGCACCAGCAACGATAGCAAGAAATCTGAACCTTGAAACAGCAGTTTAGAATTCAGCGATTACCAGAATAACAATCTCAAACTTCCCATACAACCTGGCCAAGAACACAGCTTCTTAGTTTGGCAGCTAAGAACATGAATTGAGCGATAGTAAAATAGCAGAAACAGCCAGAAATACTCAGCCAAGTTAGGCACCCTCTCCAAGCGGTGGGCAACAGCACAGCTACCTGCAAGCAACAAGTGTGGCACTTGTGTGTGTACTGCAGCGTGGTAGCAGCAGCAGTGCTATGCAACAAGACTGAGTCCCACCATCTGACTTCCCTAAGAACTATGGGTAAGGGGGGGGCAGGACCTAGTGACCCACCCCCCTCCGCGCGCGCTCCCTTGGGACCGCCCCCTGAACTAGCTTTGATCCTTACGAATCGTCGCACTATTAGGGCTGAACTGGTTAATGTATCTTTTGTATATCTATAGTCATGTCATCAACATGGATCAATCAATTTGTGTATACATGTGACCTGACGGTCGCTTATCTCCCGATTTGGGAGTCTTAAGCCCCTATCATAGTAGGCACCGCGGTGATAAGCTATCCACCGCGGTGTAGTCTTTTTAAGTCATAAAACTACAACATTGCATCCCGACACATCTCTCTGTTTTTACTTTCAGACAGATCGACCCATCACCCCGTTCACTGATTGGTCGATCTAGACCAGTCAGTCACAGTAATACCACCGTGACTGACTATGATGGCCTCCACTTATTTTCTCACTTTAGGTGGATAGCTTTACACCTAAAATTTGCGGCAATAGGCTCTTCACCGCAGACTCTGATAAGGGCTTTACTGGTAGTAATAATCTAAATCTACAAAGTTGTAACTAAAGTTGTAAAATAATTATAGTGCAGTAAAAGTACAATATTTGCCTCCGAGATGTAGTGGAGTAGAAGTATTGGGAAATTGGAAACACGCAAGTAAAGTATAAATACCTCAAAATTGTACTTAAGTACAGTACTTAAGTAAATGTACTTAGGTACTTTACACCACTGGGAGCTGCCCAGTGTCCTTGAGCAGTACCTTGCTCAAGGACACTTCTGTGGTGGGTGTTTAGGGATGTTGATTCACTACCCCCTCCCAGAATTCTTCCAGCGGTCCAGGGTCATTGAACCAGGAATCTTTTGACCACAATTGTGTTCCTCTAACATTTAGCTCTCCACTGTCTGCTGCCATTCCTCCTGTCCTGCTCTTGTTTTGCTTTTACTGGCAAAATGTCTAATGAATGTGCATGTACAGTAGGCCTATGTAGGCTATCTCTGTGAGCCACTGAGGTGTTTTAGTACAGAGTGAGAGAAGAGCTCTTTGAAATACAATTAAACTTTGGTAGAGTTTAATCGGGATGTGTAGTTACCTTGCCATGATGTAACTATTTACTGTAAGGGGCCACCTAATATTTGTGTGTTTATAATACATAATTAATGATAGTCAGGCAGAAACCTCGTATCTCCAAGTTTCTAATTTGTATGTTTTTTTTGTAAAGTAAAGCCCTGCTTCATCATAATACAAGACTGTCGCACAAGACTAGTGAAAATAGCAGATCTACAAGCACACAACGTCTCGCGGTGGCGTTCTGTGCTTGTAGATTGGCTATTTTTCACTATTTTAACCTTTTTTATGATGAATGAAAACGGTTTTGGACATACAAGGTTTCCACCCGACAACAGCCATACAATTTTTTCACATTTACCTTGTATTGAAAATGTTTAATCTGCAACACTTTATATATATGTAGTGGGGGTCCCCGGCCATTTCACCTCTCTCTCAGCTATAAGACGATGATCTATAGTTTAGTCAGGAACACTCCTGTCAAAGTAGTTTTAACCATTTATTGCATAAACAGAATACAGTTAATTTTGGCATTAAAGGGCTCCAAATTCTGAGATTTTCCCTGAATTTTGTGCTTGCTTTTTGAGCATGCTAAGCAAAATCAGGGAACGCTAAGCAAGACCCCCCATGGGGATACAATAGCAGAACAATAGCAATACATTGACACATAACTTAATCAACAGACAGATCACAAGTATTTGAGCTTAGCCAGACTAATAAAAGGTGGAGGCTGGGGTGGTGGAGGTGGCGGCTAGCAGCGAGTATCCGAGGCTTCGCATAACCAATCATACTGTAGGTAGAGAAAGCAAGCGGTATTTAAAGGAGCCTTCCCTACTGAATGAGAGTTTTGATTGGAGTATGAAAGTGTGACGTAAGGACCAGCAGATATGTGAATGAGGAATGGGAAAAGAGTAGTCTCGCGAGGCCAGACTGTTGCCTCCGCGATTTGGGCAAATGCTCCCGGCATACAGTCTGGCAAACGGAAATAGAAACGATGAGTGCGAGATAGAGCGGATGTGACGCAACCGCTCCCTTGGTGCAGTAGCAATAACATACTGGAAGCGTTATGTCTCCTTTCAATATTTCTGGGGGCGTTATTTCGTCTTTCTCTGGTGTTGTTGGTGTTTTCTTATTTATTTATTTATTCATTTTTTGGCTTTTTGCCTTTTATTTTGATAGGACAGTAGGCTGACAGGAAACGGGGAGAGAGATGGGGAATGACATGTGGCAAAGGTCGTCCGGATCGGGAATCGAACCGTCGACGCCAGCAGGCATCATAGCCTTGTATGTGGTATGCGCCTTGACCACTAGGCCAGCGGGCGCCCCACCTCCATGATGTTTTCAAACGTTTTATTAAACTAGACACCCATAACAAGAATAGGCCACTCGAATCACTTTGTCTGAGCTAGTGTGTTTCTGTTATGTTTCCAATGGGACTACAGTTCAGTGCAGCAGTGGCTACTTCCGATACTCGCCGTTCGGGAGCTGCCGTTCCAGACTCTATATTGCATTCGGAGATTGTGGAATAGTTGTCTGGCTACGCGAGACTAGGAAAAGAGCTGACTGACAGCTGACTACAGCTGGGTGGGGCTAGACTGTCGTGTCCTGCATAAACTAACGCTGAAGCCTTCATTTGCCAGCCCTATACTGGATCAGAGCTTCCAGATCTGCATCTTCTTCCTGAGCATGCAGATGCAGGGTTAGGCCTAATAAGTGGTTTAACTGTAGATGGCAGGTCTGACTGAGCTTTGTTGCCAGCTCCACCCAACTCTCAGGCTTTTCCAAGGTCTTTTTAGGACAAGATGGATCTAAAACATATGGGCTTTTAATATCTGAAAAGCCCCTATTAACTGGTTCACTTAATTGGTGCTAAGCCTCGCTCTCTGCATGTGTGCATGCGTGTGTACGTGCGTGCACAAGAGAGAGAGAGAGAGAGAGAGAGAGAGAGAGAGAGAGAGAGAGAGAGAGAGAGAGAGATTGAAATGCATGTTTTTTTTGTTTGCTAGTCTATTGTATATGAGAGCAAGAGAAAGGTTAGGGGGGGTTACGAATCTCCCACACACACAAGCCTAAAAGAGGTATGGGAAAGTGCCATTTCAATGAGAGAGCGACATACTGTAGTCTGTAGACAGATATACAGACAGACAGACAGACAGACAGACAGACAGACAGACAGAGGTTTGGCATTATTAAAAGATCTTAAGTCATTCAAGCCCTGTGCTCCCATTTTGTAGTGCTATGAATGTGCTTTGACTTTTTTGTCACTGAAGAGAAGGTGTGTGTGTGTGTGTGTGTGTGTGTGTGTGTGTGTGTGTGTGTGTGTGTGTGTGTGTGTGTGTGTGTGTGTGTGTGTGTGTGTGTGTGTGTGTGTGTGTGTGTGTGTGTGTGTGTGTGTTCACATGCACACAAATCAGTCCGGCATGTGTGTAAGTGTGCAGCTTATACTCAGCTCCAGTACAGTATCACAGTCGTTCTCAACCTGCGGGCCGTGAAGATGCTGCAAATGGGCTGGCAAAACACTATGACTTTACATAATGATAATATACCATAATATTAAAAGAGTTAATGTAGAAAAACCTCGAAACCTTCTTTAAAACCTTGACAATTTGTTGATATTTCAATTGAATAATTGATCATTAAAATAAACACACATGAAAATACACGTGTGTTCAAGCGGGCCCTGATCTAGAAAGGGTTGAGAACCACTGCAATAAATTACAGATACAGATAGATACGTTATTAGGCAGAGGAAGATGATGATTATGTCACACCCCATGTACTTTGGGCATTTGTTCTCCTGACTTATACATAATTAATGTTAGGAGGAACTAAACAAAGCAGGCACGCTGACAGAAGCAGACCCCGTGAGGCATGCACGAGTAAGTGAGACATTAATGGTCGACTCTGTCAACTATTTCGAAATTTCACATATCCCTTGACAAAAGTTCAGAACATGAACATGTGTTAGGACAGCTCCGAATACAAGGACACTTGGCTCTTTCATTATTCATATCTTCTCCTGCCATCCTAGGGGGACAGAATGTTGCATCAAATTTGTTTATAATGAGTGTCTTTGTGTGTGTTAATGTTCCTTGTGTCTGTTTACAAATACAGTATATCTATGGCAGAAATACAATTAAATAGATTAACTTAATCTAGGTTGTACAGCTTTTTAATTAGTTTGCAGAAAAATCATGAATTCCACTTAGAGCATACTGTATCAACTGTCGTACATTCAGTGGTCTGTATGGTTGTATGACATGTTTCCTTGCTTACAGTGAAACCCCTTGTGTTGTGAATGGAATGGAAAGCAGTGCTAGGTGCAGTTGAATAGCAGCCAGGCAGAGTTGTTCCCTTACTTTAAATTCTATGAGGTGTTAACTACAAACAGCCACAGCAAAGCACACGCTCTGAACAGTATCACCACCGCCAGAGAAAGGAGTCTGTGTGTGTGTGTGTGTGTGTGTGTGTGTGTGTGTGTGTGTGTGTGTGTGTGTGTGTGTGTGTGTGCGCGTACGTGTGCACGTGTGTGTGTGTGTGTGTGTGTGTGTGTGTGTGTGTGTGTGTGTGTGTGTGTGTGTGTGTGTGTGTGTGTGTGTGTGTGTGTGTGTGTGTGCGTGCGCGCGCGTGCGTGCGTGTCAGTGCATGACTCAGACTTTTTATGAGTTCAAGATTAGGCTCTGAGTGTTCTTGGCCGCTCAAATTGACAACCCTGCTGATTTACTCAGCCAATTACAGCTTGCCTTTAAACCCGAGCTCACTAGCAATTGGCCTTCGACCAGTAAGCAGTCACATGAAACAAAGAAAGTAAAAAAAAAAAGGTTTCATTATTGATCAGCTTCTTGTGAAAATACGTACCTCGTATAATAGAAACCATTCTTTGACTGATGTCATTTTCTTTACCTCTTCACCTCAAACAAAATGAGCCCGTTTGTACATAAGCGCTGAATAACTGCCAAACAAAAGCAAGCAGATTAACCACTTTCTACCTGGCATCTCTATTTTGGGTATGTCATTCATTATAGGAGGAAAATAAATGCCAATACCAGTAAGACTCCCTAATCGGGAGATAAGCAACCGTCAGGTCGCAGCGTGATTTTAGGCAAAATCTGTAGGAGCAGTGTCCAAAAATGTGTTTGAAAAAATCGGCCTGATGGTGGCGCTACATGGAACAGATCCATGTTGATGAGATGAGTGTAGACATACTGTGTAGCGATTTGCGTGATTTTAGGGCAAAATCTGTAGGAGTAGTGTCTAAAAATGTGTTTAAAAAAATCGGCCTAAAGGTGGCGCTAAATGGGACAGATCCATGTTGATGACATGAGTGTAGAGCAAGTGTGTACCGATTTGCGTGATTTTAGGGCAAACTTTGTAGGAGCAGTGTCCAAAAATGTGTTTTGCAAGAATCTGCCTCATGGTGGCGCAAGAAGAGGGCCATGTGGGAATTGATGGGTGGAGGTTGTGCTTTGGCAGGCAAGTGAGCGAGTGTGTGTGCAAAATTTGGCATGGATCGGGGCAACGGTTGCGGAGATATGAGCAGGGCAAAAGTGTGACGTGTGACAGACAGACTGACTGACGGACTGACGGATAGCTGGTCGAGGTTTTGATAGTAACTGCGACCTGACGGTCGCAATAATACTATAGAAATAATAAAGCAAATTACTACAAGACACAAGCTCACAACACCCTGTGACGCATTTTGAGCTTGTAGATCGTCTATTTTCACTGTGCGACACCATCGTACAGCAAAGCATAAAATATGGCTTAAGTGGTACTATACACATTTGACAGGGGGTCGCCGGGGCTCTATGCAAGGACTCTTCTTTTCTTCCCTCTATAACAAAGCTCTTCACAGAAAAGAATAGGCAGCCTACACACTCAAAACGTTTTGAGCTTGCAGATCGGCTATTTCGCAGGATGTTCGGCTACCATAACATGCCCCAAATACAGTTCAAGTGGTAGAAGGATGACATAAGGGGGACAGAGTTTTTGATGATGACAATACAAATGATGCTGCTGCTGCTGCTGATGATGATGATGATGATGATGATGATGATGATGATGATGATGATGATGATGATGATGATGATAATGACAGATAGCCTGACACTTCAGTCCGCACATCACCCCCCCCTGCTGGTGGGTGGTTTGTAGTGTGGACTGAAGCTGCACACATTTTAATCTATTTCGAAGGCGCCCGAAGAGCGGGCGCATTGAATGGGCCAATCAGGGTTGTATGCTTGGGGCACGTGTGTGGCTGCTCCGGTCCCAGCCCCCTCCAAACAGAGCTCTTGAGCTCACGTAAGACTCACTCGTGGACTCTGATTGGTGTCCTCTGCCCACGTGAGAGTCTAGTGGACTCTGATTGGTCCGTGAAAACTGTCATGGCGGAGTCAGACTTGACTCGTATTATTTTAATAAACTATGAAATAGTGCCGTTTCTTCACGTTTTAATACCATTTTGCACTAACGTAAACATGCAGACATATAATATGTTATGAGAAATAACGTATTTTTGCAATGTCACGCCACGTCGCCGTCGCGCGTGTGTGTGTGTGTATGTGTGTGTGTGTGTGTGTGTGACGTCAATAGGCTTTAGCCCCCCCCCCGCCGAAATGGATTGTCTGCCCGGAATGTCAGACTCTCTCCCCCCACGTAGTGTGGTGTTGAGATGTCGGACGCTAGCAGTCAGGCAAAATGACAGAGGTAATAAGGATTATAAAGACACATTTGTCTTCATAATCATAATTAAAACACACTTGAGCAGTTTTGCAGATTGCAGTTTTGATCCCATGCTGAGAAGCTAAACTCAACGTATTAGTTCTGATTGATTGATTGATTGATTGATTGATTGATTGGTAGTGGTAAGTGGACTGTATCAATAATATACAGCAATATTTATACAACCAGATAGTGTTAGAATTCTTCAAACATCATACTATTGTATATAATATAATACATTGAATTTCCAAAGGGTGGAGTGACAATGAGTACAATATTTATTTAACAACACAATCAAGAGCTCTGAGCGACACGCGTGCAAGTGTCGCTCCCATTTCCTGGGCAGTCTCCCATTTATACAAAGACAGTGTGACAAGAATAGGTGAAAGGGTGTCTCCTAAACAGTGTCTAAAGATACGACTGTGAAGAGTCTTCCATGTATGGACTGGTGACGTCGTAGCAAGCGTGGAGCCACTGTCCCGATTGACAGCTGTTGTTGAGTCAGTCTTTTTTGTGCCAACTGCCAAGTACTGTATTCTTAACTTACTGAGGTAAAGTGACAGACACATTACTGCACATATTAAACAGTCTTACATTACATTTAGAGAAATCCATAACAAGAGCATAGACATTGCACAGTATCAAGACATCAAAACAGTATATATCAACAATATTCAGCAATAGGCCTGTATAAGATAACCTATCCGCCTGATGTTAATTTAACTCGATTTTCAACTGGCCAAAAGAAGTTGCAAAAACAAAGTTAGCCGCGGTGACAAGGCAATTCTGTGAGAGACATACGGGTATTTCAGGGCTTGACCGAATCCGCCATTCCTTCACCGGGGGAAACGACACAGCTTTCACTATTGGAACTAAATTACGTAACGCACACATTGTTACATTTTAAGGGTTTATTTCGTCATAGCGCAACTATTGTGAAGTATTGTAGTGCAGGTAATTACAACAACAGGACTGCCAAATATTCCTAATTTTCCTGTGATTGTGGCAATAATCATATTCTTTGAGACACACCTCCGAGTTTTGGCCGGGTCAAACAAGGGAATCACGTGGCGTTGATCCCCTTCCCTATTTGCTGATACTAGGACATGACGTACTGTATGTGTACATCTAATGCTCTGTATATTGTAAAGCACTTTGAAATGCATTGTTGCTGAAATGTTCTATGCAAATACACTTGCCTTGCCTACGATTATAAATATAAAGTGTGGTGTGCCTGTGCGTGTGGGATGTGTTTTGAATAATCTTGGCACGTAGTGCGTGGGATGTGTCCTGTGTACTGTACTGTACTACTGTACGTCCTGTATTCATACATGTGCATACATACAGTGTTGGAAAAAGTAGTCACATATGTTATTTAAGTAAAAGTATTAATAGTGCAATACTCTAAAGAAAAATGTGATAAAAAAAAAAGAAATACTCTGTTACAAGTAAAAGTCCAGAAGTCCAGAAGCTTGTAGATCTGCTATTTTTGGCTAAAGTTCTCCGAATATGGACACTAGGGTAACCCATTTAGGCCTAACCTATAGTTAGGCCTAAATCAGAAATTAGCCTACAAAAACAAATATTTTGCTACATACTGTACATGTACTGTAAGCTCCTCCCATACACTAAAATGTGTTCCCGGCCTGAATAAAAAGGGAGGAAAAAAAGTTTCTATCAGTCAAAGATTTGGAGGACCCCCTGTAGTAACTCTGAGGACCCCCTAGGGGTCCCGGACCCCCTGTTGAAGACACCTGGTCTAAAGTAAACAACATCCTATCTAAATGTACATTCTGTACATTTGTGCTAGAGAAAAGAAGTAAGTGTCTGTCTGTCTGTCTGTCTGTCTGTCTGTCTGTCTGTCTGTCTGTCTGTCTGTCTGTCTGTCTGTCTGTCTGTCTGTCATGTGTGTGCATATGGTGTTGTCATTCCAGGCGAGGGAACTTATTCATTATACGTCATGTCTCTCCTTAGCTTTCCCTGCTCTCGTAAACTTCCTGCTCTGTCCAGCCAGCATCATCTAAATGCAAATGATGCACGCCTGCACGTGTGCATTCTGTACCACCAGAGAGTCAGGGGATATTGATCGACGAATAACAGTTATCTCCCTCTATCCTTCTCTAATGAGTCCTTCTGTCCTCATCCAGTGTTCTCCTCAGCGGGTTGACTATAATCAATATGAACTTGCCTATATGCACATTGACCATCGGCATGTCAAGGGAGCGAGGAAACCCTTTCTCACACGTGTAAAGTAACTAAGTACATTTACAATTTTGAGGTATTTGTACTTTACTTGAGTTTTTCCAGTTTTGAGAGAGAGAGAGTTTTAAGCAACCAAACAGCCAGTGAAACAAATGGCTGACAGATACATGATCACGTCCATCTCTCTCAGTCAGGGAATCAATATTTCTCTCAAATACTGCAGCTTAAAAAACATATTCTTCTCGGGCCTGAATGTTTTATGTTTTTTGTCTTGTTTTTTCTTTCTTCTTGTTCTCACATTTCTCATGAGTATTCTGTAAGATCTTTTGAATCAGAGATGCTGTCCTCTCTCTGTCCCATTCTGTCATTTCATCCAAACCTCACTCCATCCATCAGATGCTTTAACAAACAAACTTTTTAACTGAACTCATTTAGCAGGGGAACCCCATGGAATGCCCTCAAGGACCCCTTGCTTTGGTAATATATGTTTCTGATTGTAACACCAGTGTCAACCCCCCCCCCCCCCCCCCCCTTCCCCCTCTCTCCATAGCACTCTCGGCCCACTTTCGCGTGTGCGAGCCCTACACCGACCACAGGGGGCGCTATCACTTCGGCTTCCACTGCCCGCGCCTGTCCGACAACAAGACCTACATGTTCTGCTGTTACCATAACAACACGGCCTTCAAGTACTGCTGCAACGAGAGCGAGTTCCACAGTGTGACGCAGATCAACCACACCTCCACAGCCGATGGATTCACACACAAGTAAGATTTACCTGGGGGTCTTCAACGTTTATCAGGACTAGGACCCCATTAGCTAAGAAAGAGATGAAGCAGGGACCTCCACTACATATTGGATACAATCGTGTTGCAAATTAAACTTTTTCATAGATGGCTTCATAGACTTGTTTGACAGCACAATGTTGAATATGAATACACGTAAACATGTTCAACTCGGCCGAATCAGCAGATCTCCAAAAAGTAGCTACAAAATCAGCAAATCCCCATATATGGAGTCATCTGATGTCATGAATAAGACATCATAGTACTGACATCATAGACTGGCATGGACTCAATATTTGAGAACACGGAATTCCATATGTGTGGATAAATGTACACAGATAGAGAGGCCAATACAGAATATATATCCATGGGCATAAAAGGGACACAGACAGACAGCCCCTCTGTCAGAGACAGGGGGTACAATGGGTATTGCATAACCAAGGTGGGTAATTCCCAACTGGCATTGTTTTTTGACTTGCATTGTACCCGAGTAGGCAGATGCCCAAAGAAGGGCAGTGGTCAAGTAGTGTCAATGGCCGTTAACTTCTACAAACTCTGCTATTTTCACTATTTTAGAAATAAGGCTTAAGTTATTTCATAATGTATTTTTTAAAGTTTGCATGGGACCTAGTGGTCCCCAATCCCCATGTAGTGCAGTCAAAAGTCCAAGTCCATTTCACAATGCCAAGCAGCAGCCAGATGCTATTTAACTATTTTTGGCATGGAAAGGTTTGTGGACTCCTGCATTAACTCGCCTGGAGTCTGCCCTTGAAGCACCTTGAACAAAAACTTCTACCCACCGTCTGCTGAACACGCAGATTAAAGTTTAGATTTAGTTTGCATTACGTCTGCAAAACTGCAACTTGTGTATTGACAGCTGGTGCCACTTTTCATCTCTCTGAGAGAGATTTGCACACTGCATTTGCCGAACAAGCTGCCGTGCTGTATCCATGCTTTGTTGTTGTGAAGGCCATTTTATACCGTCTTGCAGCACTGGATATGCATTAAGCCCTTCGTTATACCGGTATGACTGTCAGCGACCGAAACTAACAGATACAGGCTCGGATGTGACGCGTTGTGCGCTTACTGTATACAGGTAATTTTCTTTATGTGAAATTAGGAATTAGGGTCACTTTTCTCTCCCTCGCTCTTTATTCTCACTCTTTCTTTCTGTATCTGTTTCTGTCTCTCTGTCTCTCTTTCTTGTTTCATGTAATTAAACAAAAAGGCTTCTCTCTCTCTCTCTCTCTCTCTCTCTCTCTCTCTCTCTCTCTCTCTCTCTCTCTCTCTCTCTCTCTCTCTCTCTCTCTACTGTACTTAGTTCCCATCAATAGCTGAGCGACATGGGAAAACTCGACAGTGAAATCTAATTAGGTGCAGTTCTGTCCATTGTTTATTTATGTCCTGTTTGTTTTCATGAATGACCACAGGTTCTCAGATGATCCGCTCCACCAGAAAATTGATTTAATTTATTTATACATGAGAGAGAGAGATAGAGATATGGGTCCATTCTATTCACACAAAAGGATAAGAATGACAAAGAAAGAAAGAAAGAAAGAAAGACACTGACGCAGAGACTAGTTCACTAAAGCAGCTAGCTATACAGAGTGACAGTCTACAGGCCATTTTCAAAGGAAGACAATCACATAAAGATACAAACTGAAGACTGACACTTGAAGCTTTTGAAGACACAAAGTTATTTTGTAGCTTTTGAAGCGGCCCAATGATGCAGTGAAGTGTCACTCCATCATGTTTTTGTTTCACCATTTCGACTCCACTTCTCTCTCCTCAAGATTCCTGTTTATGATGGAGGTAAAATGTCAGCCAGTTCTCTGTTCTTTTTAAGCCTTGAGTATTTGTAAAAGCATGTACTTTTGAATACTTGACAGAGCAACTTTCACTTGGCAGTGGTGGAGTAGGCTAATACTGTATTTGACCAGGAGTATTTATACTCAGTGGGGTTGAGTACTTAGTTCCCCACTGCTTGTATATACTGTGTGTGTGTGTGTGTGTGTGTGTGTGTGTGTGTGTGTGTGTGTGTGTGTGTGTGTGTGTGTGTGTGTGTGTGTGTGTGTGTGTGTGTGTGTCACAGTGATGCGCTTTTTCACTCCCAGAGAGGAAAATCAATTCACACCTTCTCACAGGATTAAATCAGACTCATGTACGTTCCAAAACGTCACACATACCGTGTGACTCAGCTCAAATAAACGTTTACACCATGACACACACACTCACACACACACGCACACACACGCACACGCACACACACACACACACACACACACACACACACACACACACACACACACACACACACACACACACACGTAATGGATTGCCCCTTCCCGTCATGGTACCGTTCAGAAGTCAGTGTTTGTTGTGTGTTCAATTCATAATCTTTGTTTAAACCCACTGTCAGTCTGACCCCATCCATCTCTTTGTGTCTCTGCTTGTTCAAACAATGAATTCTTGCTAAGTGAACTGCACACTCACACACACTGTATAATCTCCTGTGTTCATTTAACTCTGAGAGTGTACAAATGGAACCACCAGGCCTGCAGCCCAAAGCGTTACGTAATGTTGGTAAAATCGGAGAAAAATGTAAAAGACAAACGCTAAGGCATTGATCAAAGGAGCTCGAGGTTGAAGAAAGGGCAAGGCCTGTGGTGGAGGCTCAATTTTGCTTTTTCTTTCAACAGTTTCGAACTTTTGCTTTGCGATTCATTTTTCTAAACAATGAAATCCTTGGCGTTAATGTAACTCCGGGGAAAAGATGGATAAATTAACATTGAGGATTTTACTGTGCTATGAACTTTAAAAATATTTCTCAGCCAACACGGCATAGACAAATGATACATTACTACGTTGATATCAACGGTCCAAAACCACTACTTTTCAGGAATGTTCCAGTGTTCCAATGGGTCCAATGTATAGTTATTATTCAGCCATAAGCTCTTGTTAATACTTTTCATCGGTTCAATATTTATAAAACCCACAGACACACTTAAACTCTCACTTATTTATATATTTTCAAAACATAGAAGATCTACAAGCTGTCAAGCTGTCCGTGATGTGACAGGTTGTGAGCGTCAAGACCTATAGGAAGAAGAGCCTGGTCGGCTCGAATCGTTACCAATATAAACACACTTGGGAGCATCGATTGGTGTGCGGACCTTTTTTATTCTTATACTGTAACTTACTGTTTTTGGTCCAGCACCCAGATTAGTAGGTTTTGGATGTGCATGTCTTTTGCAGCCTCTCTTTCAGCTGCAGCTTGTAGATAAATGGTAAATGGTGCATTTATCCAAGGCGCTTTACATAGATTGTGCATTACATTCACCCATTCACACACACATTCATACACCGGTGGCGGAGGAAACCATGCAGCTCACCGGGAGCAACTAGGGGTTCAGAGTCTTGCTCAAGGACTCTTCGACATTAACTCAGGGGGAGCCCAGATTCGAACTGGGAACCCTTCGGGAACCCTTCGTGCTCTAATAACGGTTTCTCTACCCCTGAGCTATGCCGCCCCATCAGCATGTTTCGCTACTTTTGTATGATGCTAATAGTGCGATCGTGCCTTACCCCTTATCCCTAAACTTCTTTGCCCCTGGATGACATCAGTGTTGCCAAGGTCTTGGTTACACAGTTGCTAGGGGACAAATCAATCAATAATTGAAAGTGTACTGCAGGCATGGCATCGGTCGATTTAAAAGATCGATGTGGAGCAGGATTGTATGAGCAGTGGTAAAAGTATCAATACTGCAATGTAGAAATACTCTGTTACAAGTAAAGTCTGGAATTCAAAATGTACTTGAGTAAAAGTATGAAAATATTGATAAAAGTATCAGAATATGCTTGAAGCACCTTAAGTAAAAGTACAAAATGTTTGAAAATAGCAGATCTACAAGCTCATCACAATTTGTTGCTGTGAGCAATGCGACGTGTTGTGAGCTTGTAGATCGGCTATTTTCAAATAGCCTCGGTATAAAATAGGGCTAAAGTGGTTCATGTTTTATAATGTAATAATTTACCGGTATATCTGCAAAGTAACTAGTAACCGAGATGTAGTGGAGTTGAAGTAAAAGTATTGGAAATTGGAACGTAAAGAACAAATACCTCAAAATTGGACTTAAGTGCAGTATTTCACACCACTTTGTATGAGGATGCTGTAGTGTAACTGAAAGTGGAGAGAAGTGAAGGCAAGAGAAGTGTGGAAAAAGTGTATTTCACGCTTCAAACATTTGGCACAGTCCACTAGAAGGAGAGAGACAAACACGCATGCAAACACGCGCACGCACACACGCACGCGCGCGCGCACACACACACACACACACACACACACACACACACACACACACACACACACACACACACACACACACACACACACACACACACACACACACACACACACACACACACACACACACACACACACACACACACAGGGCCCTATTTTCACCAGTGTCTTATAATATTACCAAAAACACAAGAGCTAGCCCTGAATGACCATAACAGGTCTGTAACTCTGAAGGGCCTTTTCCACCGGCAAAGAGCCGGTTCAGGTTCTTTCTCCCGCCTATGGGATGAACCAGAGGTGAGCTTTTCCACCGAGAACCAAGTTGGTTCCCGAACCGTAAAAGTTGGTTCGCGACCAGTTCGCAAGAACGAACCAAGGTTCCAAGAAAGTTGCCATCCCATAGGCGGGAGGTTCAATGTTATGTGCATGTAATATCTGTGTATTATGCTTTGCTCTGGGGGGTTTGTGATCTCAGATTTTGTCTCATGCTCAAGCAGGTAATCTGTAATATCATAGCAGAGCTACTGCTGTACACCCCCAAATTAAATGCAATATAATTGCAATACACTTTAAATATTATTGCAATAAATGGTAAATGGTTCATCTGAATGAATGTTTATGGTTAATTCTGAGCTGAAGTGTCTAAAAGAAATGTCTGAGAATGCACATTAACATGAATCCAACATAATTAGAATATATTGTGTAATCTGCAACACAATGTTGTAGGCTACAAATTAATAATAGGCTACAAAATGTACTATAGAGGGGGTCCCTGCTTCATCTCTCTCTCAGATAATACATAATACATTGAAGACCCCTGGATTAATGCATGAGACCCCATGTTCCAATCCCTGATCAGAAATAAAAGTTAAAGCTTTAAAATTAGCATTGTGGATTTCACTTTGTACAAAGCTAAGTTCAGTGCTATAAGTTTTGCGTGTATAGTATGTTATACACGCTAAAGACTTTGTCACGGCTCACTGACAAGCAGATGGTGTAGCAACACTAATGGCACATTTATATCTGCTGCCTGCTGTTTATCTGTCTGTCTGCTTGCCATTTCTGTTGATCTGCTGGTCTGTACATTGGCCAAATAGCACATTGGCCAAATAGCAGATCTACAAGCTCACACGGTGTCGCGATTCGTCACGTTGTGAGCTTGTAGATCGGTTAGTTTTAAAATAGCCTATATAAAAATAGACGTGTTGTGAGCTTGTAGATCGGCTATTTTCAAATAGCCTAGGTAAAAAATAGGGCTAAAGTGGAGTAGGCCTATGTCTTATAATATAATCATTTATATCTGCAAAGTAACTAATAACTAAAGTTTTCAAATAATTGTAGTGGGGTAAAATTACAATATTTGTAGAAGTAAAAGTACTGGAAATTGGAAATGCTCAAGTAAACTACAAATACCTCAAAACTGTAGTTAAAGGACAACTTTGTTTTTTTACAACAAGGGTTCATATTTTAGATTGTAATTAGAGAAAAGAAAAAGTGAGTGTTAAAATGTTTTCATTTGCTTCGTTCTATTGTTTTATGGCGTTTACCGTGCTAAAATGTGGGGCATGCGTACGCATGGGGGCATGCGTACAAGTGGCTAAATATGTATTTTTAGACACAATAAGCCAGCAGTTTCTTTGTTGCTATTTACAGTAACACTTCTAGCCCCCATAAGTCACATCCAACCATGAAAGGTTGCGTTGTATCTTGGGAATGGCTTATTCTTTGTAAAAAGACATATTTAGCCACTTGTACGCATGACCCCAACCACTGAAATAGAATCTCTAAAACAATAGAAAGAAGTAATTGAAATAATTTTAACACTGACCTTTTATATTCTTTAATTACAATCTAAAATATGAACCCTTGTTGTAAAAAACTAAAGTTATCCTTTAAGTACAGTGCTTGAGTAAATGTACTTTGTTACTAAGTGGGTTACCTATGTGGTGCAAAGAGTTCCATGTGTCAGTGAGCCAACACCCAGGTGAAAAAGTTGCACTCAGATCAGTTGAACACCAGAGACCAACTCTACAATTTCACCAATTAACGGCCTTTCTTCTGGCTGAGGTTTTGGCCTGGTGGGACTGAAGAACATTGGAGAGTTCATTTATTTTCTTTGATGGGAGAGCAGCTTTTGATCTTTGGAAGCTGGATTCCATTTAATGACTTGTTGGCCTGAAAGTGAACAAAAGCCAGTGTTCATGCAGTTTGCAAGAGGTTTATTTGGGATGGGATGGGATGGCATGGGGTCACACTTAATGAAACACTTCCCTTCGTTGCTGTCAGCAACCTTGTAGGTTAGAAACTGTTCCATTTATAAAAAAATTATGAAATAGTGAAAATAGACTTTCAGATACGTGACACGCTGTGAGCTTGTAGATCTGCTATTTTCACTAGGCCTACTTTTGTGCGACACTCTTGTGAAGTAGGGCATTCGTTTACAACAAAAATATAAAAAAATAAACATGGAGATACAAGGTTTTGCCCCGACAGCGATGAAATCCCGTTTCCCCTTAAATGTAGAACTTTTGTAAAAGGCGATATCATGGAGCCATCACATTATGAAGGTGAACAAATATCTTTCCGGGTCGCTAAAAGCCATGACCTTATGTTTACATCAAGGTCTATTCCTAATAGCAAACCAAAAGGAGCCACAAGGGGGCATAAGACATTATTATTTCAAAGATTTTGTCCAGCACAACTAAAACAGAACTAAAACTAGAAGCAGTGCTCTTCCGAGCACAGGTCTCCACCAGGCCACACAAATCGGCCTGTTATAGCGCCACCATGAGGCTGATTTAAAAAATGTGGGGCAGAGGTTCTGAATTAGCATCCAGGGAGTGTGTGTGCTCAGTTTGGCATCGATCGGGCCAACGGTGCCGGAGATTAGCTGGTAACAACCAGGCCACACAAATCGGCCTGTTATAGCGCCACCATGAGGCCGATTTGAAAAATGTGGGGCAGAGGTTCTAGATTGGCATCCAGGGAGTGTGTGTGCTCAGTTTGGCAGCGATCGGGCCAACGGTGACTGAGATTAGCTGTTCACAAACTGCGAGGACGCACGGACGGACGGACGCACGGACGCACGGACGGACGGACGGACGGACGGAGGAAAACATACTCTCCCTCAGCCTTCGGCTGGTGGAGACAACAATAAACCCTTTTGTAAATCCCGCCCCATTCTGCCCTGTTACTATGATGGGACATTAACCCTGGGCAGATTGTTTTTATAGTGGGAGTGGATGGGATTTTTTTTCCCTTCATAGCCTCATTACAGCTATATAAAGTACCAAAGGAAAAACACCTAGGTGATATTAATAAAAAGGGAAGACAAAGGTACAGTAGTTACATTGCAAAACAGGGGGTTTACCCGAAAATATATGTTTTAATGTGTTTAATCCCAGTGGGACAGAATCCTCTTTGCAGATTCTTTTATAGTGGAAGTGGATGGGATTTTTTTTCCCTTCATAGCCTCATTACAGCTATATAAAGTACCACAAAAAACACATCTACGTGATATTAATAAAAAGGGAAGAAAAAGGTACAGTAATTACATAGCAAAACAGTAGTTTTCCCCCGAAAAATAAATGTTTTAATTAGTTTAATCCTCTGGATCAGAGATAGAAAGAGAAGCGCATTGCATCTTGGGTACTAGGAAGAGGACAGAGAGAATGTTTCTCCTCACATAATAGGCTGGCTTTTCGTAATTCTGCCCATTTAAATTATATGTACCCAATCGTGACTCTTAGACCATTGATAAGGTACATGTGAACTAGTTTGTTGAAGCTTATTCGTTATGATGAGCGAGATCGCTTGACGCTTGCCGTCGCTATCACCGTACCGGCCGATCTCCGTGTCGCGCACTGCGGACAGTTTTTGAAAGCCTGAAGCAACATTCTCCACTGCACAAACTCCACCCCCGATAGCAAAAAGTGAATGTTTTTTTCTGGTTGGCCAGTCAGGGAGTCTCAGGGACCAATCAGAAGGCTGACAAACGGTCTATTGAGAAAGCATCCTTTCTCCATCCAAAACCGTTACTTTTTAGGAAATGGATGGAACAAAAACGTTCAGAAATTGTGAAAATAGACGACCTACAAGTATTTTCACTACTTTTGCTTGAATCTCTTGTACAAAGGAAATACAAGGTTTCTGCCCGACAGTGACTATATCCAACATCAACAGAGGTGGCTCAGGTGGCAGTGAAGGAAATGCAGTCTATTTTCAACGCTGCACAGCTGCATATACCAAAATGTCATTTCCAGGAAGATTTAACTTTTGAACTAATTGATAAAAAGTTTACAACTAAGTTTACAGCAGTAGAAGTGTGGGTGTAATTTGCTTTTGCACAGGTTCCCCGGCGTCCCCGCAAGCACTTTGAGGTTTCAGAAATAGTCATAAGAATGGAGAAAAGAAAATCACAGAAAACAAAGTTACAGTAGATAACAAGACTCACAAGGTGCTTCATGGTCGGGAATAAATGAGGCAGAAAATCAGTCTCTTTGTAGTACACACAGCAAAATAAAGGTGCCAACTAATTATAGTTAGCAGCAGTCATATATGGTCATGAATGGGTCTCCCTGCTTATGCACCTCCTGCTGTTATTCTCTCAGTTCTAATGCATCCAGGGTTTGTCTTTCTCTCTATTTGCCTCCCCACCCACTCTTCCTCCCTGTCGATTCTTCCATTCTCCTCCGGTCCGTCCATCTCTCCTTCATCCTGCTGCCAGGTCTATCTGTGTTGCCAGTGAAATCCAATTACCCGCTCTGGACTATCTGGAGACTCGCGGCCCTCCCACTAATTAGCCCAATTGATTTAAAGCGCAGAAGCATTAGGGTCTATTCCCACCAGCACTCTGTCTGTCTGTAACAGACAGACAGACAGACAGACAGACAGACAGACAGACAGACAGACAGACAGACAGACAGCCTCTTCCTTTGTGTTTCTCTCTCTCTCTCTCTCTCTCTCTCTCTCTCTCTCTCTCTCTCTCTCTCTCTCTCTCTCTCTCTCTCTCTCCAGGAGTATATCAAACTTTCTCCAAATCATGCATCCTAACTTCTCTACCTTGCTGCTTTATTTCCTCGGTAACAAGTCCATTCGCCCCAAAATTCCATTCACCCTAATTTATTTCCGCCGACCTCACGCCGACCGCTTATATTTGTTTTACAGAGGAAATAAATGTCGGGTTAGACATAGTTTTACTGAGTTTAAGATTATGAAAAAGGGTATAGGTTTTGGCACCGTTTTACTGAGGTTAAGGTTAGGACTAAGGTTAGGTTTAGCCGTTTTACAGAGGTTACGTTTAGGATTTACCAGGCGGGGACCATGTACCGTTCCGCTGGATAGACGCCCGAGGCGAAAAGGATTTTGGGCTCTATCATTATTTTGCCCCTTCCGGAAGCAAACTAATGATAGAGGTCTCACACAGTCGTTTGAAGCATGCGCCCCCCCCCCCCCCCCCCCCCCCCCACAACCGTGTGCATGCTGGGCTGCACGCGAGTCCAGGCAGCCGTAGTTGTTGGATTAACTGCAGCGCTGCAACAAAGTGGCTAATAACCGTTTACATGAGCCAGCCTCTGTGTCTTTGTGGGACGAAATTACTTTCTGTAGGGCCTACTGTAACTTCACCATTCACTGCTCGCCCCCTCAGCTCTCTCTCTCTCTCTCTCTCTCTCTCTCTCTCACACACACACACACACACACACACACACACACACGACTCACCTTTACGTCGATATAACCGGTAGCAGCAAGGAGGAAAGCTGCTCTGTTGGGTTGTTATTGGGTTCTGTTAGCGCTGATTTCTTCAGCCAAGCTGAGAACATAGCCTTTACACCAGTCGAATTCATTATTGATTAGCCTAGCCTAGCCCTAGTGGTTAATTAGCTATTAATTGGCTATTAATTAGTCCCGTTCTGGGTGCGGCTGTTCAGAGCGTGCCTGTGTTTGGAACAGCAGAGGTGGTGCTTAGTTGGCTTAATTGCAGCATTCTGTGGTAGCCTACAATATTTGCCTCAGAGATGTAGTGGAGCAGAAGGATCTCTGTGGTGTTGTTTTCACTGTTTGATTGCCCCAAAACATCCCTGTCTACCAAAACAAAATCTAAATTCAAAACAGCAAGAGGGGAGAGGTGTGTTTCTGCAGGTAAACACCACCACACTACTCTAGTGGCTCTGGTTATAGCTTAATGACTTTAGATTATAGTGATTATGAAGTTGATTACATGTAATTCATGTTTTTGTTAATGTTTGTCTGTGTCAGACCCCCAGGAAGACTAGCGTTTGTCATGGCAAAAGCTAGTCTTGGGGATCCTAAACAATAAACAATATAGAGGGTAAATTATTTTTAAAACGTACACATGAAAACCCTGTTAGTTTCTTGTGCTCGTACATTGGCACAGGGGAGGGTGCAGATCACTGGCAGAAGTGTGAGAGAGATTTTTATTTTAAAATCAAATATTGTTTTAAACGTGGTCCATTCAATTAAGTCACCTAATTTCCAGCAAATTACATCCTGCACAGAATTCTACATTCATTAAAGTTCTGAACTTTGACTGGGGAGGGAGTCGGGGAGATGGCTGGGTTATTGCTGCTGAGTCTAATGGATTGTTATAACAATGTCCTGACAATCCAAATATTTCTGAATTTTTGATGTGGTGTCAATCTATCATGGTTGATCAAACGGATACTTAGTTCATAGGATATGTAAATGAGAACAAAAACTGAATAAAGAAAAAGCTCCTTTTGGGGCATTTTGTCTGTCTGTCTCTCTCTCTCTCTCTCTCTCTCTCTCTCTCTCTCTCTCTCTCTCTCTCTCTCTCTCTCTCTCTCTCTCTCTCTCTCTCTCTCTCTCTCTCTCTCTCTCCTTCCACACAGTAACTACACGGCTCTGATAGGCGTGTGGGTGTATGGCTTCCTGGTCATGGTGCTGCTGGCTCTGGACTTCCTCTACTATTCAGCCATGAACTATGAGCTGTGCCGGGTGTACCTGGAGAGGTGGGGGCTGGGAGGCCGGTGGCTCAAACAGGTACTGCACTTGTAAGCCATGGGATACGCGTTCATTTTCATCCTGTACATCAACAAAAAACATGCCAGAGTATTGTCTATATATGTGTTTCTCAACCTTTTCAGGCCGCGACCCACCAAATAATCATATTTTAACTGGGGACCCCTCCACCCTGTATAATAATAACAACAATAATAATGCTAGTTTCTGAGGCAAAATAAACAACAACATTTTGATTAACATATCTTGCAGAAAGTCCAACACATGTGAGCACATCTCACAGTCCAAGTGATCAACTGTTTGCAGGCTGCACGGCTCAGAGGAGTTCAATGGAACAAACAACAAAAGAACAGCTAGGACTCTGAGTTGACTGCTGGCAGTTTGTGCATGTAGTACTGTTGCAAACAACAGTTAAAAAAATATTTTTTCAGTGTGTAAGGGCAGGGACTTGCAGATAATGTTAGAGAGGCAGGGGCTGAAATGTCTAAAAGGGCCTTTTGGTGAAAATAGCGGAAATAGCGGACCTCCAATCTCACAACGCGTTGCGCTGCGATGCGTTGTGAGCTTGGAGGTCGGCTATTTTCAGTGCTTGCACACTGAACTAAGAAATTTCAAGTCAGTTTCTACAGAAAGAGGGTAATTCTTTCAACATTAGATGCTGCATTAAAGTTCAGGAGTTTGGACAAGGCAATTCTCTTGAATGCTGCCTTCAGGTATGGCATGGAAAGAGAGCATTTGCATTTCTTTCACCGTAGTAAAAACTAAATTCATGGTCTGGAGTGGGCACTTTTTACAGACCGATAAAAGGGCAGGGGCTCAAGCCCCCTTTGATGTGTGCACGTGCCTGCGTGTTTATGCCTCAGGACACAACTCTCTCCCTCTCTCTGTCCCTGTCTCTCTCTTTCTCTGTGTCTCCGTCTCTTCCTCTGTCCCTCCTCGCCACAGGCACGGAGCCAGTGGAGGCAGCACCACGCGGCCGCGAGCCCCGGGGCCGCCAGGGGCCACTCTCTCTCCCTGGGGGGCCTGGCTGGCTCGGGCCTCCTCGGACCCCACCAGCACCTCCACCAGCCGCCCTGCCAGCAGCTGCTCAAACTGCAGCAACACAGACTCAGTCTGAGGGGAGACTGTCCACAGCACAGCCCCACAGCGCAGCACATGCAGCAGGCCTGCACAGCATGGTGAGTGGGACGCAATGCACATTTAGGAATGTGTGACCCAATGGTCAGTGTTGTAAAGTAACTAAGTAGATTTACTTAAAGGACCACTTCACCACTGGGACAAACAGATCTTATTTTATTGTTGTTTGGGACACGATCAACACAATCCTGAGTTATTTTTTGTGTTCAATCTGTGTTTTTAGATATTTTAGTATTTCAGCATGCTACAAAGCATCATATGATGCTTTGTAGCATGATATTGCATCATCTGATGCATCATATGATGCAAAATGCATCATATGACCAGTTGTTGCATGCTGAAATACTAAAATATCTAAAAACACAGATTGAACACAAAAAATAACTCTGGATTGTGTTGATCGTGTCCCAAACAACAATAAAATAAGATCTGGTTGTCCCAGAGGTGAAGTGGTCCTTTAAGTACTGTAATTAAGTACAGTTTTTAGGTATATGGATATACAAAAAAAAAAAAACGTTTCCAAAATAAGCAAAACTACGTTGTATCGAGGGATTTATTGGCTAGGCCCTAAAATTATGCCCTTGAGCACAGGGAATTATTTTGGGTTAAAACCGTTTCCGGTTTGGTAGTTCCGCCCAAAGTGTAGTCTGTCTGATGACTACAACATGACATAGGTTGTTTCCGCTCCCGACCAGATCAGAAACCTGAAATGCTGCTGATGCGTGTATCAAAACACCATCCCACTTCCAGCAGTGGAAGCTTGTGATTGGCTGAACCGGAGGTACAGTAGGGAACGCTCCGTTGTGTTTGCCTCGACCGCGCAGAGGTGCCGAAAGTCGGGGGGGGGCGAAGATTTACTATTCTGTCCATAACGGCACATAACTCGGTAACGGCGCTGAGTCGGCTCATGCGACCGTCGCAACGCTCGACACGGCGACTCGCTCGCTAGCGCTCGCTCGGCGGTGTCTCACGTGGCTCATGGTCGCCTGAGACGGCGCGCCTCCGTCATCTCCACCGAAAACAAGCGCTCCGCCCTTGGTCCATTGTTGGAACTGGGATGGTGTTTTGATTCACGCGCTGCGCTGATCCCAGGCTACCTCCTGGGAATCTCCCTTCATAGGTCCTCCTTGGGGCACGTTTAGCTAGGAGAAGGCCACAGGGCAGACCAAGGACCAGATTGTTGCCTTTCTGGAGCACGGAAGCTCTGATCATGAGATCATCTATAGCAGGGGTCTTCAATGTTTTCAGGCCAAGGACCACTTGGTTGAGAGAGAGATGAAGCAGGGACCCCCACAACCTTTTCAGAGATACCATATAGTTTCATTGTTTGACGGCACAATCATCAGTGTATTTTGGATTCATGTCAATTTGTGTTTTCAGATATTTAACCACTTGAACCGTCAATACTTCTCCCCTCTACACCAAACCTCTTTGCCGAAAATAGCCGATCTACAAGCTCACAACGCTTCGTAGCGCGAGGCGTTGTGAGCTTGTAGATCTGCTATTTCTGGCTAAAGTTCTCATCTGGCTAAGAATCTGGCTAAAAAGGAGATTTTCTTCCTTCTTTCTATCGCACAAAGATTTGGAGGACCCCCTGTAGTAACTCCGATGACCCCCTAGGGGTCCCGGACCCCCTGTTGAAGACCCCTGAATAGCTTGCTTCTTAGCAGAAATGGAAATGAGATTGTGGAATAGTTGTCTGGCTATAGACCCCCAAAAAAGGGACCTGAACACACACACACACATGCGCATGCACGCACACATGCAGATGGAGAGACAAAAAGAAAGAGAGAGAGAGAGAGAGAGAGAGAGAGAGAGAGAGAGAGAGAGAGAGAGAGAGAGAGAGAGAGCGCAGTGTAATTCAGTGTAAGCAGGCTTTGATGCCATCACTATTGAAGCCAGAGGAGTCAGCTGAGGTGAATATTGATTGTGCTCCTATTCAGGAATGCCTGGGCGTGCAGTCTGCGCACACTTCTTAAAAGGCTGAATGTCAGAGTCCGAAACATTTTGCACGCACGCACGCACGCACGCACGCACGCACGCACTCACTATCTGCACATTTCAAAAGTGACAATTTAATATATGCTAAAATAAAATAAATATATAAACACAAAAATAAGATGCTGTGTTAAGTGGTCAGATGGGTGGACCACGTTCATTTTGAGAGCACCACAGGTCGGGAATCGCTGTACTACTAGATTATTATTTACCATCAGCTATTGTAGGATGTAGCTATATAGTGGGTTGTTCAAAGTGCAGACTTGTGGAAAGTTTGTTTAGATTATTCATCTGGATAATTATGTTTATTTCATATAAACTGATATGTTGCACTGGGGACATTTAATCAAACACTTTTAACAAGACACATTATTACTTATTAAGACACATTATTGAAAATTAACAAGTGGGGGCTTCTTAGCTTTCTATTTGAGCACCATGTAGGCAATCATCTCAGAGAATCGTTTAGTAAATGCTGTTTGATATGAACATACAGTATGCACCACTACTGTCTGTAAATCGCCTCTGTCGGGTGGAAACCTCAAAACTGAAACTTTTCAGGATTCAAATTTAAAAATAGCAGATCGAGAAAGAGAAAAAAAACGTTATTATATGGAGATAAGAGGTTTCTGCCCGACAGCAATGATATACCAGTGGGAATACAGAGGAGGGTGACATACTGAAGAACTGGTGTGTTACTGTGGTTGCATGTGCACTCCAATCCTCTTGCCAAATATAGCTGTGGATGGGAATGATGCCCCCCGGTCCCGTGGGGAACTCTGTGCCTATACAGGATGACAGCCTTCATTTGTCCCAAGATATGTCTTCCACACATTAACCACTATAGCATTTGTCATTTGACGAAAATAGCTCATCTGCAATCGTTGCATTGTGGCCCGTTGTGACCTTGTAGATTGGCTGTTTTGGCTATTTTTAACGTAAAAATAATAAATAAATATATATATATATATGTCACGGTTAGATCGAGAAACGGTTAGATCGAGAAACGGAGCGCTCGTCGTACGGCGCGGGGCGGAACAATTGCGGTCGCTTTGATCCACAACAATGACAACGACAACGTAGCGTCGGCAGGAATGATAGCGCCTCACCCCACGGAGGTTATGGTTAGGGTTATGGTTAGGGTTAGGCATAGTTTTACTGAGGTTAAGGTTAGGGTTAGGGTTAGAGTTAGGCATAGTAAGCTAATGGCTAACTACAGCTGAGCTAGGCTGCTAGTAAACAACAGAGAAGGGTCGCAGACGAGTGACGTCGGGCGACTACACAAGTGAATCTCATGGTGACTACGCAGAATTACAGTTGCGCTGTGCTGATAAGAGACTATCAAAGTGAATTGATCCAGGTGGTGGTAGGGGTGTGTGGTGAACGACAAAACGAGCGCTCTTACCACGATCTAACTGAGTTACCCAATCTAACTGTAACATATATATATATATATATATATATATATATATATATATATATATATGAATACTTTTTGATGTTTTGATTGAATCATATTTATTCCTATGTTCGAAATGTTCAGAATTCCGATCTCGGTATACTGGTATATCTGAATCTAACTACCTGAAGCACACTTCCATGAGTGCTGGCATTCTTCTGCTAATATCGATCTCTTCCGAGTTCTAAATAGTTATTTACTTGTGACCAGTTAAGAAGTGCTAATTTTATTTTACTTGAGAAATAAAAAGTAGTCAAATAAAAGCTATAACACAGTGAAAGTGAAAGTCCTGCATTCAAAAATGTACTTGAGTAACAGTGCAAAAGTGTTAGAATCAAAATATATTCATTATGCAGAATGTCCAATTTTTGTATGCGTCCAAGTTAAATTAGCAACAAACCTACAAGTGTTGATGCCTTGTGAGCTTTAATTCATCACTTTTTGTAGTTGTATGTAATATACACCATTTGTATAGTTGTAATGCAATAATAATGTGCGCCTGTCACAAAATCCCAAGGCACACCTGGACTTGTTTCACGGCACACTTGTCTTTGGGAACTACTGCTCTAGTCTGCATGTTCTGGGGAATTGAACAAACAAGCGTCTCCTGACATGAACATAGAGGCCCGGCAGTGGGATGACAAATAAGTCTGACCTACAAAGTAGAAAGGAAATACCTTCACATGTGGTAGAACTGTGATTTCCCTGAGCTGAGAAGGAACAGCTAAACTAGGCCATAGATTAGTTACTGTATATAGTTTAGGATCACACCATAACATCCTCATAATAATAATAATAAGAAAAGGAAGAAGGATTTAGAACATGTGGACACTATCCACAGCCATCCTCTGAGACACAGAGTGAGTTGACAAAAAAGGGTTATAATGACCATGCAGCGAGGATGCATTATATTAAGATAAGGAAGATATATTTTTTTAAAGTACTCTATTACAGTACTTTAACTCCCATGCAAATTTGACTGAACTCCTTTCTCTTGTAGTGGAGTAATATTACTTTGACTCGAGTACTGGGGTCGAGGACTTTGTCCACCACTGCAGGTGGTCTTGTGGGAGGCAGATTACTGTCCATATCGTAGGTGGTCCCCCGTGACTTAATTTGGATAACACACAGCGAAGGTTCACTCCTATTTCATGGTGACCTTTTTAAGGACCCTGCGCGATATTACTTAAACACTTTCCAGAACGAGCAAAGCTCATAAAACTTTATATCCAATGAGGAATGGGGTTTAAAGTGGGCCACATAAATCCACATCCAGGAACCTGCCAAAGTCTTTGGCAAATGTTTCATTCCTTTCTGCTTTCTACTCAGCCTCCTCAGAGAGGCATACAGAATCTCACACTGAGGTACCATCTGGATCCCCATCAGAAACCCTCAACTGGGACAGTAGACAACTAATTGGACCGGGTCTCGGCTAGTTAAATTATGGACGGGGCCCTGGAGGAACTGAGCCAGATGTCACTTGTCCAATTATACAGAAATATTGATAATTAGTGTTTGTGCCAATACACCTAATGGTGAGAAATGACCGGCGTTGTCCGGGGGATGTACCTGCGGCGGCCTCAGTTTGTCCGCCCTCTGTCCCGTTACGCTGCCATCTGCTGGAGAGTGGAACTGTTAATTGAGAATCAGAACTTCAGACTAATAATGGCGTTATCGTCTCAAACATTTTCTTTTAATTTCAAGGACCTGCTAACTCTGAGAGTGGACACCAAGTGGAATCAAAGGGATGCTTACGGGTCCATTTGGTACCATTTGTACACTCTCAGAGTTACAGAGCTGCAAGGGTAGGCTGGATCCAGCCCATAGACCCCGCCCACTCTCTGAGGGGACTGACTCTCTCTTGAAGCTCCACGCGGCTTCAGTCTGATAATCAGGCTACTGTAAAGGTCCATTTGGAACCACCTTAAGGAACCTTGAGAATAATACTTACTTATAGTGGTGGACAAAGTACTCAACCCCAGTCAAAGTATAGCTACTGTTTAATTGATAATGTAATCCTCAAATGTAATCTTGACTAGTGGAGTCGTCTTTGAAGAAAAACAAAAAAAGAAAGTCAAGTAAAGTACAGACACTCAGTACAAACGTTTGCCCAAACTATTAAGTACAATACTCAAGTAAACATACTTTGTTACTGTCCACCACTGGTTGCTTGCTTAGCACTTATACTGACTGCTGACTAACTTACTCATTTACTTAATCAATTTCTCCATTTATTCTTGACAGAAACACCTTACTTGGATGCACAGCGCCAAGACAAGTCGAGGGAAGGTGACAAGGATTTACGGACAGTAGAGGAAAGGATACATCGATGGACCATTAGGATTCGTGTTGTGTCTGGGACTGGGGTGAAGGAGACTCTAGAACCATTCTGGATCATTTCTAGAACCCTCTTTCCTTAAATTCTGCCTTATCAGGTCTCGTGATGTAGGGGTTGGCTAACTTTAGCATATGGTACATGTGTGTACGTCTATGTGTATACACACAGATTAGACCAGATTAGCATTTAGACCTAAGGGTTTTGGAGTTCATGGAAGCTCTGTGACCTTTAAGAAGAATTCTGTGACGTATGACTTATTCTGTTGCAAAATGATGTTCACACAGACAGGCGTAGCAAGGAGTTAATGGCGCCGGACGTCACAGCGCGAAACACGGGTGGAGTGAAGCAACGAGGACATGCAACAGTGAACGGAACGACAAAAGACAGATTTATACTTTATTGTATGATGGTGTCGTAGACCTGCTATTTTTGGCACCCGAGTATAAATTAAGCATAGACTTAAGGCCAACTGTGTCGCACGATCGTGTCATGCATCGAAAATATCCGACTTATGAACTCACAACGCGCCATGGGTACGACACATTGTGAGCTTGCAGATCAGCTATTTTTGATGCCCAACACTGTCATGCGACGAACATAAATTAGGCTTAACAGTGTGTTTGTGTGTGTGCACGCGTGAGTGCGTGCCTGCGTGTATTTCACAACTGCTTTCAACTGTGTTTCGTTAGATCTCTCACTTTCCGTTTTTTTCTATCTTTTTTTTTTTTGCTTCCTTCTCCTCTTTCACACGCAGTCTGCAAGCTTATAAATATATCCTTGGCCTGTGCGTCTAGTTTGAACCGCTACGGAGCCAGAGATATTTGGCTTCTGTCCCCGATATCGCTGTCTTGGGTTATTTATGGCGGCCCTAATTGGCATAATGGCTCTTTTATTGACGGGGAGCTAGAAATAAACACATTAAAAATGGATCAGTGGCATTGGCAGTTGATAGTTATGGTCTGAAGGCAAAATTTCCACTCTTGATCGATCTGCATTTGATTGCCATAGCCTGAAGGATTATGACTTGGTAATAGAAAGAAGAAATATGGTTCCAAATTGTGCATACTTGGAGGCTAATAAGCCTTTGTGTTGTTTTGGGTTTTATATTAATAACACATTGTGCATTAAGTAGAGGCTTTGTCATGTTTATGTGATGGAAAATTGTGAAACAAAGTTTGAAAGCATTATTCAGCTAACTCATGTCCCTTCTATTTAAGGAGCACTTCGCCCATTTTCAACCTTATCATCATGTGATTGGTTCTCACGAATGTTCATCACTGTGGACAGTTCCGAAACCTGCCTATATGGCATCATCAATGGGGATTCCAAGCTAACTACAGTCTTTCACTTCCTGGAAAGTTAGAGTGCTGAAATAGAAGCCATTGTTCTTGTTTCTTAAATCAAGAAAATTGTAAATGTCCAAACCTGCCAACTGATGTCACTGGTAGGCAGGTTTCTGGACTGTCCACAGCAGGCACGTGCACACATAGACATCAAAGGGGGCTTGAGCCCCTGCCCTTTTATTCGTCTGTAAAAAGTGCCCTTTCCAGACCATAAATGCAGTTTTTACTATGGTGAAAGAAATGCAAATGCCCCTCTTTCCATGCCATACCTGAGGCAGCATTCAAGAAAATTGCCTTCTCCAAACTCTTCTGAACTTGAATGCAGCATCTTATGTTGAAAGAATTGCCCTCTCTGTGTCCAGTATTCACCTGATTATGCTTAGTTTAGTGTGGTATAGGTACCGAAAATAGCCAACCTGCGACGCGTTGTGAGCTTGGAGGTCTGCTATTTTCGATATTTTCACCAAAGGCCCTTTTAGAAATTTCAGCCCCTGCCTCTCTAACATTTTCTGCACGTCCCTGGTCCACAGTCCAAGACACAGACTGAATAGACAGAAATGGGGCCATCTTATAATGAGCATTAGTGAGGACCACTTATGTGAATATGTGGTGGAAAATGGGTGAAGTGCGAGTGAACCATTCAGTTGAACTCATCCGATGCCGACGAAGAGGCGCCTCGTCAAACTCTTTGATGTCGCAGAGTGCCGTCGGCAAGGTTGATGGTTTTATGTTATACCACAACGTGCAGTCTGCGGCAACCACGACTGAAGAAAAAAACTCAAACTCCCATTGCATTGGGAGATAACTCAATCAGGAAATCCGGTTTTGCATCTGGGCCAATGTTATGAAATTCACAAAAAATGATTTATCTCGTAACCTAAATCCAGATCACGTTCTTGATCAAAACAAGCCCATCTCTACCGACCGTAACAAAAGCACGGATGGCCGCGGTTGTAATTTTTCTGTTCTGGGTGGAAGAAAATAAGACCGCAACGAAGGACCGGAAGTAGGCTAGTCGGATTACATTTGGACCGGTGGTGCGTTCATGGAGCCTCGGAAATAAGGAAAAAAACTATAAAAAAAAACCCTGGCAGTGGCGATTAAATAATTGTTTAATCGCTGGCACTGAATGAGTTGTTAATGGTATGAACGTATACTGACTCACACACACAAACCTGTGCACACACAAGGCACCAAGCACTTTGTAAACCACTGGTATTTTGTAGCCTACGCTACGCTACGCTACGCTACGCTACGCTACGCTACGTTCAGTGGATTGCTTTTGTCACTTCGCTTCTCACTCTGACCAGGCTCTTATCTCCACAGGAGGAGGGTAATAGAAAACAAGTGGAAACCACTCCCGGCTTATGATTGGTCTGTGGTGCAAGGCAGGACAAAAACACCAGTGTGTATTGGCTGGCTGATGACGTAGAAACCCTAACCTACCTGATTCGTTGGAACAACATCCAATCAGCAACTTTGTCGCCAACGTAAGAGTTGACGTTTGGAAATAGGGGTGAAATGGAGGCTCGCCAGACTGAGAAGCGAATTGACAAAACCAATCCACTGAACAAATAGCGTAGCAGGCTGGCAGTGGCAATATTTTGTGGTGTGTGGAAAATAAAGAACGATCGTATGAATGGTCGAACGGTTTCCAGTCTCCAAAAGTGTGCTGTACTACGGTCATCCTTGTCCGGGCAATATGCAAGGCGTCCCTGTTCTGAGAGGCTAACAGCGACAAAAAATGTTTTGGGTTGAGATATTTGCTGTAAAGCATCCGTCTTCGACAGGAAGGATTGGGACTTTGACGAGCACACATTAAGCATAAGAATAACAGTGCTCATACTGTAGGAGACTACAGTATGAGGCTTTTCTCAAGCCCTGGCTGGCTTGAGAAAAGCATCTGTGTAACTTTAGATTTGAATCACTTTGACCATTATTACTTTGGCTATTCAAAAATGGCACATAATAAGCTCATATCACGGCACGAAGTGACGCACTATGAAACTTGTATATCTGCTATTTTTGAATAATTGTGATAATTTGTGCAAATCTTTGAATTATCTAATTCTAATATATTTGAATGCGAACATTTTAAACTCAAATCTTTGCAATTTACATATAATTTTGGGGGTCCTTACCTTGACATGGAAAAGTTGGAGCACCACTTGATATACAGCAATAGATTTTTCAGAAAACTGTTAAGATTTACTGTAGAAGACATTTGTAGAATCGGCCTCAGGTCTTATGAACAAGCAATATGGTGGTAGCAGATTATATCGTCTACTTGAATTCACATTTTATGGATTTTTAGTTTGTGGATGATATTTCGATACAGTGCATTTAATGTAACTGATATGGCATTATCAAATAGGTTACTACAACATTACCTCACTCACCGCAGTGAGTAGCAACTCAGTCACCGCTCACCCTGACACAGCTCTCTGCTTTTACTGACAGACATCACCCCATTCGCTCTGGGCTATCACCCCACCCCATTCACTGATTGGTCTAGAAGTTGGGTGGGTGGTCCCCCTGGTTTTAAAGGCACTGGTTTCGTGCGTCTGAACTGAGGGAGGCAGGGTCGATCCTTAAGGACACCTAAAAGTATGATGGCCTCCACTTGTTATCACCATTTAGGTGATATTGGTTTATCACCTAAAAGGTGAGTTGTTATTCACCTACAATTGGAGTATGAAGGAGCCTTTAGACTTAGAGCCTCCAACACGTGCCACCCCAGCCCATAGGAGCGCAGTGACAAAAGCCACATGCTCCGCAGTGGATTCGAACCCCCAGCCTCTGCGGTGGACAGTGGTAGGCAGGTATCACTGCACCACCCCGAGCGCCCTGCATATTTCAACTTTTTATGTTTATTTCATAAATTAATGCCCTACTTTGGCAAGTGTCACACTAAAGTAGCAGATACAGATATACATGCTCAATATACGCATCATGATAACAATCTATAAGCTTGCGTAGACTATTTTTACTATGTTCCTACGGTGACACTGAAAGTGGTGTGTGGGTTTTATAAATAGGCATTGAACCAATGAAAAGTATTAACAAAACGTCACTGTTGGGCAGAAACCTTGTATCTCCAAGTTTCAAATTTGTATGTTTTTTTTTTCATAAATAAGCCCTGCTTCATCATACAAGACTGTCGCACAAAACTAGGGAAAATAGCAGATCTATTAGTGCTTGTAGCTATTTTCACTATTTTAAATCATTTTTTAAATGATAAATACAAAACGAACGGTTTTGGACATACAAGGTTTCCACCTGACAACAACGAAAGGCTACATTGGAACGCAGGTTCCTGAAAAGTAGTTTTGGACATACAAGGTTTTCTCCCCGACAGCGACGATACAGAAAGATGCTTTTCTTATTTATTTTTACATTTATGGTGAATTATTAGTAGTTTAATATTTCTACAGAAAATACAGTAAAATGGTAGAAGGAAGATTTCTGCAGAGCACAGGTAATATGATGTTAAATGGATAATATTAGATAATATTAAATGATATTTGTCATTATGTGAAGTAGTCATTGTGCAACGATGTAGACTTCATTTTCCATGGGTTTACATCTTGCACTAATAGTTACAAGAATAAATGATTGTGTGACAAGTGATTTGAAATTATGAAGTGGGATTTAGTTTTTGCAGTTAGTTTATAAGTTACCTATATACTGTAGCTTTCAAGTCCAGCTGAAATGGCTTTTTACGACCATAATATTGTGACTTATTAACTACTAAAGTGCAGTGGTTCTCAAAGTGGGGTTCCTGAGTGGGTTCCAGGGGCTCCCCAGCAAATTGATATAGCGTCACAATCAGTTCAACTAAACCCTAATACATCGGCTATTTGAAAATAGTCGATCTATAAGCTTGTGACTTGTGAGCGTCCCGGTCGGTGGTTTTAGCGTCCCGGTCGGTGATTCTAGCGTCCCGGTCGGTGGTTTTACCGTCCCAGTCGGTCGATTTAGCGACCCGGTCGCTGAAAACTACCGACCACGTCGCGACCCGGTTGTAGGTCGCTAAATGATCTTGCCCTCTCTCAACAGATGGTCAATACAGGCCCTACAGAGATCTCCATATATGGGCATAAAATGGACGCAGACAGACAGATGACTCCATATATGGGCATAAATGGACACAGGCAAACAGATGGTCAAAACGGGTCCTACAGAGATCTCCATATACAGTATGGGCATAAAATGGACGTAGACAGACAGATATCTCCATATATGGGCATAAATGGACACACGCAAACAGATGAGATGAGATGAGATGAGATGACAACAGGTATAATGGGGTTTGCATTAAAGGGCGGGGCATTCATTCCCTATTTACATTGTTCCCGAGTTGGCCAGGGTGCCGACTAGACGCTTCTAGTAGTAATAATGAGAGAAAAGAGGGAAGGTGAGAGCGAGGATGACAGATGGAGGATGCACAGAGGAAAAGACAGACATCTGGACCTAAAGATAGAGTACGCCAGGTTGACAGAGGGATGGAAAGATGATGATGGGCAGGATAGACCGGTTTCTTGTTTACAAACATTGAGACTAAATGCACAGCTGAATGTATCATGTAATCAATTCCCACCAATCCCCAAACCTGTTGTTTTGGGGAGCGCTGCCCGAGCGCTGCATGGTTTCTATTTATTGGCTAATTTTGGTACCGACCCATCAGTGTGACGTGGACCAGAAACCCGTCTATAGAGCATTGCTTCCCAAACCTTTTAACTCAAGACCCAAAAAGAGAAATTAGACGTTGCCCAAACTGGTGAAAATATCAGATCTACAAGCTCACAACACACCGCTCTGTGTCACATTGTGAGCTTGCAGATTTTTTTTAATAGATTATTTTATTTCTAATTTTTTCATTTTATTTATGAAATACTCAAATAAAATGTTGGAATTGGTTTAAATTGATTTAAAGTTGTGATTTCTTTTGTTTAAACTTTTTTAAAGTGGCCTGGGCCACAGGGTAGTGGTCCAGGCACCTAGGCTGGAGAGAACATGTGATGACCACCAAAGTGTACCATGATGTTTATGCAATTATTTGGTTAGAGGATGTTTTGAGAGTATTTTGTATTCTTTCTTTTTTCTTTTTGAAAACACTGCCTTTGTGATTCATCTGGTTGAGGAGACAGTCCTGTTCACAGCAGCAGGGACAGCAGCCAAGAGCCCCTCTGGCACCTCTGTTTCTTCTCATAACGGAGACGATTCAGTGAAAAGAGACAACACGTTTTCCTGTTTTCCTGCCCCGGGGTTTGTCCTGTGGAGTGGTGTGTTCTAGACTTGTTTGGGGGGCATACTATAATCTATGATCCGCGGCTATTCGTGTGGCCATGGCATACGCCAATGCATAATCCTATCAGATACGCTACTCTGAAAGGGTCACGAGGGCAGACGCTATTCATATTTTTTTACGTATACGGCAGACACCGTATACGTGCGTTACAGGTAGAACACAGCACTGGTCCTGTGTTTCAGGTAATACAACTCCCCATTGCAGTCAGAAGTTCAGACCTGCAGACTCACTCACAATTTTCTGAAAACCCACCTCTTCAGGCTCCAACCTGCCCCCTAAGACTTCACTCTCTGTGTAACTCTTCTTTCCACCTTTTCTTTCTATTGATGCTAACATAGTGTTGATTTCGTCGACTAAATCTTTCGGCGACAAATCTTTTCACTGACGAAAACAGAATAAAAACAAAATAAAAACGAAGCTATGATGACTAAAGCTGAGACTAAATATATTGACAATTTCATCAATTTAGTCATCAACTAGACTAAATGTTAGGGAGGGACAAGTGGAGAAGAGATCCAGGAGAACTAAAAGAAATGTTGCGGTCTTGGCGCTCAGGCGTTATGACGGTGACGCCATCAAGGCCTGCCAAAATACATTTTAGTCGCCTAAAATCTTAATGTTTAGTCGACTATAGACTAAAAACAATTTTTATTTTATTCAAAAGACTATGACTGAAACTAAATCAAACTTTCCTGTTATAGCGGGCACAGTGACGCAGTTGGTAGTTGGGGGAGTGTTCTCTCCTCCACGTCACCAGTGCCCATACCCATACCCTAGGTGGGGTTGGCAAAAGGGCCTTTCTGTGTGGAGTTTGCATGGTCTCCCCTTGTCTCCTAGGCGTGTATCAAAAAACCGTTCCGCTTCCAAGGTTGGAGACGCCCCTCTTGTTGGCGGCACCCGGCGGGGCCGCGCGCTGTCAGTGCATTACTTTAGCATTAAAACTCGACGTGTTATAAGTTATCTTGAGTATGACAGTGAATATGGATGTTAACTAGAGCACTGTTTCCCAAACACTGTGTGACACATTTTTATGGGTCCCTTAATTTTTTGTTTCCCACATTTTCTTTTGTTTTATTATTGTTTCAAAACTTTTGTGTTGTGAGCTTGTATATCGGCTGTTTTCACTAGTTTGGGTCCTGGGCAAATGTCTAATTTCTCTTTTGGGTATTGAGTTAAAGGTTTGGGAATCACCGGTACAGTATGACAGTGAGTATACCGTACGTCAGTGCTGCTCGCTCAAGTGCAAAGCAATACTGTACCAAGTACCAACCCATTACAATAACACACCCAGCTTACACAGTTTCCAGTTTCTTGAAAGGGGCCAATCAGCGTTAGTGGCGGAACAAGGGACGTTTCCAAAAGCGAAATGGTGTTTTGATACACGCGTCTCCTAGGGTAGGTACCAGGGGCGCTGGAAGTGGGGTGCTGAGGGAGCTGCAGCTCCCCTGGTGGTGGGGAGAGAAAAAAAAAAAACGTTTTTTTTTTTTCATACCCTGCCAAAAAAGACGTTTCTATGATAAAAACGTCTTTAAAACGTCTTTTTCACTATGGACCTCCCTGCCAGACGTCTTCTGAACGTCTTTTAAAAAAAAAAAAAAAAAAAAAAAAAATTGAAAAAAAAAAAATTTGAATTTTTTTTTTTTGGACCTCCAACAGTGTACTAGGCATGATCGCGATCGCGAAATTGCATGTTTAACCCCCATACCAACCCCATCTTTCAAACATGGCAGCCATGTTTGTTTACATTTGAAGAAAACATAAGGGCTCCTTTCTCCTGAATGCCTGAACGGATTTCCAAGCGGATTTTTTTGTTTGAAAGCTGTGAAAAGCATGCACATGCATAGTGCATGATCTGTGCACGAATGTGTGCACCAGCGTGCACACTATTTTTTTAACCCTTTGTTGGCGAACCGGCAATATAAGAGGTCATCCCACTTTAAATATGGCACCGACTGAGTTAAATAAGCCTATATATACACACACAGAGCTATATTAAAACAATAATGTATTTGACTTTGGGGAATAAAAAATGTTGAAAAAAGGTATTTGATTATCACATGGTGACCTAATCACATGGTCACCTTGCCTCTTCCGGTCAGAAGGGAAGTCAAATTTAAATCCCGCTTTGATGGCACACCAAAGTCTATTTATTTGAGAACTAGAAACTGTCTATAGGCTCATTGTTGCAAACTAATACCGTTGTATATGGGGAATAAAAAACAGTAGAAAACTGTTACAAAAATAATACCCGATTTGTGCGTGAGTGACTGTGTGTGTGCATGCGTGCTGTGTGTTGCACTGTGTGCTAAAATAACTAGTAACTATATAGCTCCTTGTTACACCGTTGTGCGGGGAATAAGCACCCGAAACCGTAATAAAAATAACCCAAAACCGGATAAAAAAAACATGCATTTTTCGGCGTGCGGCCTTTGGCCGCATGCATGAACTCCTCCAAGCTCAGCTCCCCTTGGGATTTGGGAGTTCCAGCGCCCCTGGGTACACTCACAAAAAAACATGCAGTAATCCTGGTCTCTATACTGCCTCCCCTGCAACTGGGGCACCTGATGGAGGGGAAAGGAACTGGTTGGAATAACCTGTTCCTTCCAGGTGCTACGTACAACCGTGGAAACTCACCCTGTCAGGTTAAAAGAAGCGACTCAGACTCCTCATGCATAGAAGGAAGCATGAGGTCAGTCTGTTGTCTCCCCAGGTTGGCAGATCGAGGGAGTGTAGCGGCCAGGATTACATTAGATAAATGACACCAGGTGAAAAATGGGTTACAGAATCGTGGGATAAAAATAAAATAAAAATAATAATAAATCAATTCTGTTATAATCAACATGCTAATGACTGACCAAGATTTGTATAGACCAGGGGCGCTACTGTACATTCACGTTATGAATTAAAATAATTTCAGAAATCATAGCGAAACATATATGATGCACAGGACAGACAGACAGCCTGCCTGCCAGGTAGCCACACATCATCAAATCAAATCAAATCACAACAAACAACAGCAACCGGCCTTGCTTCTGAACCCACATCATAGCAACCAATGGCAGCCATATCTTAACTTAAATGATAACAATATGAATTGGCACGGCGGCCGGGCATGAAATACTGTATATAAAACAGGGGTCTTCAACAGGGGGTCCGGGGCCCCTAGGGGGTCCTCAGAGTTACTACAGGGGGTCCACCAGATCTTTGTGTGATAGCAACTTTTTTATCCTTTTTTATATTAACCACTTGAAGCCAAAAATAGTCTATTTTCTATTTTTAGAGGTTTGGTGTAGAGGGGAAAAGGACCAGACTAAGCACAGAGTGAAAGGTCAAGTTTATTATATTATTGTATTGATGGTTCAAGTGGTTAAATATCTGAAAACACAAATTGACATGAATCCAAAATACACTGATCGTGCTGTCAAACAATTAACCTATATGGAATCTATGAACAGGTTGTGGGGGTCCCTGCTTCATCTCTCTCTCAGCTAAGGGGTCCTTTTGGCCTGAAAACGTTGAAGACCCCTGCTGTATATATATATAAGATTAGTCACAACTCACCATCAGATGCAGTCACCCCAACAGTCCAAGGTCCAAATAATCCTGATTCCTGTTTATCCATTGTCCTGAGTTTTTAATTAGTTGTAATTAAAGCCATGTAAACTTTAAATTACAGGATATGACAGTCTTGTATCAAGGCTACAGATTACAGAATGTGTCCTAAAGTTGGACAGTCAATTCAACATGTTATTCTGTGTTTCAGGAACAGAACAGGAACACTGCTGAGCAAGACCAGTGTTGCCATGTTATATGCGAGGGAAACAAGCAACCCGGTCTATGAATACATGCCCAAATGTATCGCTTAACAAGCAAGACCTGGCAACACCACTATGAGCAGTGTTGCCAGGTTATATGCAAGAGAAACAAGCAACCAGGTCTATGTATACAGATGTGCCGTTTCAACTCTGCAAAATAAATGCATCTTTTCCACAGGGTTCTTTCTTCTTTCCTTGTTTTGCCTTTCTAATTTGTATGGAGAATGGAGCGAATAATTTGCAGAAACTCGCAAATGGCAATAAACCACTCCATTCCCTTTGAAAGTCAGAATCCACCTTCATAGGTATTTAAACTTGGATGTCAAAGAAGGTCATAAAAATAGCAAAAATAGCTCATCTACAAGCTCAATATTATGCAAATCCCCTGAAAATCTTGCCAATTTCAGGACGTGTGAAGTTTTGACACATGGCACATCTGTACATGCCCAAATGTATCGCTTAACAAGCAAGACCCGGCAACAGCGCATATAGTGATGTTAGACCTGCAGTGTGGGACAGGGGGGTCAATATGGGGAGCCAGTGCTACCCCAGGCTGCTCCATTGATAGATAGATAGATAGATAGATAGATAGATAGATAGATAGATACCTTTATTATCCCAAGGGGGAAAATCAGTTGCCCAGAGGCAGCACAGCAGTATAAGGTTATTTACAAAGTTACAGAGAAGTAAGAAGAAAAAATTCAAGAAACAAGAACAGAGTACAGTAAAGAGCAAGGTACATCAAGAGAGTGAACGAATAATATATAAATATATATATACATAAAGTGAACTTAAGCACAACTATCAAAAAAGTACAGTGTCCAAATCAAAGTGACCATAGCAGTCAATCTATACTATAATTTTGCGAATGTCTGAGTGAGTGTCTGTCTGAGTGTCTGTCACAGCGTTTCTCCTCAGTGGCTGGAGCAATTGATCTGAAATCGCATCACCATAAGCATATGAACACACCTGACATAACTGTGAAGCCCGTTTGTCACTTTCACAAATCGTATGCTGTATATTAGCATTTTTATGGTGTATCTACTATCTATTCTGCATCTAGCATGAGGCACATCTATTCTGCATCTAGCTTGAGGCAAAATGTTTAACCAGCTTTGTGTGTGTGTGTGTGTGTGTGTGTGTGCAGGCAGGCGGGTGTGTGTGCAGGCGGGTGGGCGGGCGAGCTGGGGGGGGGGGGGAGAGTATTTCTGTAGCCATTAAACGAAACAGGTTTCTTACATTGATGCTCCTACATCATGCAAGCACCAGTTAAAGTTACTTTCCATCCCTCATATACTGTGTGCACAGTGCACATCCCATAACCCACACACTGCACATCATTTTGGAGCTCATATCTTTGAACGGGTAAGGGCTAGTGTTAGTTAGTGCAACAAGTATCTCACTGTCATGTCGAACACAAGCAAAATACTCAAAAACGACTAACACAATTACCTAATTGTGCAGTGTCAAAAAATCAGTGCGAAAAATGTGCAGACAATATCTTGGTCACTTTTTCTCATGTTTTGTTTCTTAGATTAGATTTTCTCGACCACAGATGATTTTATTAATTTATTTTAGCCTTGTTTTATTGACTAGAATTAATTTTACTGGAAGAAAAGGACGTAGGCTGTACTGACTACATTGTAGTCCAGGAAGAACTGAGATTCAGCTTTGTGATGTCACAGATTTGGAAATCATGTAACACACACATGCACGCACGCACGCACGCACGCACGCACGCACGCACGCACACATTGATTGATTGAAGGCTTTATTAGAAGTTTGCATAGGAAAATGTACAGATTCATGACGGTACAGTTCACTGGTACAAGGTCTACTAAAAGGAGATCCATGAAAAGACTAAGCTTATTTCAACAGGAAACCATTTAAGTATCTCATATAACATTGAATGACAGACAAATAGAACACAGTACTATGCAGTAGATATGTAAAGAAAAAGGGGAAAAAAAAGAAAAGAAAACAGTAAATCTAAACAAACAGTAAGTATATACAAGGAATATACAGTAAATCTAAACAGACAGTAAGTATGTACAAGGAATATACAAGTATACAAGTATATACAAGGAAGGGGCAGGGAGGGTAGGGTTGGGCTAGGTTTTTTACCAGTTGCGAACGGCTGCTGCCTGTAAGTGGTTTTTCAGGGCAATTTTAAAGGATGCTAGTGATCCACACTCCTTTATGGCCTTCGGTAAGGCATTCCACATTTTTGTGGTATAGCAGAAGAACGAGTTCGACCCTTTCTTTGAGTTGACTCTGGGTTGAACGTGATCTGTGGCACTGCCTCTGGTGTTGTAATTATGGACATCCTTAACGTTTATAAAGTATTTTGACAGGTACTTGGGTATCATAGTGGTGTAGTGTATCTTGTACACCAGGCCCATTGCAAGTTGCTGTACTCTGTCATCTACTCTGAGCCACCCCACTCTTAACTGGTGAGTAGCGGTGAGGTGAGTCTGATAGGGAAGGTTAAGCAGGACCCTAATTAGTTTATTTTGGGCTGTTTGGAGTTTAGTTTTAAGGGCTTGTGGGGCGTCACGATACCATACGTGGACTCCGTAGTCAAAGAGGGGCTGGATTATTGCACCAGCTATGGTCTTCAGTGTGTTGAAGTTGACCATTGGGGCGATCCTCTGTAGGAAACGAGTTCGTTGGTTGATTTTTTGTATTACTTTAGAAGTCATCTTTTCGCTGGAAAGATTAGCTTCAAGGATACATCCTAAGTAAGAGATTTCGTTTTTTCGTGTTATGACCTTGTCACCCACTTTGATTGTGAAGTCATCTACCTTTTTGAGGTTATGATTTGATCCAAAGAGGATGGACTCGGTTTTTCCCAGGTGAATTGATAATTTGTTGTCGTTAAGCCATGTGCAGATCTTACTCAGTTCAGAGTTAAGTGTCTTTTCAACCTGCAAGTGGTCCTTGCCCGAGACTAGGAGAGCCGAGTCATCCGCGAACAGGAACAGGTTGCAGTCGCAAGCAGATGCCATGTCGTTCACGTATATTAGGAACAACAGAGGTCCCAGTATGCTACCTTGAGGAACACCACAGCTTACTGGGAGGGGGGGGGACAGGGTTCCGTTAATCTCCACCACCTGTTCCCTCCCCACCAGGTAAGATTGCATCCAGCTCACTGCTGCGCTGTCAAGACCGATGGCTTTTAGTTTCTCAATCAGAATAGCATGATCCACGGTGTCAAATGCCTTCTGGAGGTCCATCATGACCATGCCACTATATTTGCCCTGATCCGCTTCGCGTTTGATTTGGTCAGTCAAATAGAGAAGGCATGTGTCAGTGGAATGGGATTTTCTGAATCCAGATTGGAACTCGTAAATCAGATTATTCTCACACACACACACACACACACACAATCTTTAAGTAGGCCTAACTATTTCATTTATTTTCACAAAGTCTGTGGTCTTTGGTCACTTTTTCTCATGTTTTGTTTCTTAGATTAGATTTTCTCGACCACTGATGATTTTATTAATTTATTTTAGCCTTGTTTTATTGACTAGAATTCATTTTACTGGAAGAAAAGGACGTAGGCTGTACTGACTCCATTGTAGTCCAGGAAGAACTGAGATTCAGCTTTGTGATGTCACAGATTTGGAAATCATGTAACACACACACACACGCACACGCACGCACGCACGCACGCACGCACGCACACGCGCACACACACACACACACACAATCTTTAAGTAGGCCTAACTATTTCATTTATTTTCACAAAGTCTGTGGTGCTTCACTGTTATCCTTTGACAACTTTTAAATTGGTTTGAGTTATACAGTGCTGACAGCTTTATCGTGTTTTGATAAACTAGGAGTTGAACTACAGTTGATTCCATTTTCCTGCAAAAGGAAAAAGTCACCCCAATTTCCCGCTGGAGTCACGACTCTGACAATCGCTGATGGGGGTTAGAGCTGTCTCATACCATCTATTCATTCAACACTTATCTGTTGAGCTTTTCAAACTTAAGTAAAAGACCAGCATTTTAGAAATACAATTTTGGGGTGATATTTCTCCTACAGTGCATTATGATGAATGATTTAAATGCATTTGCAATGCCATATGATCAGATAACTAGGTACTCAACTACAATTTACAGTTCGAATTTATATGCTTTCAGCAGACGCACATATCCAGAGTGACTTGCAATAAGCAAGAATGCAGAGTGACAGACGGTGTAGTGTAGTGCCTCAGGAAACACACACACACACACACACACACACACACACACACACACACACACACACACACACACACACACACACACACACACACACACACACACACACACACACACACACACACACACACACACACACACACACACACACACACACACACACACACACACACACTCTCCATAAATGGGCATAAAAGGGACTGACAGAGACATAGATCTCTATGGCCATATATCAGTCAGATCGGCGGTGCCAGTTTGGTTCGGTGCAACAGATCCAGACCCTCTCGAATGTTTATTTTTTCATCAAAGATGGAGTGCCTTGGAGGCCTTTTCTTTGAAAGTCTGCAATCCACACCATTTGGGAGTTTTCTTTGAAAAACTTTTTTAGTGTAGAGATGACTTGAAGGTTTTTAGACAACACTGCTGTGAGTCAGACATGTTCCTTCACAGGGGTGAAAGTTCACTAGGGGGATGTTTGATGGCTGGCCTTGTGGGTTTCATGTGGTATAATTGGATATTAAGTTCAAAAGGTATGTCTGGGGCTTTAGAAAAAGTCGTACTCTTTCTCTCAAGTTTGAAGAGTGGTGTATGCGTGTGTGTGCGCGTGCATGTGCGCGTGCGTGCGTGCGTGCGTGCGTGTGTGTGCGCGCGCGTGCACTTTTGAGGTTGTTTGGGGTAGAGTTAGGATTATACATTTAGAGGTTAAATTGTGAGCTTGTAGAGCTATTTCTAGCTATTAGGTTCATGGTGAAAAAAGTTAGTATACGGTATGTATTACAAAGTTTAATATGACACAATCTAGTGGTGTCATGGTGACACTTGTCTATGACTGGTGTCACTTTCAAACATAAATAGAGAAATCCATGGCCATTTAAAAAGAGGGAAAACATTTCTCTCGTGTGCATATCGTTGCTGTCGGGCAGAACTATTGTATCTTTACATTTCAACATTTCGTGTTTTTCGTTTTGATCCATTTGAACACAGCTCCCTTTTTTTTTACATTTCCTGAAAAGTAACCGTTTAGGTCTTATAGGACATACAAGGTTTCACCCGACAGCGATGATAAGTAGGCCTACTGTATGTAACCTTGAGAAAGTCTGCTGGATTAGGCTACTCAGCACTGGAGCGATGCAAAGTCATTTGGAGATTTAAACAGCCGACAGCGATGCTGAGTCATGCTAGCTTTGATGATGATATATCAGTTCAAACCCAACTGCTTCACAGGCTCAGTGCCGCTTCTAGCTCCTATGGCATCCCAGGCCACATATCTCAACAGTGGTGGAAAAGGTACTCACATATTTTACACAATTAAAGGTATCAATACTGAAATGTAGATATAGCCTACTCTGTTACAGTAGATTCTTCCTATCGCCAAAATAAAAGCCTGGGTTTCCGGAATTCAAAATGTATTTGAGTAAAAGTACAAATGTAATGGCCTCAAAATACTTAAAGTACCAAAAGTAGTAAGTACTCATTAATGTCCCATTTCACAAGTTTTCAAATGTATAATATGTATAAAGATCATTGCAGATCTATCAGCAAATAGCAGATCTACAAGCTCACAATGCGACGCACTTAACTTAATAGGTCAATTAAATGACCTATTAATCCCCTCACGTCTGTATGCAAATCTATAATTCTAAAATCTACACCTGTAGATCTCCCCTGTCTGGGGAGGGAGTCTGGGAGATAGGTGAGTCTAATGATCATTACATACTTCCTGATGTGAAAGAAAATATTTCAAAACAAGAAAACTAAATTAAGGTTGTTATATGGAAAATGAAAATATGTTGATATAAAAACGTAATGGCAGACTGAATATCAAGAAAATAAAAACATGGCATTTCACTTCATGTGGCCTACACAGTAAGAATCCGGTTAATCCATTTGTAACTCTTGTTATAAAGGAACCAAATGAAATAAAATAATTGCTCAAATCTTCAATAATTGTTTGGAATGACTTATGATGTTTTGTTGACCCTCGGTGGGTGTGCCGCGCCTCGCTGCTACACTCACTTGACAGATTAATTCCTTAAAGGTTCTTTTACTGCATTAAGAAAAAGATAAATGGATTCGCTAAATGAGTTTACGCACTGAGGAGTGATGCTCAAATTCGGAGGAAACATTTTGTCGGAGGAAACATTTTGTCATCTTGTCCCTGTTGAATTATTCATGGTTTTTGTGTCGCGCCGTTGTATCCTCAAACAGAGACTTAAAATGTATTAATATTAATATTACTGAAGATGAGTCATTTGATTCAAAGGAGGATTAAATGAAGGATAATGTGTTGTTTGTAAACTTGAAGGCAGCGGTCATGATCAACCACTGGATGGTTACCTGCAGAAACACATTGCCCTCTCGCTGCATTTTAACCTGTTAACAATCCTGTATAATTAGCAGAAAACGCCTATACACAGAAAGTAAACACACACACACACACACACACACACACACACACACACACACACACACACACACACACACACACACACACACACACACACACACACACACACACACACACACACACACACACACACACACACACACACACACACACACACACACACACACACACACACACACACACACACACACACACACACACACACAGTATGTATACCGGTACCCCAAAACTACATTGAACAAGAATTTAATGTAAATACAAGAAATCCATACATTTTGAAAGCGTAACATTTTAGGAAATGGTGAATATACCAGCTCGGCAAAAGCATTAGCTATTGTCTCTATTTTTAAGTAGGGCTTAATTTATCAATTCATAATGCATTTTTTAAGTTTTTCTACTGGGCAGACAATAAATTAAATTTCTGTTCCACAGCACTGTTTGCATGAATTCACTTGTGTGAAAATGTGTTCCCAGAAAAACGAAACTACGCTGAGTCCCATTCCTAGCATTTATTTTATCCCAGAGTCTTATTGCCGGTAAACCATTTTTAATCCACAATCCTGCTGCCAAATGTACTGCAGGTGTGATTACTGTAGCAAAAAGTTAAATGGAAGCAGCCGATTCCAACCAAACGCTACAACCTATGCCGTACAGGAAAAGGTGGTAGAAGAAGGCTACTCCCATTCTTTATTTCTTTAGTGTAAAGTAGCAATACCACAAAATAGTCTGTTATAAGTTAAAGGCCTTTAATTTTACCTGATAAAAACAAAAAAAAAGTATTGGCATCAAAATGCTTACAATAGCCTACCAAAGAAAATAAATTCTCCCCACAAACTTTACAAACCTTTTGGATAATAGCAGATCTACAAGCCCAAAGTGTGTTTGTGGGCTCGTAGATCAGCTATTTAAGTATGAAATTGTGCTATAAGGGCACCCAACAGCCAGTTGCGAGTCAGGCATCAAAAGGTCTTGTGGCGGCCCTGCATTCAGGCTGTATTTATATTTATGATAAGACCGTATTGACACTTCTCAAGTCTCGCGTGTGTCCCTCACGCTAATCCAAAGCCAACCTTTCATGGCCCGAACACAGCAAGCTTTGTGTCATCAGTGCTCATCACATGAATCATTGCTTTCACCTTTGTGTGTGTGCCCCACGGCAGCGCTGAGACCCTTATCTCCCACTTCCAACGCTGTTCCTAGCCCCCCAGAGATCCATAGGCTCCACTGCTATTAATCCAAGATTCATACTTCGTCACACTACTGTGTATGGCACCAAGAATTGTCGATCTACAAGCTCACATCGCAGCACGGATGCGACGCGATGTGAGTTGTAGGTCTGCTATTCTCGTTCGCTCTCTGCGCGTAATTCCGTCGTGCGACGGGGCATAAATTTGTCTTTAATCCCCTCTGCGTTAGTGTCCCAGAGGCAATTTCCAGCTCAGGGCATTAAAATACTTATTCCCAGTAAATAATTGATCGTTTCGGGGGAAAGGGTGAAGTTAGATAAGGTGTTATGACATGAGGCACAGTAGCATATCGTCACTGTCGGGCAGAAACCTTGTATCTCCATTTTTCAATGTAGGTTTTTTTTTGTCAATGCCCTACTTCATCACACAGGAGTGTCGCAAAAATAGCCAGCATACAAGCTCATAATGAGCTTGTATTGGCTATTGCCTGTGGGTTTTATAAATATTTAACCAATGAAAAGTATTAACAAGAGCTTGTGGCTAAATAATAATTACATGGGATTAGTCCATTTCACAGGTTTTCCATTTCCTGAAAAGCATACAGCCTTGGACATACACAAGGTTTCCATCTGACAGCAACAATATGCTCCAGGGAAAGGATTTGGTGGAGCTGGAAGCTGTAAAATTGTCCGGGCAGAGATGCGGCCCCAAATGGGTCCATTTTTACACTTAAAACGACCTGCGCAGTGGAGCGCTGAAGAGCAAGCGAGACTCTCTGTCCTTAGAGCAACCTTTTGAGGACTCTCTACTCCACACCTGCCAATGTTTTAATTTCCCCAGCATTCTGAATAGGGCCAGATTGGTCGGGCCATATTGGCCATTATTTGACTTTTTCAATGACATCGGCAATTATGTGTACTGCTTCTTAACCACTTTCAATCTGATGTCCCTATTTTCGGCATGTCATTATAGTCGGAAGATTTTGAAAAGTATTCAACATCCTAATGTTAAAAATGGACCGACGGTGGATGTGACAAACGTACATCCAGACTGTTCAGGGGACTGCCGTTACAATAGTGACACACGAAATAGCAGATCTACAAGTACAGGTTATTATTGATTTATGAGCGGTGCTAACCGCTCCTACTTTTAAGCCGCCTTGCGGCCTGAAAAGTGGTCTCCAATTGAATGAGTGTGTCACGTCCGTGATATAACCCAAGAAAAACAATGTGTCCCAAAATGGCCTTAGAGCCTTAGAGAGTTCTGCCAATGCGGGGTCATGTACGCTGGAAATGTCACTTTCCCCCCATAGATTCCAATGCATTCCGTAAACTTCCGGTTCAGCGCTTTGTCACTATACGCCAATAGATGTATATGTAGACCTGGCCCCATGAAGTGAACAGGAGTGACGCGACTCTCCATATAGAGGGCTCTGTCTAGACTGACCTCTATGTAAATATCGGGTAACCGTGGCAGCAACACAATATAAACACACATGGATGCCGCCAGATGCCTTGTTAGGAAATCAATACATCTCTCTATAAAGTACACAGCGCTGATTCTCTGCGTGCGTATTGCATGGATCCAAGGGGGCGTGCGTGGCGATTGATACAGATATAGATTCAGAGACTACTATGTTAATGTCCCTTCTTAACGGTCATGCACAGCAGATACACGAAAGCTTGTACTGTAGATCTGCTATTGTTGGTGACACCGGTGCATGACACAGGCACGCATCTAAGTATAAATCAGGTTCAACATGAACCCTAACGCCCAACCCTCAACTTTACTTGTTTGTAACTCAGAGTTAGGTAGGGTGGTCTTTAAAATTAAAAAGTTTCTGGAACACACTGTACTGTTAGGCTGATGGAACATAAAGCCTACTCCATTTCAGCCAGCCACTTGGTATGCTGAAACAGAGTCATATATCAATGCGGATACAGTTTGGCATTGATCTTGCCGGATTAGAGGAATCATTAAATTTGCATGATGTTCTCCATTCGAGGGTATTGATCAGAACAAGAGGACAGAGAAGGCCATTTCAAATGCACATCCACCACAAAGAATCTGTGCGTGCGTGAGTGTATTTTGAGAACCATCCAACTGATTGACTTTCGACTTGTGTATCGCCGATGACGGTCGAATCAGCGGTTGTTCAGAAACGAAAATCCACGTATTATCTCTGTCTGTCCATGTCCATGTTATTCCCAGATATGGAGATCACCGATTATAATTACATCTAACGATGCTTCTCCTCCATTCACGTTTGGTGAATGTAGCCTTGGCCAGGAAAATTTGATGTCTTCAGGTGGTAACCATCGATCATAAGGTGTTTCGACCCGCAAACCACAACACCCTCCTGATGCCCATCTCCTCCTCCTGACCAAGGCTAAACTCCCCTCTCCTGCTCTATTTGTTTTTTTCCCCAACAAGAGGCTTCTCTGGGGAGGTATTGGGTGGGTCCCTCCTGAGGTCTTGAGGTGACACAGGTGCGTAGAGTTCTCCAGTACTGTGGAGTTATTCCTGCCTGGAGTTCTCCTTCGTCTCACCAACTCACCAACCAAGTTGTGCGCTGCACCTGTGACCCCTCTTCTCCACACTTGGTCCTGGCTTGATGTATTTTTAACTTTTGTGTTCCTGCAGATGTTCTCGCAGTGACACTTTACTTCCAATTTCTCCCCAGCTGATGTTGTTTAGGTGAGCCATCTCGTTAGCTGTGATTAGTTAAGGGCTGTTACCGTTATGTTTGTATTGTTGAGTCTCACATACTCCCCCCCTCTCGGGAGACTGAGGGTATCTGTATAAATATATGACGTTGTAGTTCTTCTGAAGTCATAGCCTGGCTTTTAAATACAACTAGAAAGGTGCAATTCTGAGAAATTGCAAGTGTGGTTGTCTATAATGTATAGGCTATATGTGATGAGGGTTATTTGGGGTTATAGAAAAAGTTACAGAAAAGGTCCAAAGTACTTTTGAGGTTTTGGGGTTACAGAAAACTTTACAGTAGGTGAAAGCTGGACAAGAACAATATTATGGTTGTCCTATAAACAACCACACTAATGACAATGGGTACTGAACTAAGTATTGTGACAACGGGTACAACGGGTACTGCATAACCGGAGAGACATGTGTTCCCAACCGAAATTGTTATTTAAATTCAACACGTGCACAACATCATACCTGTTTTCTGAAAGACTCCTCTGGTGTATATACTGTAAGACGGTTACCTGTCAGGGAAGCTTGCAGCCGTTTCCTGTCAGGTCTCTGAATCAGTCGACAACCAGCATCACCTGGGCGACTTATGCTTAACAGCTTAGGCTAAACTATGGTGTTGTGTGTCAAAAAATAGCATGAGGAAAAAATATAAATCCAGCATTATTCTCTACCTCTGTTTATTTATTCTCTCAGAGAGGGAGTGTGGCATTCTGCAAGGAATGAACTGAATGGATGTGAGATGAGATGAGACTCATGATTCGGCTGCGCTATTAGATTTGTCTCGCTGAGTGTGTGATGTCGTTCAGATGAAATGAGATGAATGCTGCCTTCAGATAGCCTGCAAATCATTGAGCTTTGATGTGAAAGATGAAAGAAATAACCTCTTCAGGGAAGGCTTTGGACAACAAAGTCTCTCAGTGCATGCTTACACACACACACACACACACACACACACACACACACACACACACACACACACACACACACACACACACACACACACACACACACACACACACACACACACACACACACACACACACACACACACACACATTCAGATTAGTTCTAAAAGTGACAACCATGCGCTCGGGTGGCACAGTGGTAAAGGTCTGCCTGCCGCAGAGTGTAGAGCAGGGGTCTTCAATGTTTTCAGGCCGAGGACCCCTTAGTTGAGAGAGAGAGATGAAGCAGGGAACCCCACAACCTTTTCATAGATTCCATATAGTCTTTCTCTCATAGTTTTATCGTTTGACACTACAATCATCAGTGTATTTTGGATTGATGTCAATTTGTGTTTTCAGATATTTAACCACTTGAACCGTCAACAGGGGCGTCACAAGGGGGGGAAAAGTGGGACTGAGTTACCAGGGCCCAAGGTGGAGGGGCCTTAATATTTTTATATACACATCTACAAGATTGCAGCGCGGCACTCTGTGCTGCGCTGTGAGCTTGTATATCTGCAATTTTCAGTAGTTAAAGCACAAAATAATGGGTAATGGGTATGTACTGTATGTATGAGCACCACTCACTTTGCACCGGTGCAATCTTTCATATGTGGTTTCCACCCAACAGAGATGATGTGCTTTTTCTTGTTCTTTTTGATCCAGCCAAGGCAGCACTTTACACTTTCCAAGACTCTGAGTGCTGCTGTGACATTCACTGCTTTCCTATTGACCCATGAAAAAAGGAGATATTAGCTTTGAATTCAGCTGAGAAAGGCCTCTAATGGGTCGTGTTCACCTGGTGTACCAATGAACGCAATTGGCCATGTGTGAGGATGGGAAGGCGCTGGTGGCAGTGAGGAGCTTCCTCTGTTGCTGCACTATAGCGACTCCTACAGGTTGGTCGAGGTGCCTGTTCAGCAGGGAGCAGAACTGGGAAGGATGGAGTTTTCCTTCCGCATGCGTTACACCTTCCTGGACTACACACCAACAGGCCTGTTACAATTATTACATATATTTAATTAATAATTATTACGGGGACACTGGGGGTTCCCGGACCCCACTTTGAGAACCACCAACATAAAATGAAAGGAGCACTTCTGGGAAATTGGCGCGAGTTGCGAGGAATTCGTTATATTACATAGGCTATTGTGATGTCAAGTGACATTATAATGTCCATTCAGAAAAGGTCCATTGAACTCAACAGACTTTTGGGGTTTTGATGTTACAGAAAAGGTTACAGAAACTGTCCACTGAACTCAATGGACTTTAGGGGCTACAGAAAAGGTTACAAAAAACGTCCATCGAACTAAATGGACTTGGGATAAAGTAAAATGAAAACAGGTTTACTTTAGCCGACATAAAGGTTGACAGCACCAATGGACAAACTGTACGCTGCTGCTGTTCTTTGTTTCTCTGATTAATCCTTTCCTCCCATTTCCTTATTGTTGTATAATTATGTGTATTATTATTACTATTATTTCTACAAAACAACATACATAAATACTTTCCTAATTAATCACTTCTTACTAGTTAGGGACTGGTTAGAAACAATACAATGCTGCCATCTAGTGTTATTTTGTGATTACATAATAGACTAGACTTTCTTTCTAAATGTTACATAATTATGTAGTTATCTATTAACCACTAGACACTATGGCTGGCTTCTCTTGTGACCGTTAGCTTCATTATCTTGTACTTGCATGATAATAATATTCTTGATTGGACACCAGTGCTTGAAACATTTTTAGCCTGAGTACAAGTATGTTGTCACCTGTGTCCTTGATGTCTCTGCAGCACAAGAGTTATGTATGTGATTATTTGTAAACAAAAAGGATCAGAGTATACCAGTGTTTTTTCTTCTTCTTCTTTTTTCATCTAAATCCTAAATCCTATGATGTATGTCATTTTCACAGACATAAAACATGCCTTTGGAGCTCAGGATATGTGTCAGGGGTTCATAAATATAAGGCTTGTGGTTTGAAACCACCACTGGAAATCAGATTCTAAATCCCACTGAAGTATTGACTTGTCACTAACATCTTCCAAGCTTTCAAGCTTTCATGCGCCTGGTTTATTCAACACTGATACCAGTGCTTAGAAATCTCTGTCACTCTGTATCTAGCTTGCATGTCTTTCATTGTGGCTCAAAAGATGTCACAGAGGCATGGACGGATTAACCCCCGTGAGGGCCTCTGGCCTATATTTTTTTAGGGCCCCCCACCCTCCACCATAACCCCCCTCCCTCCCAACGCGCACTACCCAGCTCGGATTTTAAGCCATGATGATCATCTGTGGGCCAAGAAAACACTGTAGACAACAGAAGAGGGGCCCACACTTTTGATTTTTAATTAAATGTATACATTTAATTTTAGTAAATTGTCAATGACACGGCTAGGTTCCCCCAAGGGCCCCTGAGAGCCAAGGTCCCCTGGCAACGGCCCCACTGGCCCAATGGTTAATCCAGCCCTGCACAGAGGTTCATAAACCGAGGGTTAAAAATGAAAATAATATCTTTCCCTAAATTCTAAAAGGTGCTACGTTCTCAGTTGCATTTCCATGCCAGTGAGGCTCAAGAAATAGGTCTGGCTTTTATCCACCTGTTTCCGCAAGACTTTACTGTAGCATTATCTGCAGGACACTTCCGGTTAACAGCAGACATACAAGCTCACGTCGCATCGCAGATGCAACCGTTGTGAGCTTGTAGATCACACTCGGCTGCGACACCGGAAATGCCGCTCGCCTTCTGTGCAATGCACAATGGGATGTTGGAAAGTTGTGGATAAACACAAAGTTTAGGGTTCAAAGCGCCAACATATTTTCTACATTCTAAAAGGTGGGTTATGTAATACATTTTCAGTTACATATTCCATGGCAGTGTGGCTGAAGAGATACTGTATATCAGGTGTTTATAAACCAAAGGTTAATGGTTCAAAACACCAAAAGAATAAGTTTCACTGACTACTAAAAGGATTACGTTCCCCAGCAGTGTTAACCTGACTTTCGCCAGATAGTTGCAGCAGTGCGTAACGCTCTGCCTTACATCTGGGATCTCTCGGCCAGACTCTATGTAAGGGGCGGGCCATTTTTTGAATTTCTGTAGCAGGTGATTGGATGTGGCCGTTTCTATCACAGTCTGGGAGTGCCAACTCCAACCACTCATATTGGCCTGTCTGCATGACGTTGCAGACAGGCAACGTCATGCACTCAGGCAACGTCACTCTATTGGCTCAGAGCCGCCCAGAGCCCGCCCATAGCTGCCGCTGATTGGTCCGGCCCGGGACTTTACGAGTGTTATCAACGCTGGCGGACCGAGCCCAGATGGTAAAGCAATGCAACGCAATGCTGCCACCATCTGGCGAAAGTCAGGTAACAGCAGTGTGGCTCAAGAGAAGAATCAGGGGTTTATAAACCAAAGGTTCAGGGAGCAGTCACACGAGCTTTGGCAAAATCCGCCCGCATTCAACTGTTGCACCGAACTTTATCATGTTGTGTTAGAACCTCTGGTGTAAAGGTGTTGGATGATTGATGCAAACCAAGAGACAAACAGGCCAAAATAGAGGGGAGAACAGCGAGAGACTCCGAAGTTAATGAAGACTGCTGCTGTCACTATGCGAGTCAGGAGAGAGTATAGGACCCAAATGCAGGACAGACAGGTTTTTTTTATTACTGTTATGACAAAAACCAGGGAACACGAGGAGCACAAGATAAACTATGAAGGCACTAGGAAACTGGCAGGGAACAGAAAACACAGAGGGGACACAGGTGAACAGTGAACACTATAGACAAATTACACATGTTTAGCTAGGGCTAAACAAGACACATGATGAACAACATTTGCAAATGACTGGTGGGGCAAGATAAGTAGCAGCAACTAAGGCAATACGGAAAGTCGGAAACAATATGTCTAGGTCTCTAGGACATCACTAAATAAAAGTATCGTAAGACACTAGGTAACAAAGGCGCCGTTCAGACGGAGATGGCCTCAATGGAAAACAGCAAAATAATATGTCAGATGTGTCATACGTTTAGACAACAGAGTTTTTGGGGTTTGAAAACGCAACAAAGTGAAATCACTTTCCAGAGTGGAAATCTTTTAAGACGCTCCTCCTCGCATCTCTATGTAAAGGAAAACAACAAAACGTGTGATGTCATGGCTCCGCTCGTCTGCTCACGGTGCAGAGCCGAGCCAACAAGGAAATACAACGGACGTGCGTCACTGGTCTCTCTGGCAGTGCGTCACCGCAACCTAGCGACATGGCATGCACATGGCATGCACATTACAGCGTTTTCAATCAGTGATGCGTCTCCATGTAAACGCAGGATAAAAAGTCACTTTGCCGTTTTCTCGTCGTCCAAACGTGGCCTCAGAAACAAGGAACACAACAAGAATTCACAACAGGGAGACAGAACATCATGACAACTGCTTATGGCCTTGAGAGCACCAGGCCCAGGAGCTCCAGATCAGAGATAACGACAACTTGTGATGTTACACGTTGTGAGCTTGTAGATCGGCTAACCCGAACCCCAAGCCTAAACTTGAACTGAGGGAACATCTGGCTGAGGGAACAAGTAGGCATGAGCCTGTGTCTACGTATGTGGTCTCCAGCGCAGCGGCACAGATGTGACGCAAAGCAAAGATCGGCCAACCCAGTGGGTTGGGTTAGTTGATGCCTGCACCCCCCAAACACACAAATATTTTGGTGCGTTGTCCGCAAACACACAGATACAGACATTCCTGGCTTTTCGGTTCTCGACAACCGTTGGTCCGACCAAATTCATTTGGCACTGACTGCACACCTGTGTCATCTGCGACACACACAGCAAGTTCAACAGACATACACAGGTTTTGTGAATTTATAGATAAGATTATGTAAAAATGGAAAGTATGATCACATATTAGGACATCTCGATTATATAACCTTATTTCCGGCTAAATCTGATGACCTAGTAGATCAAAAAGAGGTGGATACAAGAAATCACCAATCCCATAATATCATTTGTGCAGACTTTTAAATCATAGTGGATTTTAGATATGTTTTAGGTATTTTGATTTTTAGCTTAGACAAATGCAAATTTTAGATTCTAATTGTTGAATTACTCAGATAGAGTTTTTTGGTTTTACGTTGTAAACAACAAAAATAATTCAGTGTTTCTATTGCCACCTGTCTTTTTAAACCTGTGATGATGCTGAAAGCTCAATAATCATCAAACATAAATTCAATAGTAAAATATTTATTCAGGAAATCTACCAGTAAGATTTTTGTGTCATAACACAAGAAACTACAAAGTAACTATCCTGAAATCCATAAACCACATGTAGGCTATATTCCACAGGTTCTGTTGAGGACACACAGTGTCAATCAGCTATGTACCGGTAATCTAACAACATGTAAGAAATGGACCCCCTTACGGTTCCATTCGCACACTCTGAGTTAAGGGGGTCCATGGTCTAAAAAATAGGCCTGCCAAACTGCGGTCTATGAGGTGAAATTAAGAGGTTTGAGGACCACTGGGACTACAGTGAGAGTTTTGGGGAATCCCGGTTTGATTTCCTCTCATCGGCTGTCCCAGCTCTCCAGAACGGGTAGGAACGGTAGGTCGGTGCTACCAAAGTAGGTCCTGTCTCGGTGCTGGAACACGTCGCTGATGGCCCACGTCAGACTGCCGCTAGGGTCATGGTGAGTCGCCACCAGCTGACCGTCCAGCCCCAGCTCCAGAACCAGAGCATAGCGCGGCAACAGTGCGTTGTACCAGCCCAGAGGAACCACCTGGGAGACAACCATAGAGGTTATTTTGTTAAAATAAGTAATAAATAGAGCACCGAAGTCTGGCGCTAGAGACCGCTATCCCCCTTGGTCACAGACTTATTTTTTTCTATTGGAATTTCCATAGGAGCTGTGTTCCAAAAATAAAAAAATCAGCCGGGCGGTTTTACTCTTATGGTTATGGATCAGCTGACGGTGAAAAAGTACTAATTTGGCCAAAGTAATATTGTTCTTCTCCAAACACAGACGTTACAAGCGTACACGGACAGGCGTCCGGACGGACGGAGACATGATATGCCGTTTCAAATACTAAACTGGGACCTTCGGTTGCAATCAGCTTAGAATATACTTATTTATCAGCTTAGAGTATACCTATTTATCAGTTTAGGGTATACCTATTTATCAGCTTAGAGTATACCTATTTATCAGCTTCAAGTATACCTAGTTATCAGCTTTCAAGATGGTTTTCCAGATTCAATTTTCTGCTCATTTCTTTGCGCAATCATCTCCAATTCCACTTGTTTGTCCTGTATCCTGTATGAGTTCCCCTCTCCTTTTATGTAAGAATTAATGGCAGTATTGACAAGGCAAAGAAAATCGATTCTAGTTAGATAACAGAGGATCCGATGGAATAATTTACTCACGGATTATGTCCTTTGGAGATTAAATTAGATGAATACAAAAAAGAACACAGACTTATTAGGTGGTTATGTATATCTCTGCAATAACAATAATGATGATGAAGACACTGACCTTAGCCAAGAAGCGTTTGATAGCTGGGTAGGGGGCGATCATATCCAGGAAGGGAGGCATCAACTTGCGGAAGCGGGTGGTTGTTATGCCAACCAGGAAAGTCCCGTGGTTGCTAAGACGGATGTTGTCGGGGTAACCGATCATGTTGTCCATGATGATCTCCTTGGTGCCAGCTCTGGGTCCCTTCAGCCAGTACCTGATGGTTCAAACACAATGGATGGAAGTCAGTGATTCTTAACCGTTTTCATTTCCCAGTTTAGTTAGGCCATGGAAGCTTGTAGATCAGCTATTTCAGCTTTTTTAAATTTTTTAACATGGAGACGATGTTTATGCAAAACAATTGTGATCATCTAAAATAATGTGTATGTAGCTCGCTCGGCGGTGCCTCATGTCGCTCAAGTCCACTTGTGAGGCCGAAAACAGCTCCCTTACAGCTCGCCTCCTACGGAAACAATAATAGCGTACCTGAGGATGCGTCCGATGCTGGTCTCAGCCAACAGGATGAAGTCCTCCTCGGGCGACAGGGCAATGCCATTGGGCATGTAGAGAGAATCCAGCAGCACGCTGACACCTCCAGTTTCCGGGTCAAAGGTCAGCAGACGACCCAAGCTGTTCAGCTCTATCACCTATATACGGGTCAGACGGTTCAAGGTCAAGGTTCACTTTATTTGTCTCCGATTTGCCTTAGTGGAGTCATGGACTTATGGACTGCAATACAAAAAACACAGATAAACCTTCAATATGACAGTGCATATAGTGACTCATGTGCTAGGCGAGTTGAGGTAGTCCCACAGTCACAGTCATGCATTCATCACATTAATCGTGTATTATGTGTATTATAATCGTTCATTGCGAAAATAGCACTTTTTGATCTGCTTTTCAGCGTGTGACATCATCGTACGACAGGTATGCTTGTTCTTCTCAGTGGCTCTCAAAGCCGGGTCTGAGATAAAAGTTTAAGCCCCACTTAACTTTTCGGCTATTAGCTGATCTACCAGCTCAGCTTGTAGATCAGCTATTTTCAAAGATTTTTTAAAGAATCTCTTATCGCCCGACAAAATCTTTTCAACTGGGGGTCCACAGCCAAATATATGTAGCTTTGTATACAGAGCTATGCTGGGGCAGCATAGCTTACATAATAAGCACATCACTCTTTCAACAATGTGGACATTACAATCTGAGATGTGGAGAGAAACAAGCGTACATGTCTACAAAAACGAGCGCAAAAGAAGCGACTAGGTCGCATGCAGGGCTGCCAACTTTCAGGAAAACCTAAGAGTGGGATTTGTGTGTCTGGGGGTGGGGGTGGGGGGATAATAGCTATATATGATTTTGAACCTTGGAGTGCGTTTTTGTGTCCAACAATATTATAATAATTCGTATCTTCTTTTTTGTTAATTATTATAAATGAATCGACCCTTGGAGTAACTATTATACGCCAACCAGTACAGTATTGCACTGGGTGGGTGTTATTTAATTCTTCAAATCTAACCCTCAATAATAAGTAGTTTTGAGGCAGAAATGTAGTTAATACTGTGTATGTGATCATTTTGGTGGGGTGGTCTGGGGGTCCTCCCCCAGAAAAGAATTAAAAGAGTAGATGTTATTTCCTGTATTCTGGTGAATTCTACAGGGAGTTTGGTACTTTTATCAGGCTTTACTTTATGGATACATTTTACATGTCATCCATTAAGCTGCAACACGTCTTGCTTGAAGATCTGTTCTTTTTGCACACACTGCTAGTAAGCAATGGGCATTTTGGATGTGTTGAACAGAGCAACATAGAACATGAATTAATCTATGCTGTAGATGATCCTCCTCCTGTCGCCAAAGATCTTACTGACTGTAGTGACGTGCGCAGGGAACGTGCACGTAGCGTTCCTCACACCAGACGCACACACGCATCTAATCATTTCTACTTTCCACTATAGTTAAAGGGTGGGATTACTTTAGAATCAGATACACTATTTTAAGCCCCTTGTTGCTCAAATCGCTCAAAAGTGGATGTCTCAGTGGCACTTGAGTTGACGCAGTTTTCCACTTTGTGACGGCTGGTGATATGACGGCTTGAGAAATACGATGTGTGGTGTGAGAGCGTGTGAAGAGGGTAATTTGCGTGAGTCTCACGCTCATTGCATGAGGGTTGGCAGCTCTGGTCGCATGATCACGCACGCACAGGGGGTCCCCAGCAAAATGAGTTAATAAGAGTATCAAAATCGGTTTCCCACTTACATTTGCCTCACTGCACGTCACAAAAAACATTGCTTTTATGTGTCTTATTTGTGTATTGTGTGTGTATGTATGTATGCTGCCATCTTGGCCATGGCACACTTGAAAAAGAGATCTAAGTGGTTTTAAATAAAGGATAAATAGCAAACAACAACAAAAAAAGTCTTATTTGTAGGCTGCTGACATGAAAATGATATACCAGTGTTCTGAGAAGACCGCCAACCATTGATTAGGTGGAAGTGGGACCGCTTAAGGTCATGCTGGTTATGTGTGAGGCAGTAATCATTGGGTGCTTAATTTGTACAAGTACTTCTGTGCAAATCCATCCACTAAAACAAATGTAAGATCGAAGACTAATTGCAGCCCGACAGAGGACTTGTCTTTGAGCAACGGGTTCAACGATTTGCCTTTTGTTTTTTCCTTCCATTACTGCAGCTTGTCAGCAGTGAAGTGTCAGTCAATGGATTTACAGGAGCGAGAGATGAACTCTGCAAACAGAGGCAGCAGCCGGGGAGAGCTGGAGAAAGCTTGGGAAACATGCGGTTGCCAAGCAGCTCGAGACAAGCCTCATGAATAGATCCTGTGTGCATCTGTCTCCTCCCTCCTTTCTGTGCCGAAGTCTCAAACTGAACATGGCAAAAGAGCCTTCAATCCCAATGTTATTCTTTGATTGATTGATTGATTGATTGAAGGCTTTATTAGAAGTTTGCATAGGAAAATGTACAGATTCATGACGGTACAGTTCACTGGTACAAGGTCTACTAAAAGGAGATCCATGAAAAGACTAAGCTTATTTCAACAGGAAACCATTTAAGTATCTCATATAACATTGAATGACAGACAAATAGAACACAGTACTATGCAGTAGACATGTAAAGAAAAAAAGAAAGAAAAAGAAAACAGTAGGTCTATACAATCAGTAAGTACAGTATATACAATATATACAATAATCTCCATAAAGAAATTACTTTCACGACCCAGGGGATGAACAAGTGACGTCAGGGCTTTTCAAGGTACTCAAATGCACTTTACCTGCAAAATATAAATTAATGTACTTCCTTACGCTAAACGCTAAAGAGGAAATATTAAATATTAACAGACATTGCACAGAATGAACCGAGTCATGAACATATGATATGCTGTGTACAGTAATCACTTCACGAGTAGCACCACTGCTGTGCCTTTGGCTTCACCACCAGCCTGGGATCAATACCATTTTCGGGTTTCTGAAAGCGCAACTAATAAACGAATTGATTTGCTTTATGTTGGAAACAAAAACAATGCGACTCAAAGCGGAACCAACCATCGGAACCACAGTTTTTTTCTTCTTCTAAACCAGATCACATGGCTCAAGTTTAAAGCGAATACCAGGCTTCCCTCCGCTGTGGGAAGTGTGGTGATGCAAGGTTAGCTCACCTCCAGTTTGACGTGCTTGCGTCCCCAGCGACTGGAGGAGTCAGTGAAATAGATGATCCCCGTCTGAGCAGAGATATCCAGGCCGTTCAGGAAGGCGAATGGTACGCCTTCAGCACCTGCAACAACAAAAGGTGCGAGGAAGGCGTCAGCGTTGCCGGATTTTGCGAGAGAAATGAGCAACCACATGTCTCAGAAAACAAGCTCAAAAGAAGTGACTAGGCCACATCATGAGCACTTTAAACCTATATGCATCGGCTATTTGAAAATAGCAGATCTACAAGCAACACACAACACACGCGCACACACACGCGCACGCACGCACACAAACACACACACACACACACACACACACACACACACACGCAGAACACACACACACACACACACACACACACACACACACACACACACACACACACACACACACACACACACACACACACACACACACACACACACACACACACACACACACACACACACACACACACACACACACACACACCTTCTGAATTAGCCAGCAGAAGTGTCTTTTGTCCGGTTTTGGGGTTGACGCGGTGTAGTCCAAAGTAGGAGTCTGCTACTATCAGCTGACCATGTCTATCCATCCTCACTCCATGAGGACGACCACACAGAAGCTCATAATCTGTACTGCTACCTAGAGAGACAGACAGACAACATCTGCAAAAATAGCTCTACAAGGTCTAGAATATCTACAAGCCACAGCACATGAAGACCTGCCCTGTTCAAAGCCACCCTCAAAACCTACTTTTTCAGACACAGGGAGACCCCAGCAAAAGTAGTTAATAATAGCATTAATTCGTTTTTACCGCTTGAACCCTCTATACATTTGCTCTAATCTACAAGCTCACTTCGTGTTGTATCGTGAGCTTGTAGATCTGGTATTTTCAAAAGATCTTGGAAAGAACAAAAAACATTGCTTTTATTTCCCAAAAGGAAATTAATGCATTTAATTCAGTGCTACCATAAGCAGGGATAAAACCTATCCTTTAGGATTTTAACGATTCCCTCGTCATGGTTCCATTCCATAACTTCAATCATTTCAATATATTTTTTTAATCTTTATACTTTTGGCCTTCAGTAAGATTGTTGATGAACATAAATTAAACCAGACAGTATTGCACACCTATTATTGTAGTGGTTCTCATAAGCCCCTTTTCCACTGACATTGCCCAACACCACACCACTCCACACCGCCCACTTGTGCCAGGTTTTCCACTACAAGGACCTGGGTAGAGTGGAGTGAAAGTCGTACTAAACATGGTACTAAAAAGTATCCAATCCAGAGTAGGTCTGAGCAAGGCCAAACAGGGCCAAACACTTCATAATGACTGATCACTCACTGACTTTTCATTTAGACCACCAGGATATAGTTGTAATACATGATCATAGATTCTATTGTGTTATAACTACTATTATACTCTATTATTGTGTATTATAGTTATCATAGTAATACATTATTACTTTAGTTTATAGTGAGGGGGGCCGGGGACCCATTGGGTTACTTATGGACCCTTACAGGTCTGTAACTCTCAGAGTTGGTCCTTGAAATTAAAAAGTTTCAGAACCACTGAATAGCAGAAGTGAAGTCCACATACCAGCTCAACCGGTTACAGGAAACGGCAAATTCAACCCAGCACATACCACACTCTGCTAGATCTTGGCCCATCTGGGTGATGAGAGTCAGGCTGTCATCTGGACCGATCCTCCACAGTTTACCATCTACTGTCCCGGTGTACACGTTACCTGACAGGCGCACACACACACACGCACACCTAATTTTAGAGATGTACTACAAATACTGAGATCGTAAAAATGTTACCAAATGGGTCTGTCCACGAGTTTGTTTCACACAGACCACATCCTCTGTCCTCATTGTGGTAATTGAAGGAACTTTCAGTAAATGCAGTAGAACATAGAACATCAGCCATTCAGCTATTATCCAGATGGACTTGCAAAGTGTCTCCGACCACCAAACTTTCTGTCGGTAAGGTCCGATTGCAACTTCTGAAAGGCATTACCACAAATTTGAGTTTGGAAAGCTGCACATCGGAAAGTCTGACCTTTCCGACGAAAGGTTTGATGGTCATACACTCTTAAAGGGTAATACCACTCATTTTCAACATTGAACTATGTAATTAAAGAGTTGTGTGTTGCCTAGAACTGGAGGATTTGGAGGAAGTTTTTTCTTATTTCCACACAACTCTATATAACAACTTAGCATCTGGCTACAAGTACACAACGCTCAAATCTGTAATATGCAACACTTGCAGTAGCCTCGACAACCTGACATCCTATAGTTTGTATAGTTTTAATGTACATATTAAAGCTTTTTGGATATTCCACTGTTAGACTGATGATACGTTCTTGGTTTATGATCCTAGATTACTATTTCTATGCATTTGGTGTCTTACCACACACACACACACACACACACACACACACACACACACACACACACACACACACACACACACACACACACACACACACACACACACACACACACACACACACACACACACACAGACAGACAGACAGACAGACAGACAGACAGACAGACAGACAGACAGACAGACAGACAGACAGACAGACAGACAGACAGACAGACAGACAGACATGCTGCAGGCTTACCCTCTTGATCAGCAGTGAAGGATTCTGGTCCATGTAGTTTGCCAGTGAACAACCTGTGGCCACCCTGCAGTCTAGTGTTGGCAGCCAGCAGGCCCTCAAGAGGTGGAGGGGGCCCTGGCAGACTGGAGATGGATGATGAGTAGTTAGAAGTAGAACAGTGCTTCCCAAAGCCTGGGTTGGGACCAATTTGTGGATTGTGGAGGACACCTTTTTAGCTAGAGTTTTAACAAAAGCCAAGACATGGGAACATATTACCCATTACAACATATTATCATTGGCTCCCAGTTAGTTTTAGGATCAATTTTTAAATTATTTTACTTGTTTACAAAGCCATCCATGGTTTGGCTCCCTCAAACCTCTTAGACTGTTTGCCGAGATACGTTACTGCTCGCCCCCCAGGTCCTCTACCGCTGACCTCCTCGAAGTCCCAGAAGTAACAAAATACGGCCAAGCAGCATTTTGTTTCTACAGCACGACGGCCTGGAATAAGCTCCCACCTTTAAAGAACTAATAACTGATCTACAAGCTCACAACGCATCATGTAGATCTGCTATTTTCACTAGTTTAGGTCCAAAGAAGGTTTGGGAACCTGAACCACTGAATTAGAGGATTAAAGACTTGGTGTACAGTAGATATCCTCCAACTGCAACTGTTAACTGCAGATTCGATTTGCTACATAAATCCCACATACAGTGAAATTCTGTGTTGTTACCTTGATTTAGCAACAACTCAAGTCACACGTGTGCATGTTTATTTGTAGACCATAGTTAATTCCACAGGGAAAATTCTGTTTCAGCTTCACCCTGGCTGATGTCTGGTCAGATGGTCATGATAACTGCTCGGGGTAGTGATTTAAAGGGATATTTCACTTTCAAAAAGACTTTTGGTCATTTTATCGTCTAATCAGGCTTTTTGGAACACCCTGAACAGTTTTTAATTTGCTTGATTCAATCTTTAGATATTTGATGTAAATGTTATCAGGCCCTCCAGGTCCAGTGCTCCTCCCCATACACACCCATTGTAACTTCAAACTACATTTTAGCCATGATAGATTCATTAAAAACACCCATTATTTTTTCTGGTGACTCATACTGCCCTCCTAAAATACTGAATGAAGCAAATTAAAATCTGTTCAGGGTGTTCATAAAAGCCTGATTAGACGATAAAATTAGCAAAACCTTTTTTGAAAGTGTTATATCCCTTTAAGTGTCTTGCTCAGAGATCACTTCTGACACACAGACAAAGGCGGGCTAGGAGATGAACCTTCTGATTACCAGATGGCCCCTTTTACCCACTAATTAAGCTACAGCCACCCCTCCTGTATGTGTGTGTGTGTGTGTGTGTGTGTGTGTGTGTGTGTGTGTGTGTGTGTGTGTGTGTGTGTGTGTGCATGTGTGCACATGGTGAGTTACATACACGTGAGGCTTAGGATCTATAGGAGAAGGCAGCAGATAGACTCCCACAGCGAGCGCTAATACAGCCACCAACACTGTTCGTCTCACCGCTAACCTGAGAGAGGAGGGAGACAGCACGCACGCACGCACGCACGCACGCACACACACACACACACACACACACACACACACACACACACACACACACACACACACACACACACACACACACACACACACACACACACACACACACACACACACACACACACACACACACACACACACACACACACACACACACACACACACACACACACCTTATTAAACCCACAGATATGCACTGGAATAAACAGTAAAAAAAAAATGACTAAAAGCATTAATTCTTGGGCCTTTTTATTTTTTTCCCCCTATGTCCTGATTTTACCTAGATTGTATTAGTTTTCTAACCAATTGTTTGGTTGCCTTTGCTGTTTTATGCCATGTTTTTAAACTCTGTAGCCCTTATTATACTTATTGTTGTTGACTTGTTGTTGTTATTACATAGGTAAATAGCACTGCTGCTACTAAAGCCTGCTGTCTCACTGTAATAAGTCATCCATGTGTCACACATGTGAACTTTGTCATCCATATTATTGTTTGGGGAGGAGGGGGTGGGGGTAAGAGACACAAGCAGACAGATGTGTTTCGCTGGTTTTGTAATCACTAGTCAGTATTTTATTCAAGCATTGTCATAAAAAGCAAAATAATATTGAACCGTTCAATACGAGGGTGTACCGAACCGAATGACCCTGTACCGAACAATACAATACAATACCACTCCACATCCACATTCCCCTGGAACCCCCTCAAGGACCCCTAGGGGTCCGCCGAGCCCACTTAGAGAACCACTACCCTAGAGGTTGGGTACCGCATTGTTCAAAGTTATAAAAATCGAACCTCTGTTCGAAGTGGAGCTGTGTGTGTGTGTGTGTGTGTGTGTGTGTGTGTGTGTGTGTGTGTGTGTGTGTGTGTGTGTGTGTGTGTGTGTGTGTGTGTGTGTAGCACCTCTCTGGTCACCCAGGATCATGTGTACCGATTTTTGTGACATTTGAAGAAAATATGTAGGAAAAGGTGCAAAAAGTGTGTTTTGGAGAAAATTCAAGATGGCGGAAAATCTATCCTGGCGCAAATGGGCGTGGCCTATATGGGGAGATGCGTCTTGACCCAAGGAATCCAGGGAAAAAAGAATTTTAATTTTCCGATCTACGGTTCAAGAGTTACGGGGCAAAACGCAAAGTGGGCCGTTATAGCGCCACCATGAGGCCGAGTGATGTAATTATATTTGGATTCATTCTTAAAATCATTATGTATCTCCTCTCCGAGGTTTGAAACTGTAGCTCCTATGGTTTACGAGAGAAAAATACTTGAATGTGAGTTTTTGCAATTCCCATTATAAGTCAATGGGGAAAATTAATTCACTAATAAATTAATATCAATTAAACTATAGAACCTTTCTCTTAGCAAGTTACTAGCACACGATTCCTGAGTAAGCCGGTCGATTTGACATATGGCGCGAGTGTGTGGTGCAAAAACTGTGGGAGGAGTAGCGTGCCAAACTTTGAGGCTACATACAGACAGACAGACACGGACGGACGGCCACACACACGGCCACGTATAGGGAGCTTGTGTTCCACACAGCTCCAAAAATACATTTATAAATCAAGGACATTTCTGTTTTGTATCGAAAAAGTATGGAACCGTGACACGAAAATATCAAACCGAACCGTGAATTTTGTAAACCGTTGCACCCTACTGTGTGTGTGTATATATATATATATATATATATATATATACAGTATATATATATATATATATATATATATATATTAGGGCTGGGACTTTACGCGATTAAAAAAATTAACGCATTTTAATCGCACTTAGTTTTTGCACCACAAAACCTTCAGTTTCGGGAATACTGATCATAGCGATGCACTAAACAAGAAGAGAGAACAAACACAAAGGGAGAAGTAGCCGATCAGAGCGCTTTGCTTGGCCCAGTGGATGCGAAATTTAGATTTAAAAAACTCACTAGTTGATTCCCTCGTACAACAAAATGTGTTTCACATGAAAAAAAATGCTTCTCAGGTAAAATATCGATATGCGATTAAATGCGATTAATTGCGATTAATTAATCACAGAGCCTGTAATTAATTAGATTATAATTTTTAATCGCATCCCAGCCCTAATATATATATATATATATATATATATATATATATATATATATATATAGAGCATCGCAGTGCGGTGTCGGAAGTAAACAACCCATTCATTTTCACCATAGCGTTTTTCATTATCAGCCACAAAGTCGTCGCAATTCAATGTACACTTACCACTAGGCTGGTGGTTGTAAAATGGTTCTATATGCTCCTGTAGAACCCCCGAGTATGTATGCAATCACTCAAGATCGCACGGAGAAGAACTGCATTTCCCATACTGCTAAACATGTACATCCGGTGAAATCGACGTCTGTGATTGGTCTAGCTTCTTCTTCTTTCATGTATCTTGCGGTTACCGCGGAAGTAGCTACTGCCCCCTGTCTTCCCGGCGGATTATTGCACGTCAGCAGAACTCCCGTGAGCGATCGTCTTTCTTTTACAAATATGAATTATATGATGCACTATGTTAAGGATGACGATAAGAGCGTCCACAGAGATGACAATCACTACATTTCAGGCTATATGCTGGCCTGGATAACTAAACTGAGCGTGATTTAAGGGCTTTATTTCAGGAAACGACAACAACATTCGCAATGCATTCTGGGAGTGTAGTTTCCGCAATTTTAAAAATAATGATGTACACAGTCTTGTACCCTGCCCTTTTTTCAGCTTTCTAATTAATCTTTGCATTCAAAAAAATGTGAATATTGACATGATCCCTCTCCAGCCGAGGTGGCTTTGTCCAAGGCTTAAAAACGTTTAAATAAATACTTTATGAAATGTCTATGGAAGAAATGAATGCGGAAAACGCTTCCGACACCAGAGTGAGGACGGGGTGGGGCTTCAACTGCGATGCTCTATACTGGTCAATCAATAAATGTGTAATCTCTGGGTTCGCATCGCCACTGACAGTGTAATCAATCCCCTACAACTAAACAAAGTCATTTATTTTAACAATGAAATGGGTCTCCGTAGAGACCGTCAAAAATTACCATTGCCGACCATATTTCAGGTCGTCATGGTGGGGTATTGGGTAAAGTTTTCAACTAGCAATAATCCCGCCTCGGTTAAACCTCATTGGCTAAGATATTGCCGCTGCGCAAAGATAACGTTAACATTGGCCCAGCAAGATACTCTAATGGAAGACGTTGTTATCTCCCTGACGGTTTAAATCAAACACAACAACAGAATAAGTCTAAAAACATTACTGTATTGTTATGTTTGCTCACCCTGTCCTTACTTAGACATAGGTGGTTATAAATAGTTCACAGCGTCTTTTATCAACACGTTTCCGATATATTTTCAACGTAACCTGCCGCAGTGCATCATGGAATGCATTGATATGTTAATGTTCCGGCGATCAGCAGGCACTCACAACCTATCTATGCTCACAACAAGTTACAACAACCAACACTGAATTCAAACTGTGTTATTACACTTTGATCATCAAAACGATAGGCTATGATACAGATACATCCATAGCTTTTTTTCCTCGTGAGCCGTGCATTATATCTGTTTTCACTTGTTCAAAACAACTGAACTTATCGTCATAACATAATATGAAGCTCCGCCTCCGCGTGTGCGTGTGTGTGTGTGCCATAACTTACATTTTTGAAGCAGCTATGCAGCCTAGTGTAGCTACGGTACGTTGTGATGATGAGCTACTTATCGTTTGTACGTACAGTTTTTCCACTCCAAACTTTCAGCAGCTGTAAAACCTCGTGGAGTGATTGAGTCGCGGTGGTGGGAGTGCTTGAATGGGGCGCGTGCGTGGGCGTGCTCGTATGAACATACGTGTGTGTGTGTGCGTTCAAGTTCAACGTTACGTGATCACAGACAGTACAGCAAGAATGAGAAGACCGTGCGTGCGTGTGCGCGCGTGTGTGTGACGTCATCGGTGGGAGGACATTTAAATGGGGGATCGGGGTCATACGGAGGTCAGACCATAATGTATGTGGGAGCGTAACTGGAGGGGGAGGGGTTCAGAAACAACTCCTGACATGCTGAACGATGCTTACATAAACCACTGGTGGAAGGACTGGAGTAGGCCTACTAAAAATAAAAGTAGCAATATACCCAGTGGTGGAAAAAGCACAAATAAACACAAACATAGACAGGCAGTCATAACAACCCAATAACTATGGCTTCATTAGCGTGCATGTAAGGGTCAAACTCGTTCTTCTGCTATACCACAAAAATGTGGAACGCCTTACCGAAGGCCCTAAAGGAGTGTGGATCACTAGCATCCTTTAAAATCGCCCTGAAAAACTTACAGGCAGCAGCCGTTCGCAACTGGTAAAAACAAACAATAGCCCAGTCCTACCCTCCCCTGACCCCTCTTTGTATTTTACTCTATGTTTTTATTTTTAAATTGTTTCCCCCCTTTTTTTCTTGACTATCTCTACTGCATACTAGTAGTCTACTGTGTTCTATATTCTGTCATTCAATGTTATATGAGATACTTCAATGGTTTCCTATGGAAATAAATAAGCTTAGTCTTTTCTAGGATCTCCTTTTAGTGTACCAGTAAACTGTACCGTCATGAAACTGTACTTTTTCCTATGCAAACTTCTATTAAAGTCTTCAATCAATCAATCAATCAATCAATCAATCAATCAATCATGTGCGTCACATAAATTGATTGTGCTGATTGATTAGTTTGAAATGCTGTGTATCACTATTCGACATAACTCGTCCTGCTCCTTTTCATCTAGGAATATGTCAAATCAATCAATCAATCAAACAAACAACCAGTCAATCAATAAGAAAAGCAAAGTAAATCAATGTAATCTTGTAAAAGCCATAAATGAAATAAATAAGAAATGACTGAAATTAACAAACCAAAAACAGTTCGACAGGCGTTAATATGGTGTTATAAATAGACAGACACTAGATCATACATGGGCAACTGGCGGCCCGGGGGCCACATGCGGCCCCCACCTTCACTTCATGCGGCCCTCAGGTTAATATCGGAATACTGATATGATTGATTTCAGCTGTTACAATTTTAAACGTGCAAACTTGATCCGCTTTATTAGAAGCGTAATGACTTTAACACTAGTCTTTTTTATGTCCAGTTTATTTGCATTTAAGTTCATAAAGTTAAGTGAATATAAATGCATTTGAAATTAAATAATGTTACTTTTCAGGATTAAAATACAAAAAATGCTCAAAAGCATTCTGGATTCCAATTCAAAAATAGCAAAAATAGCAGATCTACAAGCTCAGAACGCGTCGCACTGCGACGCGTTTTGAGCTTGTAGATCGGCTATTTTTGCAATTTTTGACTGTATATGCATTGTGGCCCTCTGGAGTGAATGTAAAAATATATTGGCCCTCTCCATCATCAAAGTTGCCCACCCCTGCACTAGATGGTGGTATTGTCTTTGTTTCTAACTAGTCCCTATGGTCCATACTAAGTTATAAGGGTTGCAAGGGTTTTATGGCAGTGCTGTTGCTGAGCCAAATAACTAAGACATCACTATAAATCCTTGGATCTCTTTCTCAAGATGTATATTTAACAGCAAGAAGGGTCTACAGAGTACGTAGAAAATATTACATTTTGCCATTACCGATAGGCAAATAGTCAAGGCGGGGTATTGGGCTTTAACTTTTCACTTTTTAGACACTTTATTTGATTTTGTCAAAATTTTACAGGCAGTATTACATTTCATTTTTACAGTACATTTTTTAAAATGTCAAATAGCAAAAATAGCCGTGACTCCTGGCTTGTGTTTCCAATTTCCAAATAAGTAAAGTAAAACATTTGAGTACTTTTCCCACCACTGTTGACTGAGTTACAGTACAGCCTACTTTTGGGCATCTCCTTCCATGCAAAAAGTCCCTGGTGGAGAGGCAGTTGTGTACTGTGCTCCAAGCCACGTCTTTATGAACATTTTGCATGAAGGGAATGTTTATGTTCTTCCAGACCTGTAAACATTCTGTTTCAATTACAATTAAGTACAGACAGGCACCAGCCTATTTGCCAGGGGCGACAGGCACTTTTTAACATTCCCTCTATACTCACCTTGCCTGACGTTCCCCCCAAGTTAGCAGACTTAACATAAAATTGCCTTTCCATAGATTTTAGGACTTGTTTCCAAAAATCTAGTGGGATTTGACCCACCCAAACTGAAAATGTCACATTTAATTCAATCAATAAAGAGAACCAATTTACAGGCCTCATTTTTGTACTGTTCCAGCTCCAATTTTGTCTGCTCATTTACTCATTTCATAAATTCCAATTTCACTTGTTTATCCTTTAAGAGTTCTCTCTCTTGATTGGATGAAATTAGTATCCCAACATAAAAAGAAATCTGTTTACTAAAGAGATGGAGAGATGGGAGACCGCTGTTAGATCACCTAGCCTTTCCTTTCCTGGAAATGCACTATAAGACCAAAAAGGTTGCTGTTTAAAAAAATATGATTCCCAAAGGTAGGCCTACGGTTGCATGGCACAGGATTGACGAGATATGATGATAAAGATATTGGTATCTGTATCATAATCAAGATGTAACTAGATGGTTTTAAAACTGTGATTCCCAAACCTATTGGCTCATAATGCATTTAGAGAATCAATCTATGAATCGAGCAGGAGTAGGGAAATGTTTCAATCAGAGCACACAATTAGAGGACTATCTTGGAACGTTAATTTTCATCCTCACAAAAGAAAGGCAGCTGGAAGAGACAGTCCACGTCGCTCCACGTGCCGTTCTTGTTGATGGCTCCGCACTGGTGAGACCAAGGCAGCTCAGGGCCGTTGGCGTCGTTGTTGTAACTCCAGTTGGTGTAGTTCACCACCAGATCACTGGTCCAGAACCAGAACCCAAATACAAAACTCTGACTCAGACCGAGCCACATGGGGCCGGTCACATCATCAGTAGTGTCCAACCACTGCTGGACAGCTGTCTGGTCTTCAGGTCCGTCTATCCACAGCAGGTTGGTGTGGTGAGTCTTGCAGTACTCAAAGGCCTCTTCCCAGGTTCTCCTCTCACGGATTAGTTGGATGTTCACCAAGCCTGAAGTACAGAGGGACAGTAAAATGGCGACACAGACTGAGGATCAGTATTGATCACCTACAGTACAGTGTTCTCAAACTTTTTCTCGTCAAAGACCCCCAGGGGCCCAGACTGATAGGTATTGCACCATGGACAGCTATCTGAAAATATGTTTGTACAGCGGACCCCGATAAGAAAAAAAGTTGTGATAAAAAAATGAATTAAACATTTGTAATATTTAAAAAAATAGCAGATCGACAAGCTTGAGGGTCTGCTATTTTTGACTAGCCGAAGTATGAAAAAGGGTTAAATTGGTCAAACTAATTTGTATGCTATTTTCATAGGGATTCCATGGAACTTGCTCAAGGACCCCTGGGCTCCCCGCTTTGAGAACCAGTGACCTACAGTATGCACCTGATGTGTACTGTACGAACATACTTGTTGCATACCTTTAGAACACATGACATCTGCTCTGACAGTTTCACATGGTTGTGAATAAAGACTCAGTTGTGAATTAAATCTCAGAAGAACTGCGCCGTTGAAAGGACGAATAGGTAACAGATTTGTCCATTCTCTATATGTGGAGCACGCTCCGTCCTGCCACTCCCACTCGTCGTGCATCAGTCCGATCCAGAAGCTTCTGTTGTTTCCCTTTTCCATCACTTCCTGATTCTGTGTTTGGTTGCTGATGCTGACCAGGTCAGTGTGGTGACGCCTGCAGTACTTCCTGGCCTCACACCAGTCCTTCTCCACATCCACCAGGATGTAGTCACTGACTGCACAAGACACACATCAACTCTGTTCATTTAGCCTTTGACGTTTATGATAATTTAGAAATACATTGCATCATGTTCAGGTGTGCAAGCCTGCTTGAAAGACTGTCTAAATTGCCTCAGATCCGTTTAAAACAGTTTCAAACACAACACACATTCCTCATGAAAGTGAAAAGGAGGTCATATACTGTATTCTCTCTCTCTCTCTCTCTTGTTTTAAACACACATTTTAAATCATCATATCATAGTGATAGAGATAATAATTAACATTTTCACAACTTACATTTGTAGCACATGAAAGGTTTTTTGTCGGAACACTTAAAGCCTGTCCATGTGTTGTGGTCAATGGCCTCACAGATCTGTCCATCCCCTGGGGCACCTACGGCTGAGGCGTTGAACGTGAAAGAGACACCGTCTGACCAGGTGGTGACATTAACCCGACCCCGAAGAAGACCAAGCCACAGATAGGGAGAGTTTTTCTTCCAGGCATTAGATATTACTTTGGCTTCTTCAGTGTCGTACACTGTCACCAGGCTGGAGTTAGTCTCTTTACAAAGCCTTGATGCTTCACTCCTTATGCTTGCACTTTTCTCGATGAAATGTCTGAGGTGACCTGATGTTACTCGTGGCTGAAATAAAGCTGAGAAAAGAGAATAGCAGCAGTGTCAACTAAAAAAATAAAATGAATATTGAAATGTATTGACATTTATTGAAACAATTTCCGGCAAAGGAATAAAATCCTCTTCGCCAGACTCACAAATACAAATATTCTTTAAAATATTCATCACGTTTTCACATTTCATACATAAAACCCAACAACCCTCCCTCCCTCCCACCCACCCACCCCACAAATATACATACATACAGTGAGTACATACAATCCACCAATATACATACACTCCTTAAAATACCAAAACATAAACACTGTATTAACAGTTTTCCTTTTTGTTTAACTAAAATAACGATATAATCTCTTATTCCACCAGTCTATGACATCACAAGCCAGCTCTATAATTATACACAAAATCTTTTGTTGACCAAAATTTGTCAAGTCTGTTTTGAAATGTATTAATTGTGGGAGCCTGGACCACTTCTTCTGGAAGTTTGTTCCATGCGCTCACGGCTCTAATTGTAAAGAAATGTTTTTCTTTTCAGAATGACATTTTAGTGGTAACAATTTTAAGGAATTCCCTCTCAGGTCGTACCTGTTGTCCCAGAAGTGGACAACAGGCTCGTCTGTAAAGTCATATATCTGGTGAACAAGTTTGTAGACCTCAATCATATCTCGTCCTCTAAGGCAAACAATCCAAAAATGAATAGCAGTTAAAGGTTCAGAATCCAGTGGTGGCAATACGGTTCAAACAACACTAATACAACACAACGACACAATGTACAGCACTGCATAATGTTCTGCTTCTGCCAGAGAACAGAGAGACAGGAGCAAAAAACGAAACAGGAAAGAAGAGGTCGAGGCAGCAGAGAGATCACGAAACAATGGCAAAATGCAAGACAATTCAAGAAAACCCCTGCTACATGACGGGAGTGACACAAACCAAGGAACCTGATGTCTTATGTAGCACTGTGTGAATGTCTTTTTGCAAATGTGGCTTGCTATAGCTATGCTGTGGGAAATCCACGCACAGATTCACACCGAGTCAATCTCTCCCTATAATTGTGTCCTTGTATAACTTGATCTTATCTATATCAAATTCACATCATATTCACTTGCTAACACACGTGACCAGTGTATTTTCATGGCCGTCATGACAGGTCACAGCAGTGATGCACCTACAGTACCTACGTACACACACAACCTTACCTGTGCACAACACCAATGTCACAAGGGTTGTTTCCATGGCAAAGAAGTGGCAGTAGAAATGATGGAGATCCACAGATGTCCTAAATGACTGATGAGGGAGTAAAGCAGAATGTGTCTGAAACATCTAACCCAGTGGTTCTGAAACATTTTCATAAATTGATACAGTATTATTTAAGTGGACAGACCCCTTATTTGAAGATTGTGTGCCAGTGACTGCCATAAGAGATTTGTGTTTAAAAAAATATATATTAAAAACATTTCTTTCAAGATTCCCTTTTGCCATTTTGATTACAATGTCCAAGACCTTCATTGAAATATCAATGGTTCAATACAAGGACCCAGCTCTTTAAGGCTTGGAATTCAGAGTAACTGGGCAAGAAGCACATTTTACGTTTAAACTTGACAGCAGGGTTAGGGTTATTGACTGCAATACACATATTCAAACTTACCTGGTCCTCAGAGGTGTGTGTTGTCCTGCAGAGCTGCAGGCTGGTTCTATATCCTGACTATATCACACCATATCTATACTGGCATCACTTATGGAAATCACACAATCTCTAACACAACTGATTGGCTGGCTGGCTGACTGTAGGCTGGTTAAATGACTGACTTACTGGCTTTCATGGACTAACTGATCGAATGGCTTTTTGGCTAAATGACTGAGTGACTAAAATGAGTAGGATAAGCAAGGCGCTAGCAAGATAAATAGTTTGGCACTGCAAGTGTCCTTTCATGATTATGGAACATCAACTCAAACATGGAAGAAACTCGGCTGCCTGTTGCTTCACTGTGGGGTAGAATAATTCTTGGCTGAGGACACACTGGAGTTAATCTGGATGCAAAGGCGGCAAAACAACAACCCTCAATGATTCACAGAATGACAATGTACCAACAAAGCTGTGGCACACCAACAATACACCTTCTGTGTGTTCTGATCTGAGCCAACTCTCTCCTCACACTGCAGGGAATTCCAGCGTGACCAAAGTATTGTGTTCACCTGGTGTGTCATGTTAATCTATTAATAAATGAAGTAGACACTTGGGGGACCCTGGTCCACAAGGATGACTGAGAATCCAACACAACAGGGATACCTTTTAGGACTCGATCATGTTTTATTACATAGCAGTGCTTTTTTTTCTTGTTGCACAAAGGGAAAATTGCAGGGCTTTTTTTTGCCTCTTCCTTTCCCCACTAGTTCCTGCTGTGGATATTTGCATACTGACATTACACGCAAATGTCACTAACCTAAGAGACAGCACAGTCAAGGTACACTGTGCAGTCATGCAGATGACAAATAAGGTCATTAGGCTGCCAATTGTACATTGTCATTTATGTTATCATTAACTATACAGCAGTTTAATTTTATATTAAGTCTGATTTATATGGTAGAATAAGAATTCTAACTCCAGCCTTATATGTAAACAGTACGGTAACAATATCCTTTTATCATATTAGCAAAAGTAATTCTGCCATATTTATAACAACTAAATTACTAGACACATTTGTTTCCATATTCCCAATGATTTAGAGTGTGAATTTTGAGTGCTTCTTAATTTTAATATTCATTATTCATTAGGGCTGTAGTAGTCTCTAATCAGATCCCAAGACCACCATTTCAGTCTCGTCTGGAATTTCACTCTGTATTCAGACACAAATTACTTTTCACTTTTTGTTCATTGATTTCTAGCCTAAAAGGTGCACCGTATATTTTGTCTCCCTCTCATATTTATCTTTGAATATTTACTCAATTGCGTAAATTGAGTAAATAAATTGTTTTATTTTCTAGTGGTGCAATTTATTTACATTCTTTTGTATACAGATATATACTGTAGGCCAAATGTTCTCATCAGTAAAGCATTTGACCAATCCTGAGCTCCACCAGTCATTCAAATATAATATATATACTTATAATAACCAAATAAGACTCCCTAATATAGATAAGTGACCGTCAGATTGCATACAACAACTTTAGAAGGCAATGGTCGCCAATCAGGAGGGAATACAGTATGGATACTGGGACAGATCCATGCTGATGACATGACTTTTAGAGATACTGTGTACCGCTTTGCGTGCTTTTAGGGCAAAATCTGTAGGACTGTTTGGTCACCATCTCAATTAGGATCAACCAATTAAATCCTTAGTTGACCGGCGTCACCTAGGGCTCAATACCAGCCATTTTTGCTGAATGTTTACCCTATAATAGGAATGCTAGGGTTTATGTGGTTAAAACATATTCCTGACTCGGTCTTGACCCAGTCTGGCTTTAAACTTTAAAACCAGACTGGGTCAAGACAGAATCGAGAATGTTTAACCACATGAATCCTATCATTCCTTTTAAGTCTAAAGGGTCTAAATGCAGCAATGTTACTACTGTAAAATACCATATTACGAATATCAAATATCACACAGGGATTAAGACGTTTAAGGCATTTTATATTATTGTGTGTGACAATAGCGTTATTAGTTTACACAGCTTAATGGATCGAAGGGAAATTAAATGAAACAATTTTGAGATCTTGGTTAATATCAAAGAAATAAAATAAACTTGTAACCTTGTCCACTTCTATGAACATAGACAATTACAATAGTGACTCAATGTTAGTAATTAACAAACTGTGAGAAAGAACACACCTTGTTTTTTCATCTTTAAAAAGGAGTAATTTGGACAAATGTCATCTTTCACTGGTCTTTCATCTCGTTGGGTCCTCTCAATCCCCTTTGCAAAGTCTTGGAGCTTTTCATTCATAATCTTCACAAGACTACGCCAACAAAATAGCCCACAACTTTTGGCCTGAACTCAAATAGTTCTGTATGAGAGATTTGACACCATACAGCATGTGTCGATACATTTCCATGGGAACATAGTTTCTGTATGTTGAGTGGCTGTTCTTGGTTATGAAACCTCCATATGAGCTGTTTTGGAGCTGCTGGCCCCCTGTGATGCTGTGTTGACCACCAGGCGCTCTCTGCCGCCAAACACCTGAGCCACTAAACACACAAAATGATTGTGGTCACAACTCAGTAAGTATACAACAACAATTCTTAGTAATTGATCACAATAAACAAGTGATTATTTACTGTGTATCATATGATCCAATAATGTGATGACAATAAGCATTCTTATCAATATAAATACTTTCACACAGGAATACTGCAGGGTTCATAATTCACGATCAGTAAAAGAAAACCTTTTCCATCTATTCTCCTTTCAAATCTGTCATGAATTGGAAAGACTCAAAATCCTTTGGTCAGAGGTTTGAAGTGAACAGAATCTGATCACTAATATGTATTTGCAAATTTGCAGCAATAGTGAAACTAAAACTGTACCTGCGGCGACATCACTTATGTCCCAGACCCTTAGGCCGTCCTTCTGTCCGCCAAAGGCATAGACAAAGGGCATGTCAGGGCAGCATGCAGTACAGAACAGCACCCCCTGTAGAGAGAGAGTTACAATAACATGTTAGAATGTAAACTAATTTACAATTTAGCAAACCCTTTATCCAGAGTGACTTACAGTAAGCAAGGTAAACACATACTGTACATCAAATGCATAGACAGTGTAGTGCCTCAGTAATCTAGGATAGTAACCTTTGAAATAAGACTGCATGGTTGTCAAGGCTAGGTCAAGACTTTTACCCCAATGGGAGAAAATGTAAAAAAAAAATAATCTTTTCTTGGTAATGTGAAGAACTTACCATCTTCATGTCTCGTGAATGTACAAGGTTGGGTTTGTCGCCCAGGATGTCCCAGATCTTAACATGTTTGTCCTCTGATGAGGTCACCAGACATCCTTTAATCTGGCTACTAAGCTCCAACCCTGCAGAAATACAACATAGTAAAAATCTAGAATAGTCAATGGGTGTTTAACAACTTAAACCTGTATACAGTACATGGTTGTCAGGGGGTCATATATGGCTCTATACCAGGTCCACTAGCTTTTCTCTCAAAACCAAATATCTTAGGACAACATTTTTGCAGAATGTTTCGCCACAGAATTGCGGCGCAAGGGTTCATGTGGTTAAAATACCAGATTTGTGTTTAGAATCAATACGATACCCACAGCTGTAGAATATGTACGGATATTTTTTACAGATATTTCAAAGGTAGATTCAGAATTATGCACCTATATGACCAGTCAATTAAATGTGTAAGCTACTGAAAATGGTTCTTAACATAGTAAAATATTTCATTGAAAACCTGGCGATTACTCATTGAAATCACAGGTCAATAAACAATGATTAACATATTAACCACCTAACAAACATTTTCTACATTATTTTGAAAATAGTCACTCACATGGCACGACGTGTTGTGAGCTTAGTAGATCTGTTTATAATGATATTTCCGACTGTCATGCCTTAACGGTCTCCTACCTGTCACCTCGCCATCGTGTGCTCTTAGAGTGAAGACAGGTTTGTCTGAGCGAGCATCCAGACAGTAGATAAAACCATCCTCTGTGCTAGCCTGCAGCAACACAACAATTTACTATTTCAGTCATTTAGTAGACGTTCTTATCCAGAACGGACTCACTGACTCACTCACTGACAGACAGCCGGTGGAGGTTTTGGTAGTAAATGCGACCTACGGTCGCAACAAAGTACTGTCAACCAGTAAGACTCCCTAATCGGGAGATAAGCGACCGTAGGTCACTTATCTCCACAAATAGGGCAAAAATGTGTTTTGCCAAAATCTTCCTGATCCATGTTGATGACATGAGTGTAGACATACTGTGTAGTGTTTTTCGTGATTTTAGGGCAAAATCTGTAGGAGCAGTGTCCAAAAATGTGTTTTTAAAAATCGGCCTGGAGGTGGCGCTATATGGGAGAGATTCATGTTGATGGGATGAGTGTAGACATACTGTGTACCGATTTGCGTGATTTTAGGGCAAAAATTGTAGGAGCAGTGTCCAAAAATGTGTTTTGCAAGAATCAGCCTCATGGTGGCGCTAGAAGAGGGCCATGTGAGAAATGAGGGGTGGGGTCTCCGCGCCGGCAAGGCGGACGAATAGGTACCGGCCCCGGCTGTCCCGGTCGCTCCTAGCCGGAGTTACGGCATTTTATGTGAGCTGCAGTGTAGGGGGTCCTCCACTGGGGGCGCCACCACTTTTGCATCCGTTCTGGAGCACCAGGAGTCGGTGGTCCCCGGGAATTCCCCGTGAGCAGCCCCGTTGGGGTGGTCATTTGGTCATGTTTGCGCATTTGGTCATTTTTTACATCTGGGGGTCCCTGGAGCTCCGGGGGTCCTTGGAGGTTGTAGTTTGGCAGCCAAGGAACGTGTGTGCAAAATTTGGCATGGATTGGGGCAACGGTTGCGGAGATATAAGCAGGGAAAAAGTGTGACGTGTGAGGTGTGACAGACAGACTGACGGACAGACTGACTGACTGACGGACGGACTCACTCACAGTTTGTGCAGGTTTTGATAGTAAATGCGACCTACGGTCGCAATAATGATAATCTGTACATTTAAACCATAGGATACCAGGTAAACAATAAACAAAGCATCTGGCTAAATAACATTTAACTTTGGGGTAAAATAACAAGCCTAAGTAACAAAATCAACTAACGTCAAAACTAACGTCACCAACGTTTGGCACAGGGACTTGCTCACTTTAGCTCGCTTGCCGGTGCCTCTTGTGGCTCAAGTCTGCCTCAGACTGTGCTCCTCCGTCACATCCACCGATAACAAGCGCTCCCTTACATCTCGCATCCTATTGAAACAACAGTAGCGAACTGTGCACCTACCAGGAAGTTGTTGGGTGAGAAGTGGTTCCATGCCACCCTCTCCACCTGACCACTGAACCTCCAGGTACGGTTGCTGTCAGGACTGCGACAGTCATACAGCATCGCTGACCTGAGGACGAAATTAGACTGCAGTTACTCAACCATGAAAGTGATACGTTTCCTCATCTGCCAAAAACAATTAAGAGCTAGTCCGATTACAATTTATGCAGAATAAACAAATAATATACACGTACAGAAGAAGCTTTCAAATCGAATGGCCTTATAGGAGGACACTTACTTATCATAAGACCCTGAGATGAGTGTCTGGGCCTCGAAGGGGTGGAATGCTATTGTTTGAACCTGAAGGAAAAAGTGTTAAAAGCAGTTACAACCCAACAGACCCACAGCAGCCTGGGATGTTGTAGAATAGAGCTGGGATCGGGCCCATTTTTTCTGTCCGTTCCGAAACGTGTCCGAGAGTTTTTTGTCTGCCCCGAATCGACGTCCGACCATTAATCAATAAAATGAGGCCCGAACCTTATGTTTCCAACGCTTACACTCACTAGCAAACTTGTTCAAATGTGCAGTGCATGCAGCGTGCCTGCATGTTACCCTGTGATCTATTAAGCCACACTGTGGATTGTGAAAATGTTTAAATAGTAGGCTATGTTGATTATTAAATAATACAAATAATAACTTGCGCTGCGCTAGACGTCTGACACAGTGACTCGCTCATTCTGCGCCTGGAAAATAGCAGATCTACAAGCTCATAATGCGTCGTGGATGCGAGGCGTTGAGAAAAATAAAAACATCCAATGCAAGGTAAAGTAGTGGGAACACAAGCTAGGAGCTCCATTCTGCAGCACGCCACTTCCAATCAAACCACAACAACGCGTTTACCTCAGCGTGGGACTTTTCTCCATGCTCAAGAGTTATGTCTCGTGGCTGCAGCATTAGCGCGAGCCACACACACACACACACACACACACACACACACACACACACGAGTTGTAGGCTGCTTGCATCATCAGAGAGAGTGCATGATGCACACACACACACACACACACACACACACACACACACACACACACACACACACACACACACACACACACACACACACACACACACACACACACACACACACACACACACACACACACACACACACACACACACACACACACACACACACACACACACACACACACACACACACACACACACACACACACACACACACACACGAGTTGTAGGCTGCTTGCATCATCAGAGAGAGTGCATGATGCATGTCATAGGTAGGCAGAGGCTAGATCAACAATTATGTCCGACCCGAATCGACGTCCGACAATTAATTATGAAAATGCGTCCGCCCCGAGCCCGTCGGGCTTGTGGGGCCCCACGGGTTTTCAGTTGGGTATCCCAGCTCTATTGTAGAACTGGACGTGTTTGTAAAGCTACAAGCTGTTTTTTTATTTTAATTATGGACAATGACACTTGCATACAGTACATACCATATAATATGCAGTAAAGAGAAAGAGAGAGAGAGAGATTAAAGGAAGTCTATAAGTGGAAGTCTATAGGAAGTCTATAAGTGAGAATGCATGCATTGTACAATACAGTAGATAACTAATGCATGTTCTAAATGAATACCTTATCCGTGTGTCTATGTAGTGTTGTGGCTGGCTGGCCCTGAGACAGATCCCACAGTATGATGGTTTCATCTGCTGATCCACTGGCCAACACATTACTGGGGGAGACAAGTTTTTCTTTTTTTTAATATGTTGTATTGAGGCACCAGAGAACACAAACACACACCTCAGTGGAATTCAGTCATGTAGTGTCTATGTGCATATAGTTTTTGTGTGTGTGTGTGTGTGTGTGTTTGTGTACTGTGTAGCTCACTGACTTGACGAGTTTGTTCCATGACAGGTCCAGCACTGCATCCGTGTGTCCTACTACAGCTTCTGCCGCGGCCTGGGAGCACAGACAAGAATGCCACCAGAAGATAAGAACATTATTATTTCATGACACTCCCCTTACTGTTTGAAATCGTATATATACCGCTGCATTCACTTGTTGCGTTAGATGGCGTAGGAAGGATGCTGCTTTTGATATTCTTTAAAATGTTCTTCATCCCCAGCACCTCACCTAAGATTTAGAATTCTAGAACTGTTTTGTTTTCCTTCTCCCACTTTTCTGAATGACAGCCATTATACAGATGATGAGAGAAACACTCATCAGCAAATACCACATAGCACAAAGATGTATTGCATTAATTTACAAAAAATTAATAACATAAAATGTTACAATGTGAAGATAAGAGGTTTCTGCACAACATCAACGATCAACTGCAAATGCTTGATGACTTTGATCACGTACAGTAGCAACAGATCAACACAATTACATTCCAGCTATACAATTAATTGACACAACTCTTGCAATGTGTGAGTCTGGCAAAATTTGGTGCGATTGTTTAAACTCAAACCTTTTTACTCTTCTTTTTCTTCTTGCCGGCCTTCTTGTTGCCAAGTGAGAAGACAGGCTCTAAGCTGTCCACCATGTCCAGGTCCCAAATGTCTATCTTAGGAGTCATGTTCCCCACAGCAGCATAGTTCACTGAAAACACACAGCATGCGAGTTAAGCTCATGTGTTTGGGCAGTGAATGATCAGAATAGTGTGCAGGCAAATGGGCTAGACCAATGGTTCTCAAACACGTTCATGTCAACCTCCGAAATAAAAGATTTGTCAACATTTTTCATCGGAAATGCCATTTCCAAGTAGTTGAAAAAATGAAATGGGGCCCAAGTGTTTATACTGCTCCTCACTTTGCTGGAGACACCCTGGAAACTATAGATATAAAAAGCTAGATGCCTCATCTGCGGCTGCAGTTCAATGGAGCGACGTGCAACAACCGGAGGCCCGACGTCCGGGAGTGCCGGAGACCACTCTGCCAGTCAAAGTGACTACTAGCCAATCACAGCGTATACTTGTTTGGATAGTCATTAAAAAAAAGGAGAAAAATAGAATGGATTGTTACATGCTAATAAGGACGAGCAATATTATGTGAATGTGATATATATAATTAAGTATTTTCTTACAGAGATTAACTGAAGGTATAATGGTGCTACTGCTATGTTAGAACAAAGGACAAGGAGATCAGAATAATAATAATATTATACTTGTGCTTGAGGGTGAAAGGATGGGGCAAAGAAATGTTTTAAAGGTGGACATGACAATGTAATAAAAAAGATGAATAAAAGGATCTTACCTAGCCCTTCTCCCGAGGGGTCAAAGTTCAACCACTCTACACACAGGGGATATGCTGGCAGCAGGATGTGATGGTGCACGTACAGAGAATCCTCCTCAGAGTTGAAAACTGTAGAGATGATGTTAACATATACAGTAAAGGCAAGAACTGATTGATGGCGTCTCAGATCTTTTGTGTTCAGAAGGTTGTTAAGGTTTGTGAATAATAATAAGAGTGTTGCCCAATATTTACAAACCAATGTAAAGACATAGGCAAACACCCTTCAAGAAATGGAAACCCTTCAAGAAAAAGTGGATGATATGCATGTTAACTTGGTCAGATTAAAGGAGAATTCCAGACTAGTGCTTTTCTTACCATATCTGATGTTATTCCATCCATTAACCCAGTCATAGAGGCAAGGGGAAAAAAAGGAAATTTCAAACGCCGGAGCTCTGAGCCGGGGGGTGGGACTTCCGTGTCATGACATTGGGTGCATTTGGAATGCTCCCAATGTCATGGGGAATCTGCTCTGACTTTCAGAGCACTCTGGTTTTGATGTCGTACAGTGCTCTGATACAACTGCTCAGACTTGAGACTGCGCTATACTGGTTGAACTGGGTCAACGTATCCACAGCTTCTCTCAGGATTTCAGTTTGCCTTCACTCAATGCGACACGCTGAGAGCTTGTAACAGAGCAAAGTTCCTTTGGGAATCAGACAGACTTTTGTCATTGTTTTTGTTTCCATTTCTCAACTACTTGTCATTAACTAATGTGTAATTGCACTGTGTATGTTCTATTAAATCTGTGAAGCACCTTGTAAACTTGTGTATGAAAAGTGCTATATAACATTTATTATTATTGATTTATCAGTTTAATTACCATAAACCTCAAGATTGCAGCAGTCTTTCTCAGCCCGGCCTGTCAGGACAAGGTTATCTGTAGATTTGATTTGGAAATCCTCTCTCTCATACTGTTCCTGAAAATCAAAATCAAAGTACAAATACTGGTCAGATTAAATGTGAGACAATATCTGTATTATAAAACTAAAACTGATTTTCTCACTTGATTGCTTCAAATTTGTTGGGTTTACTTAGGCCATAATGCGCTGTTATGAAGATGGAAATTATGACAAAACTGTAGTTGGAATTGGAAAACAAAATACTGCCATGAGCAATTTACTGTCAGAAAACCATTTTACCTCTGAATTCAACCAAAAGGGTTAACCACTTGAACCCCAGCATCCATATTCTGGGGAGGAACCTTCGCCAAAAACAACTCAACCAAGCAACATGATATTGTAGATTGGCTACTTGTGGTGAAGAGATTATGGGCACCATCTTGTGCGTCGCCTTACCACTTATCCCTTAACTTATTAACCATATTTTAATTCAATTCAATTCAAATTTATTAAGGTGTCAAATCATAACAACATTTTACCATTTTGAATAACATTTTAAAATAGCTCAACAAGCCAATCTACTGCGACACGTCGTGAGCTTGTAGATCGGCTATTGGACAATTTTAAAAAATGTTAAAAATAAAGATTGGCAAAAAGGTTTAGGGATAAGGGGTTAGGCAGGATAGGGCCCTTGGTGTAGAGTGAAACAAGGGTGTAACAAGTTATAACCATAGTTCAGATTGCAGAACACTCACTGTATCTTTGATGGTGATGTACGGGTCCTCCTCATTGCAGCTGAACACAGTAAGACCAGCCAGACTATCACCAAGGTTAGCCGTCACTGTACACAAACATCAACATTCTCAGCTTTAAATCTGAACTGATAGACATAACGATGTTGTAAACGTTTTGAAGAATAAAGTCAGGCTTTCATTGCCTCGGGGTCTTAGTAACTATTGTAATTCAATTGTTTAGTGTACGAATGGTTCAAGGTACAGTATTCTTTATCGTTACATCTTCTGTACGACTTCAGTGCATAAGAATTATGGCTCCTCAGACATGGAAGTAGCATTAATGATAATGTAGTATAAATAATAAGGAAATAAAGAAATAATCCTAATCACTTCTGGGTAGCACTACAAGGAACAAGTAAACAGACACACCTACCTTCATCTTCATCATCATCATATTTTTCTAAATTGTACTCTGCCAGCTCGTCAACTTCCTCTCTCTGCTGTGACTCAGTCTGGGAGTCACCACTCTGCTCCTGGTCACCTGCCATGCCTTCGTCTTCATCCTCCTCCTCAGCAACTACCTCACTGACATCAGAGGATAAAACACAGTGGTTCTCAACCTCTTCTGGATCAGGGCCCATTTGAAAACCTTGAAAGTGTTTGTGGCCCACCCATCTGACCACTTAACAATAAGTGGCCAGATAAGATGGGGCCTGCATGTTCAGAACATGTTTATTTGTGTTCTGGCTTGGATCAATGGAAATGCCATAAAGTTCACAAAACAAATTGCTGAACTTCTACTCAGAGATGATCCAGCTCTACTTTTCATCAGTTGGATGTGTACGATTTTGTAAACCTTCTGTATACCACCAAGGGATAACATTAATAATTGTAAGAAAAATAATTGGCCACAATGACACCAAAAAGAACTTGCCTCCACCACAATCTCGCTGTTGTGACCGTACAGTTAAGTATTGCAAAGAAGACAGAATACACAGAGAAAAAAGGAGGCACACATTAATAAATGTAAGCATTTATAGTTGAGTTAACCTACCCCAACTCTTCTTTGGTCTCAGCAATGACGCGCTGCAGCTCCTCTTGACTCAACTCAACCTGGGTCAGGGACAGGGTCAAAAGAGACTGTCAGAAAGACATTCTGCACTATGCATCAAAAACATCTACACTTAATATCAGTTAAAGAAGTTCATAACATTAGTTTTTGATTTGGTGTATTTAATAGCTTCCAGCCAAGTACTTATTTCTACTGTTGTCACCTTACAAAAATTGACAGATACTGACAATATGGTGAATAAAACAGAATACATTTCGAAAAGGTTAAGAAAAATAAAGAATACATTGCACTCTTTATCGTGACAATGGCCTAAAAAGTAAAGTTAGATTAAGATACCTACATGCTCACACTGCTACCCTACTCTCTTCTCTCTCATTGTGATAACACTACATTATGCCAAGCGTGTAATTATTTGAGTCGACTCAAAGGAAAACAAGTTAGCAAAAAAACACGCTTTGGTCCAGTCCATAGCGTTAGAAGGAATTCGCCTAAGAACTCCTTCTAATGCTAGGGACCAGAGCTAGCAACATCTGTCAACCAAAACCAGAAAGCTGTTGTGTTTTGATGAGTTTAGCCATTTAGCCTACTAACAACTTACTTTGTCTGGTGTTTCCTTTGCAACGCCACGTCTCACCCAGCCCACGCAGGTTATCTGGGAACTCATGGTCGCCTAACTAAATAAATAAAATACAAAACAATCTAAACTGTCAGGTTAATTTCAGAATCACTTGCACATGTGAGTTGATGGCGATCGCGAGTTGATGATGTTGCTCGGGGCCCTGCGAGCTGCTTGTCGCCTGTGGATGACGTGGCTGTACGCTTGTCGCCACTACTTTGCCTGAACACAATTAAAACGTTTCCTTTCTCAATATAAATATAAACCCATATAGATCCATGTGATCATATGGAGATCTGGGTGATGTAGAGTTGCTGATGTCAGTGTTGGTCAGCTCCATATATGGAGACCCATGTGATGATCCAATCAGCTCCATATATGGAGATATATCAGAAGGTCAACCTCGCCCTGGTTGCATGTCGCCCTGAGGAGTCTTACTAGTTATTATTTACTATGAAAACCGGCACATCCAGTCCTTCCGTCCTTCTGTAACAACTCAATGTCTATAGCTGACCTTCTGATAGATCTCCATATATGGAGCTGATTGGATCATCACAGGATCTCCATATATGGAGCTGACTAACACTGACATCAGCAACTCTACATCACCCAAATCTCCATATATGATCACTCATCACATGGATCTCCATATATGGAGCTGACCAACGCTGACCAGTGTGGCTGCCGCGACACAAGTCACACTTCACTTGCAAATTAATTCCGGCCTTGTCCTAGAGAGAGAGTTGTGCTCGAAATTATTCAACTTAGAACTTGTCAACTGTGCTCAAAACTATACTTTTTGGGACATTCAGTGTCTTAAATGCAGTTGTTTTATATCCTTTTCATTTTTTTACAAAGCAATAATCTCTTCTCTGAACTTTTCTGACCATTCTTTAAACTTAGCCATGTTTCTAACTGCTCTAATCACAGTCAACAAGTCAACAAACTTCTAGTCAGGCTAGATTGCACATCTGATACAACTATTTAAGCCCTTGATTAGTCGATTGCAGTTGATTACAGTTGTTTTCAGTTATAATTAAGAGTTGAATAATTGAAAGTGGCGTTGAAAGTGACATTTAGCATTGAATTTGGAAGAAAACACAACAAATGTTACTTTTGAGCCATTTACATTGCTCTTGTATGATTTATTTATTTCATTCAGTTGTCAGTTTGTGAATTTAGCCAATAAATTAGATTTGCATGAAAGTCCGATGTCCGACTGGACCAAAGAGATATCCCTGAGGACCAGGGGAGATACTAGACTTTTGAGACCATCAGGCTGAGGCAGTGAGTAACTCTGCTACACTAGTAGTATATTGTAAATATACATATTATCTTTTTAAACCAATAACAATACATTACAAAACTTGAGTCCATGTTTTTAGAAAACCTTTAATGGCATATGTATAAAACACATACAGTACTGTAAACAAAAACAGATGTGCATCATATAGGCAAGCTGGCTATATTTCACTGTCATTATGTATTTGTGTTCATTATAGTACCTTTGCCTCTGGTTAAATGTGTAAGGTGAGGCAATAATACTAGCCTGGGGGCCACATCCACACTCTCTGGTGGTGGCAGTGAGGAATTAGTATGAGCAACGCCAGGCTACAATAATACAGCATATGCCTACCGGTATATACAATGAGCACAGTTGTGAACACAGGTAAATGACAGAATGCAGTTCTGTGCTGCTGCCTGTCAAAATGTGCAATGTTTCCATGTGACCATGGCATCATTAAGGCATGGATAGTTGTAATGCATGTTCACCTTTTTTTTCTTTCAGCATGTACTGCATGCATGCATAAATATATGGCATGCATGTATGAGCTTAGTTGCAAAAATGGTGCTTTAGCATATATATATATATATATATATATATATATAGTGATTTCAAATGTTGAATGGCATAAAATTAGCTTAAAACATTACAAAGATAGTGGTTAACTTTAGTGCTAAAACCTATTTCCCATACTGTATGTTGTGCGGTTTATGGGATTAGGGTCAATTCGCATAAATCACAATGTAAACTCAAAGTGGAGCTAAGATAATAAATCCCCAACAGCTAAACAAATTGGATCTATACACATTTTTGATGTGAAAACACCTAGGTTTTTGTTAATTTTTTTATATGGAGGGCAGACAAACCCTCCATCTTTTCAGAAACCCTGTGTGCAAGGCATATTTAGTTTTAGGCACATTTATACAGTGTAGGTCTAGACAGGGGTGACAGCTAGCTGCTCCTTGTGCAGAGTCTAAATCACTATTGTAAGATTATCAGATTAGTCACATTAACCTGTACTAACAATCGCACAATTGAGGTGTTGTACCAAACACAGAACATTGCCCTCAAAAGTTGTACATATCTTCTATAATACTGCTGTTGAATGGTTTGATGTGACAAAACTAGGCACCGAAATGTGATAGGTTTCGTTTACTATTTTTTTAGACAAAATTTTCTTTGTATTCACCATGAAAAATTGTATGATGCCACAAGACTGACTGAAATAAACTAAACTAAACTACTAGCATTATTCTAGATTTGGTCCTGTGTGGCTCTGAGGGTACAGCAAGGCACCAGGTTACAGGTTCCATTCCCTTTGTTTGGGTTGAGAATTTCACCAACACTGCCAAAGGTAAAGTCTGAGTTATCCTTGGTTATAAGGCAACAATGGGCTGCGCTGCAACACTTTGTGAGTTAAGTATAAATCAGGGGTTAAATTCCCTGTGTAGGCCAATGGATAGAGAATGGCACGGTTATTGGTTGGCACAGCTACCCATGCAAAAATGCATGTATGCACTCGTGACAGTGCACTTCAGAGCACTAAAGCACTAAACCATTCACTTCACGGCACCTGTTAAAACCTTTTAAAACCTGGTTATACCGAGAGGCAGGTCCTAGTAGAGCATTCTTGTCCAGAGGTCAAGTGGCTAAAGAAACCAGCCTTCAACTAAAGTTGTGATTTTCTTTGTGTGTCCTTATACAACATGCCCAATGCCTGCCTGCTCAGTCTCTGTATCTCAGTCACTGTGGACAAAAGCGTTGGCATACTTGGCTAAAATGTAAGATGCATCTGTTTCTGTGAATAAACCAGGGGCAACAGACAGATATAATTTAGAAATTCCTTCCTATTTAATGTCGCTGTTGTGTCTGAAAGACAAGGAAGAATCCTTGAATGTGCTTGGGTTTTCCTCTCTCCACGATGTCTACAGTGCACATTTTCCACCCCTTTTTTTACAAACATTCCGTAACAGTAACAGCCCGCCGATGAAGGGCTCTTCTGAGGACGACCACGTAGTAGTATTTGAATGTTTTAGACAGAGCAAAACTGTTGACACTGTAGGTCCCAACAATGTGAGTCTATCTCTATATAATAGTACACATATCATAAAAAATGGTTTACAGCTGAAAGGAAAAATATTTAGCTGTACTGTAAGTCAAATGAACAATATCCGGTTCTCCATTCCTTGCTGTTCTGACAGCCTCAATCAGCCCTCGCAGGTATCTGACAAAGTTGTCTTTCTTTGGCTCTAAAAGTCCAGCTCCATCTCGCCCTGTTCCTTCTCAATCTTTTCCTCTGCCTGTTTTCGGACCTTGTCGGCATCTGGTTTCAGGCGCTTGGTGACCAGCTTGAGGTTGGCCTCGTGGATGATGACCTGCGTCAGGTAGCGCTCTCGTTTGATCTGCTCCTTGACCACCTCAGGTACATCTGGGATCACGTAGGACAGGACAAACTTTGTCAGGTAGACGATGTGCTGCAAAGGAACAGAGTGGAATAAACAGTTCCATTAGACAGAGGGACAGACAGATAGACAGACAGGCAGACAGACAGACAGACAGACAGACAGACAGAGAAACGCATTCTCTCATTAAATGTAGCATTTGTCTTGTGCATTTAATACACAGGTTTTTATTAATTCAAAATGTAAGTTATAGATGACACAGCATTAACCATTTCATTTTCCTCCTCTTTTTTCTCAGAGACAGTGGCATTCGTTACTCACCTCTAAAACAATTATAAAGGCCATTTTGGCGGCGACGACATGCCAGTAGTAGGTATTGTACTCATATTCTCTGTGGTGTCCTGGTGGATATCGGAAATCTCGGTATCTGACAGGGGACAACATTGTTTGTTACACGAAAACCAAAGAGAGCCCTTCTATATAGGAAAAGATAAGATAAGATGTCTTAGCAGCGGCAACAGTAAGTGTGAATCGAAAGGGCTTTTCACACTGACACATATAGTACAGTAATTAATTTTCAGTGAGAGGTGAGCGGGCAGGTAGGAAGGCATGGGCAAACCGACAGGTTCCAGTATACTGTACATACAAGTGACTGAGAGCTCATGACATAGTCTTGCATGTCAGGGGCGCTGATTTACGTTTCTGCCGGTGGGTGATCAAAACAGTCGACTGACAACTTGTCTCAGGAACCAGTCGGTGCACAATGCGCTCTTCTGACACAAAGACCTATAATCAGTGGGTAGATCCATCACAAACAACTCGTCGACCAAGTTTTAACCCTTTAACTAAATAGTAAGGCTACAGTTTTTACTGAGAGACAAGATGTGGGCCTTTGTGACACACATCTCTCTCTCCTGGAACACGGAATCGGCACCTATGGCGCTTGTGCTCGTCTCATGCACACGCTTGCCTGCATCAAGGTGAATTGTGGAGACGTGCATGGTTTACTCGCATAGCATTTGTCTGCTTTATTTTACATGAGAAGCACAGTGAGACCCGCCTATCCAAGAACGCAGGCGTTGTGTTTCTTCCCGAGTGAAAAGGGTCTCAACCTACAATTAGTCCTTCGCTAAGCCCCTCCCCAAAAGCGATTGTCCAATGCTAGCTTAGCAACCACTGCTAAACTGGCAGCTTGCCATGGCAAGCTTCCGTCAGCAGTCATACAGTAGCTGTCAATGTTATTTCGCCCGCTCACACATAATGAAGTTAAAGTTGATTGAGTTGATACTGTTTCTCCCTCTAGCCCTGAAACATGACGGTCGTATCTCACGGCCATCATGGGTCCACCTCACCATTTTAATCCAAACGTTTGCTATTTTCTAAAAATGTTTTAATGTATCAAAGTGCAGGATACGATACGACTGTTCAATGTTTATTGAAATAATGTCATGCACATTTTTCCAGTGCATAGCCTACTGCAAGCCTTGTTGACTAGATTTAGGAGAACTTTTGAAGCTTTTCCTCCTGAAATGATAGATTGAGTAACTCATTGCTAACGTGGTATTGGACAAGGATGGGTTGGGGAGGGGCTTAGTGAAGGCCTAATTTGAATGAGTCAAAACTATGCCCCTTACCTGCAGGTGGTGCTGTTGTTGAACCAGTTCGGCGGTGGGTTGATGGGTTTACTCCGATTCTTGAAGTCTTCTATGTTGAACACAGACAGGGTGTTATTAATGTATCCCTCCATGGTGTGGTCGCTGTGGTCTCCGTACGGGTGGACAGAGAAAGACCAGTAGTACACCAGACGAGGGATCATGTCTGAAGTGAAGGCGATGATCATTGCCTGAGTGAGAGGGAGACAGAAAACAGGAGCCTACCGTAAATGTCGATGGTAAACTTTATATGCTCAGAGAACATTGGGTATAAATTCATATGGGCAGTTGTTGACGGAAATGAAATAGTATTTGTTGTTAGATGTCATGGTTTATTGTCATGTTGTAATATAGGACAGCGTTTGTTGCAACATATATACAAATAAGAAAGGCAATAGTACTAAAATGAAATGATATCCATAATGTCAGTATGTCAGTATGTAGTATTGAACATTAACAGTGAAGCAGTAACTAGGAGCATCTGTGTGTTGTTTCAGGGGGGAAATGGCAAAGATCTGTTGAAGAATGAAGGTAATTTGTCAGTATGCATCCAGATAGTAGAACATGCAAAGTGTAGTGTAGGTAAAATAGAATGATAGTCTGCGAAGTGTCTCTATAGCAGTAGTAACAGCAAAGTAACATATTTAATGTACGAAAGGCTGTTTGAATGATTGTCTTTGGCTAATTAAAGGAGTTCGCTATAAACAATGTTGTCAGTAATGCGTAATGCCCTTGTCATTATCCACAATGAAAACGTGTACAGTGCTCACTGCTGGCTCTCTTTCCCCTGGAAAAGGCTGTGTAGAATTGACAATGAGCGAACACAGGTTGAGGCAAGTAGATGCCAACTCGTTCATTCTCTTGGCCCTGACCTTTATTGATGGTAACTAGAGAAAGCTAAGCGGATAGGGAACTGTCGTCTAATGAAGGTGAATGGAAGCTCATCACCTCTGTCATTGTGAGGTATTCTTGGGAAGAAGATAGTTTTACCCCTGTTTGTGCCTACTGCAATCTCACACTCAATGACTTTCTCCATCATTTGTATTACCACCATTCTGGTGCCATTCTTTAGAGAGCGGCCGGGACCTGTTTGCAGGTTTCTAATCAGCATGACTGGTGCGCCTACTTTCAACTTGAGGTTTTGATCAGAGATTCAGAGGGTGTCCGTGATCCCTGATGACATCAGTAGGACTAAGTCTGTGCGTGTCAGTGTGACGTAAATCGCATATGTGCAATATATGGAGATCTCTATCTCTCAGTCCTTGTCCCCTTTTATGGGCATATTGGTTGGATCGGCGGACTATTGTAAAATGTTGTTTTGTACAACTGTACATCATGCAAGTACAGTAACAGCAGGGGGAGTAGCTAAGAACGTAGGCAAAAATCAGATCTATCCGTGCGAAAGTTGGAGTCTGTAGAACCAACCATGTGCTCTGAGACCCCAGATGCTGATGTGGGACCCCATGGGTCTCGGCGTCAATTAGTAGTGCTGTTTCTCTATTGTTTTCCGTGGCAATGAAGTGACTTTCCCTAGAAAAATGTTCTGTCCAGTAACTGAACAACCTGTACGACCATGCCATTTATTTACAAATGTTGGTTCATTAAACAGTAACTGCACCTAATGAAAAATTCAACAATGTAATGTAAGAAGTAAGAACTTGCTTTTGAATAGGACCACATTTTCTGAACTAAAGGTGTGAAAGGTTGGATAAAGCCAAGAGAAAGACGTGCTGGACTCTCTGGAATCCAAATGAGTAAAATCTGAATTTTAATCCCTAGTGTCGTCAAGACTCACATTTGTTGCCACAGCCAATATGGCAACACCCTGCAAGATGGGCTGCCAGGCTCCAATGTCTTGGGCCTTCTCAGGCACCATGCGGCGGAACTGGGTGGTGATCTTCCAGGCGTCCACCCGGATCTCAAACAGGTTGTTGACCAGAGCCAGGACCGGAGCCAAGGGGAAGGAGGCCACGAACAGAGTCACAAAGCCAAACTGGATCACTAAGAGATGACGAGATGTGATGTGATGAGTCTGCTGCCTCTATCTAATGGTACTATTCCCCTGCATGGTACCAGCATAACTTAACACAACTCAAAAAGTTCAATTTTTACGCATTCCAATTTTCAATACTTTTACTTCCACTCCACTACATCTCAGAAGAAAATATTGTACTTTTACTCCACTACAATTATATGAAAACTTAAGTTACTAGTAACTTTGTAGATTTTAATTATTATTACAAAACACACAAACCACTTCAGCCCTGTATATATTTCGGTCATTTGAAAATAACAGATCTACAAGCCCACAATGCTTTGCATTATGAGCTTGTACATCAGTTATTTTCAAAAAAGAAATTATACATTTTGAACTAGTGAAATGGGACATTCTGCACAATCAGTAATTCTACTTTTAGTACATCAATAATATTTTGATGCCGATACTTTCAGACTTTTACTCAAGTACGTTTTCAATACAGGACCTCTAATTGTAACAGAGTATATTCTACATTGATTGCAGTATTGATTATTTTACTTAAGTAAAACATGTGAGCACTTCTTCCATCACTGGCACACACACCACCATCACCGTACCCATCTCAAGGTATTCATAGAACAGTCCCAGTTTCCCCATTGGCTGTAGACGGTAGTCTTGTTCCCAGCGTGGAATGACCTTCTGTGAACCCACACGGGGTCCACAGAACCGAATTATCAAGTTCTTCACCCACCTACAGACGAAGGTGACAGAGAGGGAAATGCACAGAACAGCATATGAGTTAGCAGGCACTAACACTTTTGTGTATAGGAAAGGTTTTGATTAAAGTTTCTCCCTCCAGGCTACAGTGTTTTGCTTCATGTACTACTGTACGTCGGTAATTCATTTATTGGCCAAAAGAAGCTTGTGATTGTGCTTGTGGTTACAATACGTACGGTAGCAGGACCTCCTGGATGTTGTTCCAGATGGCTTTCCCACCCATGATGATGGTCAGCTGGGTGGTCAGCTCAGTCAGACAGCCCCCAGGATCACACTGCAACACCAAGGAACACATACAGTAACCATTACAGCCAACAGAACTCTACGTGCATGGATATCATTATTACTCAACCCTGACCTGGAACGCATCCGTCTCACTCTAGATTTGAACCATTATTTTATGCTTTATAAGATCTACAAGTTCACAGCGTGGCACAGGGTGCTGTGCTGCGAGCTTGTACATCTGCTATTTTTGAAAATTCTTTAAATTTTGTGAAAATCTTTGAATATATATATACTTTAAAGCGAACATTTTTAAATTAAATCTTTGCTTCTGGGAGTCCCTGGAACGAAATACTTTGGGATAGGGGTCCGTGGCCAAATACATATCATTCTGGGGGTTCTTGACATGAAAAAGGTTTGTGAACCATCAACCACTGATGATAGAAACATGAGTTTTTCAAAAACCTTTAGAAGACATTTGTAGAATCGGGTCAATATATTCAAAGACTTCCACAAATGTTCACTATTTTTGAACAGCTAAAGTATAAAATAATGGTTAAAGTGGTTAGAATCTAAAGTGACACAGATGCGTTCCAAGATCTTAAGGCCCTTACACAGCTGGTGCGTGCGAATAAATATGACTAAATTGCATCCACAAATATTCACTCATCAAACAACAACTAATTTGGTGATGCCTCGCTAAAGTTTAAAAGAGTTAAAAAGAGTTACAAATAAAAAGATCTACCTTGTTTTGCAAATAAATTGCATTTGTGGGATAACTTCTCATGGCATACGATTAATTCACATTCATTTAAACAGTGGTTTAAATTTATCAAGGCACCACATTTGTCCACCAGAGGGCATTAATCCATAAGGTTACAGGGTTTGAATACAGCTATATTGTTGTCCATGCCTTACTGCTTATCCCTAGGCTTCTTTGCCTTTTACTAATTTGAAAAATATTTTAAAATAAGTCAAATTGCTGATCTACATCAACGCGTTGTGAGCTTGTAGATCAGCTAATTGAAATATTAAAACATTATAAGGGGTAAGGCGAGGACGAAAAAAGAGCCCTATAGACTCACTTAAGACATTCATCAGTAGCCTCAAAAAGCATAGGATAGGTGCGCTCAGTAGAGTGCAAATCTCCAATAAGAGGCATGCTTTAATAATAATAGTGATGTATGCAGTGTAATTATGACCTAGAGCTATGACATTGTAGGGTGAGGACATGTCATTAACAGCTGTACAATCTCCAAAGTGTCTTCCACTGTTGTTTAGTTTTTATGTTTAATTGTCAAACATAAAACTAGAGACACCACAAGGACAGAATAAAGAAACTGTACCTCCTCATTTCGGTACTTTCCCAGGAGATAAACAGGGTCTCCTGGGTAGCCAACCGCCTTCCCCTTGAAGAAGGCGATGTAGAAACAGGAGGAGTAGTAGTTAACAAACTGGAACAGGAACATCTTCATGGTCAGACTGTTCTCGTACTCTGTCTTGGTCCGGGGGAGCTCTGTTATCAGGAGTCAGATCAGTGAAACAAGGTGTGAGATTTACCTCTTTGGCTTATTTTCACAACATTACTCATTTGGTGTGTCTTGTATATTTCTATATCGCTGTTGTCGGGTGGAAACCTTGTATGTCCAAAACCGTTTTTATTCATAATAATAAATAATAAGAAATCTATTTAAACTAGTGAAAATAGCCGATCTACAAGCACACAACGCCTCATGCAGTTCTTGTATATCTGCTATTTTTACTAGCTTTGTGCAACAGTCTTATATGATGAGGCGGGGCTTTAAGTTAAGTTCAAAGAAGTTTTGAACTTGAATCCTTAAATCTACTATTTTGTAACCTAAAGTTACTTTCTGGTTTATATACCAGAAACTTAGATATCACTGTCACGGTATATTTCAACTGCAGTTTGTCCCAATCTTAAATTATTCTTTTCATTTACTGTAGAAGTAACTGTTTGAAATCTACATCCTCCCATTCACCTCCATCCTAGTCTCAAGACAGCTGAAATTACGCAAGACACGTAACTTATAGTTTGGGGGAAAAGTGCAAACTTGGTATTACTTATTTACTTCTTTTTCAGGAGGGGAGTTAATGAAAGCGCTGCCTCACCAAAGTCAGTGATCCAGATAGCCACCTTCTCGTACAGGATGTTGAGGGTCATGATGACCACGAAGCTGATGATGGAGGCAGTGACGGAGGTGGCCATCTGAGGCGTCACGTATTCCTTCAGCGGCTCCAACTCCTTCAGGTCCTGACGCCTGAGTCTCGCAGAGAAGGCGAAGAACACGGCCAGACGGTACACGATGATGGCCACTACAGACGCCAGGATCAACAGCACCTGGGAGGAGGAGCAAGAGTTGTGGGGCTGTTGTAACGCCAGAGAGAACACCAACTTTCCCCCGCATGGGAAACCAAAAAGGCCAAGAGGAAATCCTCCCTTGGCCAGGGAAGACATTTATCAGGACCACAATATAGATATATTACGTAATAAATAATATATTAAATATTTGTAAAAGTATAATATGATGTTGAAAAATGTAAAAGGTTTAATAAATCCACCATAGACTGGGAGTTTCTAGTTCAAAGAATGTAGATTTAGTCAGAATTAGTCAAAAAGTAAAAAATAAATATGTGTGTGTGTGTGTGTGTGTGTGTGTGTGTGTGTGTGTGTGTGTGTGTGTGTGTGTGTGTGTGTGCTATGAATACAAATGGGAGTAGCATATCAACATCTTACCCAGAACAGAACGGTCGATATTCCTAAGGAAACACGAATGCATCTTCCACAGGCTGTATAAGGCACTTTTTCCCTAACCTGAAACATCACAATAAAATTGCATTAAAGATCTCTGCTTAGATAACATTGCCATAAATTCATACTTTTGTATCAACACACTGGCAGTGTAAGGGTCCAGAAGCAGACATGTTTGTACTTTGCCCTTAACATGAAGATCAATCTATTATCTATTGTTTCTTATAGTCTAAAAAACATCCTTTTACATAATGGAATATGATGTTAGCCATTAATTACAGTGAGGAAACAGGAACAAACAGAGATACAGAAATTCTGGCAGGACATCAAGTGAATTAATCACAGAATGCCCTGGAAGGGAGGAGAGTTTAACCCAGTCCCTTCAGGTTGCAGAGCTGCCGGGCTCAACCTGATACAAAGACATTTTCACAATAGCTCCCATGGGTTGTACTAGACAGACTCCTCAACCCCACGTCACTCCTTGGTCATTTTCTTCTGACATTGTTTATTTATTTCAGTTTGCACCCTGCTGCAACCACACTGCAGCAACCACCTTAACACTGTTAATATGTGTCATTTATTTTGATCCTGTGACCTACCCGTGTGACGGGGTTGACCCGCTCGTGGAGACACCTGGCCTCGTATTCTGGCCGAGGTTGTTCTTCCTGCTCCAGGAACTCCACGGTGTCCCACTCGTATTCTATCTCCGCCTGGTAACGCTTCCAGAACTCCAGGAACAACGTCACTGTTTTGCAAGGCAAAAGAAATACAAGGTTAATGAGTGGTATGTGAGAGGAATACCAGAATGCTCGCAATCTATCCTTATCCTCAGTAAAACAAATACAAGAATACAAGAACCGCCCCCCGAGCGGTCCTTTTAAGGCGTGCATTCCGGTTGTGAGAAAAACCCATTTGGGATGAGCAACCTGGAAGGAAGCAATTAATCAAATCTGTATGCTTCAGTGACTAAGTATGTGGGTTTTAATCAAGAGTGGTGAGTTGTATTGTTACTGTGTTTTGTGAGGCCAAAGAAGTTTTAAACAGATAAATGATGAAGTTCTATAATTCTGTGTCAGATATAGGCATAATGTACCTCATACATCCACACTCCACAGTCAGCAAAAAAATAATAAGGGAAATAAATAAGGTAAATTACACACTCCACAGTCACAAAAAATGAATAAGGGAAATGATAAACCATGCTGCAAAATCCACGAGTCATACAGCAGTTGTAATAATGTCATAAGACTTGAGAGCATTTTCTATGCAGATCCAAGTTGCTGATTCAGTGCTTATAATGGATCAGCAGATCTGTGTCATCATATAGTGTCATCATGGAAACCATAAGAAATTATGAAAGCTTGGAAATGTTTAATTAATTAAGCGTCTCACCCCAGATTGACATGAAAACAGCAAACACCAGGGTCGCGTAGTTATCAAATATACAAAGTTTCTGGGGAAAAAAAACAAGAAACAACAATATTTACACACATCTTTATAATTCAACTGTCCCTATGCAATTGACTTGAAATCTAATCCATTCAAAGTAGCAGTGCTGGAAACCATAACCATTCATAAACCTGCATGGTTTTAGTCCTAAATGATACAGCCACTACATACACAATGACACATACTACACATTTACATGCAAAAACAAGGGTGAATTATTAGTTATAGTACACTTGAAAGGTAGCAACTGAAGTCCTTAATGAACAAAACAATCACACTGAATGGTAGGGGCTCTTCACAGGCAGGACAGTCAGTAGGATACTGACAACACACAAATGTTTGTGTGGGGAGGAATTAATTGGCTTAACAACTAAATTGGGGAGGAAAAGGTGTACAAAATTTAAAAAAAATACAATTTGAGTAGAAAGGAGTGTTTCACTCACTTTAGATGCTTCGCACGTGCTGTTTAACCTCCAGTAGTCACACTCCCTGTCACACTGTGGGCACATCACTATAGCCCCGCCTATCTCTGGATCACACACCTCTTTACTGTCCAATAAGAGAGGAGAACGGTCACACACTTGTCCAGTAACAAGAGAGAGGTTAACCAATGAACAGTGGTAGTGAGTCAAACTACTTGATCACTGCAATCACAGCCAGGACAGTTACAAATACAACATGCAAAACATTTGTCATTGCTACCATTGTTTACAGTAGGCTACTAACATATAAAAGCTTGATTTAACAAATTTACATAACTTATGTACCTAACTAATAATGTGATATTATTGTCTTCCCCAGGCCACCTGGCCTGGAGGCGAAGACTGTTTTCGTCCCTGTCCATGTGTGTGATCGTGTGTCCATCTGTGAACATCTAACCACCAGATCGATCAACATCAAACATCAAGCCGCTTTCCAATCCGAGGGATTCGGACTTAGAAGTGCGCATTTCAAGGGCTATGACGTCACTGGGCCGCGCCAAGTGCTGTCCCATTTAGTAGACCGCGTTAACCTACCCTTGGAATGTGCACTACTTTCTCCTCGTTTTGAAGCGTACAGCCGATGGTCACTTCAAGCACTTCGTTGGATAGCGACGTCCCACAATGCAACGCGGCGCCTCCACGATTCAACCCGAATCAAAACTAAAACAACCGAGTTTGAGCATCGCATTAAAAGAGCTAGAGATGGGATTTATGGCTTTTTGAAGTGAGCCGGATCTCTGGGATCCGTTCCTTTCAAAGAGCCGTTCAAAAGACTCATTCTACTAGTTACTTTGTAGATTTGATTATAATTATAAATAACTTCAACCCTATATACATTTATTTCGGACATATATTATATAGGTAGTAGGTACAAACCTGCCATTTGAAAATAGCGTATCTACAAGCTCACAATGCGTTGCGTTGATGCATTGTGAGCTTGTAGATCTGCTATTTTCAAATTATTTTTCAACATTTTACTCATTGGAAAACCTGTGAAACAGGACATTCTGCATAATGAGTACGTTCTAATATTGGTACTTTAAGTACATTTTGATACCAATACTTTTTTACTTTTACTCAAGTACATTAACATTCCAAACTTATACTTGATTGCAGTATTGATATTTTTACACAAGTAAAGAAATTGTGCACTTTTCCCACCACTGTTCATTAGAAAGGAACGGCTCCCTATACTGTGAACCGAATCCTATCGTTCATTTCAAAGAGCCGTTCAAAAGACTCGATTCGTTCGCGAACGTCCCACCTCTAAAAAGAGCTACTACGCCTCGGTTCGACTCATGCTGGTTCTCAATTCTCCTCGAACGTCGCAACGATATTTTAAAATAGGCTGTGTCATGGTGAATTATGAAGAAATACTATCCTGAACTATCTAAAAAGTTAATTCCCGGTCGCAAAAAAATAAGTTTGGGGGCGTTTAAGACACCGCGGAGGAAAAAATGGTGGACGAATGATTTTTGCAACCGGAAGTTCTCGGCTATGCACTTGGCAGTGCTGTCCCATTCCACAGGCAAAAATGTGCACTTCACAGGACAAGCACTACACTACACTAGCCCTACCCTAGCTAGGGCTACACTACGAAGGGCGCACACTCTGGATTGGAAAGCGGCTTTTGTCTACCAGTAAGTAGTCCCTAATCGGGAGATAAGCGACCGCCAGGTTGCATACACAGACTTTAGAAGGCAATCGTAGCCAATCAGGAGGGAATATGGGAAATGGGACAGATCCATATTGATGACATGACTTTAAAAATATTGTGTACCGCTTTGCATGATTTTAGGGCAAAATCTGTAGGAGCAGTGTCCAAAAATGTGTTTTGCAAAGATCGGCCTGATGGTGGCGCTAGAAGAGGGCCAAGTGAGAAATCAGGGGCGGAGGTTGTGGTTTGCCAGCCAAGGAGTGTGTGTGCAAAGATGGGCATGGATAGGGGCAACGGTGGCGGAGATAAGATATGGGGCAAAAGTGTGACGTGACGTGACAGACTGAGGGACTGACTGACTGACTGATGGACAGACGGACGGAGGGACAGCCGGTGGAGCTTTTCATAGTAACTTGCGACCAGACGGTCGCAATTACAGATTTTTTGCAAAATTTCAATGAATCTGTACATATTGGGCCTCATTCACTCGCACATTTTGACTATATTCTAAAGTAAGTTTGCCACTTGTTAAAGACAGATGTCTGGTTCTTGATAAGGCTGTGTAGAGCCTTGATCTGTGCACATCTCAGGTGTTTCAGATGATGAATTCCACCTCGTAAATCAAATACCAGTTTGTGTGTGTACCATTTGCATTTTTCCACACCCCATTTAACACTATAAAAGGCAATCAGAAAAAAAGTGAATGTCTATAAGTCCAGTCATGCATCCGTACTTCAAAAACAAGCAATAGATTTTTTTGCTTCTTTTCTTTAATATTTTGGGCACATTTTAGTTTGAGGTTTGAAACTATTGTAATAGATTTTACATGAAGAATAGGGCATTCTAATCTGACGTTTACACGGGTCTCAGAGCAGACAGTTTTCTTGTACCTAACAAACAAATCCAGGTAAAAATAATAATGATGAATCACATTAAGCTCATGGGAACACTCATGTAGGCTACTATATGCACATTAGTATCAAATTTGAACATTGTGAATGAGGCCCATTAAGATCTTTCATATTCCATTCCAATACAATTCTGAAATGGTGATGTGAGATACTGCAATATGCACATGAACAACAGATTCCATACTGTACCTCCAAGTGCTTGTTTCCTGAGTTGTGTAGCCATAAATGAAACAGCTCAGTCCTACAATGGCAGCAAAGGCCAGCATGGCTGTGTAGAATCCCAGCCAGGCAAAATATATGCCGATCTTCTCCCCATAGTACTTCCTGTGAACAGCATTACATGAATCAGTGATGTTTGTGGTTTAATGATATGGCATCTTGCTCCATGTAACGTAATAACGCTGAAAATAAAAATCCATTCATAAGAAATTGTACCAATGGCAACAATGTGCACAGAAATAATAATAATACCGGTAAACTACATTATGTTGCTGAGTTAATGCAGCTAGAACTGGGTGAGATTTAAGTCAAATATGGATTTAGACAAATAGATAGATACCATAACTATGAACTAATGTGCACGCAAAGCTGTGTCAAGTTGTGTGTGTGTGTTGTAGCGTTATCAGTTGTGTATATTGTTAACATGTGCAGTCTTTCTGCTTTTAATTCTGCCACGGTAAACAATCCAAAGCTGTTTTTAGTGTTTCTATTCTATTCTATTCTATTCTATTCTATTCCATTCTATTCTAATGTGTGTACATAATCTGCCCAGTCATCACACTCTGTTATACCTGAGACAGTTTATTGTTGGTACGAACAGTGAGGACTTTATTTAACAGTTACCAACTTCAGCAGTACGATATGTGTACTGACTGAATAGGTTCACCATAAAGCTTTACATTCATGAGGCTTATATACTATAGGATGTCTGTACAACAAAGCAAGTATACAGACAGAAAGTCTTTCTTCAAATGAGCATAAATGGGGGGCTAGTCTGTTGAAGCTTTAGAAAGCTCACACACTAACTTTCTCGCTAAAAGAAAGAGCTGCCATGGCAACCACAGCTTTGACCAATTAAATTGCTTGGCATAATGCTATTGGTAGTGTCTGGTGTGAATGGCGTTTCCGGGAAATGGGAAAAAGTGAACATTCCGAAGAAGACTGGCTTAGTTGAAATGCTTTGACTGGGAGCCTTTAAGCTAGTGTGCAGACTTGATTTTTGAATGGGGAAAAAGACTCCACTACCTTATGAGATCTAGTGGTTGCATCTTGTAGAAGCTTTTGGGGTGAGCCCATTCTTGGTAGAGAAGGAACCTTTCATTGGGGCAGCCATCTTCTTCTGACCTGACGTTGAAGGCACACTGAGTAGGGAAACAGCAAACACTACACATTCATATTCCACATGAAAACAAAATAAATTTGAAAATTAAACAACAAGTGGTCAGATGGATGGCTGCGTGCATTTGCAGAGTATGTTTATTTTAACCCATTAAGACCCGGAACATATCTGTGTCGCATTAGACTTGAATCGCTTTAACCATTATGTTATGCTTTAGCTATTGGAAAATAGCAGATATACAAGCTCACAGCGCCAGGCAGGAAGCCCTATACAAGAATTGTGTTGTTAAAATGTTTCATAAATATTCAATATACAAATGTATAATAATTAAATATTATTTGAATATAGCAGAACTGTAAGCTCACAAGTTACATGTCGCATCACGAGTCACAACACGTTGTGAGCGTGTAGATCAGCTATTCTCAAAAAGCTGAGGCACTCTATATAGGATTAAAGTGGTCTTGATCTTGATCTTGATGCTATATTAAATGATTTAGCTGGGGACCCCCTGGAAACCCTTCAAGGACCTCTGGGTGTCCCCAGGTTCCACTTTGAGAAACACTGCTGTGTCTGTCTAGTGGCGTGTCTAATTGACTGAAACGTAAGATTCACAGACAGGTTCACTCACATCATGAAGAGGATAGGCAGCCTTGTACACTCCACTATCCAGTAACTTTGTGATGCCAAACTTTTTAATGTTAGCTCGTACTTCATAAGGGGCACGGCTGAGGATGTAGTAAGCCTGTGATACATAAAAAACAAATTCAGATTAGCATGTTTAATTAGTGTTTAACAAATCATTTCTTCCATTGTTTTGCAGTGTTGTTTATGCTTAAGTTAAATGAAACTACCTTGCACTATAATTAATTGTATTGTAGTCTTGCACTACCACCGAGAAACATACTGTAACATGACAATAAAAAAACATGAACTTGAACTTGCAATGTTTAAATAATTAAACTGTTATTCATTTTCATGACGAAGCACTTTCTAAGGTTGCAAACTGTTATTAGCAATTGATTGTTTCTGATCATACATATTCTGTGATATCTTCCACTAAAATGATCATTAACGGGACCTCACCATCCTGCTTCTCATGGACGGCGTGAAGAAGTCGTCGTGTTTCTTGACGTAGAAGTGCTCCAGGCGGTCCTTCTCGAAGGGAGCGGTGAAGAAGTCGGCCTCCTTGGTGATGAGGTCCTCGCTGGGGTAGAAGAACTTGGTGAACCAGGAGACGTAGTTCCATGGGGAGGGCTGGGAGGACAGGTCGTTGGGCTGGATGGGCAGCTTGATGTGCAGCACCTCGGCGTAGGTGCACAGCTGTTCCCAGGGCATGTGGACCTTCACAAACAGCAGCTTATCATCAATAACCTGAAGAAAGAAAGAAACAGGATTATAAGTGAGGTCTAATACAGTAATATATCGTCGCTGTTGGGTGGAAACTGTCACACTTAACAACATTCACTTGAAAAAAAGAGATCTTGGTCTACAAGCTTGTAGACCAATCACTTCAAGCTAAAGTTGTATCTTCCTTAGGGATTATACAGCAGCTGTTGAATCAGCACCGCTAGAATGGCATGGTGGGCTGAACTGGACCTGCGAGTCAGAGATTCCCATGAGTCTCAGAGATCCAGACGGTGTCGAGTCTGCTGGCCTAGCGGTCCAGGTGCATTACACATATTAGGCTATAAAGTAGCCTGACAGCGTGTTGCATGTAACTCCCTGTCTCACTCTCCCTGTTTCCTGTTATTCTCTATGCCAACTATCAATAAAGGCAGAAAAGCCAAAAAAAAAAGAAAGAAAAAAATGTTAAAAAAAGAAACTTTGAATGACTTTCTAATTGGATAGTATGGTAGAATACCTGGCTGATGAGACACTGCAGTCTATCCATGTGTAAAGAAACCAACACATAGCAGAAAACACAAGCTTTAACGATTACATAATGGCTGTGTAATGACGGGGCTGGCAGCAAGCAGCACATAAACAGTTTTATGAACATCTCCCTTCCGTGTCCACATTGGCATGTGGAATCTTGGGTGTTTATAGTTTATAGCACATTTTCAGACAAAACATCAACCAAACTTAACAGAACCAGGGTCCAAATGACAAGGACTAACATTAAATGATGTTGATTTGTGGTGTAATTATACTATTCTGAAATTCATGCATACATTAACGTTTATGTATTTAAGCAATAACCACTGTTCACATTTTAACAGAGAATCATTTGTCTCCAGCCACTAAACGACATTTCGTTTCGAGTGCAGACGGCTTATTGATCTCAATATAAAATGTGCAGTGTGTCTACAGCAGAGTGTCTAGTACTGTGTATATAGTATAGAGTTGTATAGGATAGTTGAGAGCACATAAATAAATACCTTAATGCCTGATGGGTTAACCACTTAAACCCTAGTTGACTGGGTTCCCCCAAGGGTCTAAACTATGGGTCCCCCAGGGGTCTACACCAAATCTCTTTGCCATAAACATCCGACCTAACAATCTGACACAATGCATCGCATTGTTCTGATATTTTCAAACAATGTCCGTTGACTGTTATGACATACTGTTATGGCCAGAAAAGGGGCGCTAGGGACGCTTGTGGTTAAACGTGTTTCTCAAAAAGACTACTGTATGCCAGAAAACAACAGGAGGTGTTTGAGGAGAGCAATTTCTATCGAAAAATCTTTATCCCCGTCTTGAAAAATAGTCACATTGTGAAGGCTGCCTTGAACTTACTGATCTGGTGGCCTCCAGCTCCATTCCCATTCCCATCAGACTGGCTTCAAAGTATTCTCTCCGTCTCTGTGGGGGGAGAGGAGAGAGCACACAGGAAGTGGCCTGAATGAGCCGTTGTCTCTGAATATTATGACCAGTGGTGAATAACAAAGTACATTTACTTGTTGATTACCGTACTTGAGTATATATCTTTTGAGTATCTGTACTTTACATTATGTTTTTTCAATGGATACTTGACTTTCACTCCACTCTATTTCAAAGACAAATATTGTATTTGACTCCACTACACTTCCACGAAGGGAAAAGGTACATTATGAATTAAACACTCGATATATTTCCCATCATGCAGACCATTTACACTGTAAATGGAGAAAGACCCTGCTTGTCAGGTCAGAACAGGGTACACAGGGGAACCTGGGACATCATAATCTCATACTGTATATCAGGTTTTACTGTCAGTAGCAGAGTTGCTATGGATCAGTTCTTTGCTTCCCTAGAAAATGGTGCATTTATATAGCACTTTTATCCAAGGCGCTTTACATCGATTGTGCATTACATACACCCATTCACTCACACATTAATACACAGATGGTGGAGGAAACCATGTAAGGCACCAACCACCTCAACGGTTGCAACTAGGTGTTCAGAGTCTTGCTCAAGGAATCTTCGACATTAACTCAGGGGGAGCCCAGATTCGAACTGGGAACCCTTCGGAAACCCTTCGTGCTCTAATGACGGTTTATGTAGCTCTGAGCTATGCCGCCCCATCTAGTACAAGGATTTGCAAAGCGTGGGCCAGAGCCAATTGGAAAGGAGGAGACATAACATATATAAAGACAATTATTATAGAGTATATAATATTTTCTTTTCTTTTTTAAGCTATAATGCTTTGAGGGGTCGAGGCCGGAGGAAAGGTTTGAGAACACCTGCTTTCTACACAGTAAAGGTCTGTGAGCATTAATTTAACAGCGTATAAAATATAAGTGGATTTTACAGTGTAAAGTAAACATGTTTCAAAGATACGAAGTGATCATATACAAGTTTTGTATGTTTTTTAAATATTGACACGCAAATTTGTTATGAGAATAACGGTTCTACCTGTTGGACTCATTATCACCCAAGAAGACATTTTAATTATTCAGAATAATTAAAATGTTTCCTATAAATTTGGAACAGTCCCAAACAAAATGCACTGATAATTGCAAAAAAAATGAGTCCAATTAAACAACAAGAACATCTGTAACATTGTCTTTGTCTACATTTCATCGTTTGTTTATTTTCACTGTTTCCAGGCGACTGAGGCGAGAAACATACATAAACTGAATTGAAACACCCTGGAAAGTTCATTTGTATTTGAGTATTTGAAAATCATTTCAGTAACTGTCATGATGATGGCTGATGCTCTCCACCCAACTGGTGCTTTGAGCAAGTTAAAGCAATTCAGCTAACATCTGAGTCTGACCCAATCTTTGTGTAGGAAAACAAACTCAGGGAGTGTCCCAGTGTTGCATCCCACAGACCTACATTGTTTTAAATGAGGCTCTGGGATTAGGATGTGGGATTGAAGGATTCCCACAGGTTCTGCTGGCTGCTCTTGCGTGCTGGCTAGCAATCAGCCCTGTCCACAAGGCTCTCAGAGGGGGAGTTAACGGTACATAACTGACCTCTGACCAGCTCTTAATCTGGGACATTAGCCATGGATTTAGGTAAGAAACATAGTTTGTTTGACCCATAATGCTTGAGGTTGTGTCTGTCTTCAAAAACAACGTGGTACTAATGGCTATTATGTATTTTAACCTTAAACCCTATACTTTATTGATCAGGGTCTACCAGGAGTCTGTACTTGAGCCACTAATCTTTTCCCAGTATACACCAAATGTCTACAAGCTCACAAAGCGTCTCAACGCAACATATTGTGAGCTTGTAGTTTGTACAACTGCTATATTTTCAAATGTTTATTATTATTATTATTTGAAAAAGAGATGATGCATCTCATGGGGCTTTTCCTCTAGCTAAATTTCATATAAATAAATAATATGCCCAGAATAGAGACATTAGGGTTCATGTAATTAAACCTGTACTTTACATAGGCACCGTTAGAATAAGCATTATTTGCATGTATTAAAACTGAATTCCTTAATGAGATGTGCATTTTCTGCAGTGCTGCATCACATCCCTGCTTCATGGACTCGCTCATTAGATTGCATTAGATTAGATTACTGTAGATTGGATCTCTATTGCCACACGACCGGAGCTGGTGGGAAGCTGCTTTTGGTACAGCATGAAGTAAACATTACAAAACCCACGTAGAGGAGTTTAGTGTAATCTCTTGGATTGATGTATCCTGGCTGCATGGATCTGCAGGTGCCCTGCACATCTCTCTGTGTATGTGTATTGTGACAGATAGTGTTTGCAACACACTGACACACCTGGATATCTGTGTAGGGCTAGCGTTCATTCCTGGAGTTTCCTCATACTGAGCATTATATTCCCTACAGACACACACATGCAGCATGCAAGCACACAAGCATGCACATACAGCATGAACATGTGCGCGCACACACACACACACACACACACACACACACACACACACACACACACACACACACACACACACACACACACACACACACACACACACACACACACACACACACACACACACACTCACTCACTCACACAAAGATGCAGATGCATTATTGTGCACACACAAAGGAGCAGATATATGAGTACACATAAAAACAGAGTCCAGGGAGACATACATGCGTGCTCACAATGACTGGTTCTTTGCATATACGGTACTTTGCTTTGTTGTTTTTCTAAGACTTTCTAAGTCTATTGAGTGTTCTGTCAGTGATGGTTTGGGGTTTATTTGGGGAACACAAAGAACAATCACTCCCTCATGACTTTCAGCACATGGAGAACTGATTTCTCTCCTACTCTGCTCTCTTGTAAATTCCAGATGTCTGATTTGAAACATACGAGTAATTATAATTAAGCAAATATCATGCAGTTATAGCAAATGGTTTATGGCAAGATGGTAATTAATTATTTAGTATAGTCAAGGCATTTATAGTGGCAAATTACAATAGAACTTATCTCAAGGCACTTTTTATGTAGCGTATGTGTTAAGATTATACACTTAATGGGAGGGCATATAATGTTACATAAGTAGGGATGTCCAGATCAGCTACATCACACAAAATATGTTCTCTATTGTGAGACTGACTCTCCACTACATACAGTATGTCATATGTAGTGGAGTCAGTCTCTCCACTCAGAGAAGTGGTGGAAAATAACTAAATACATTTACTTAAGTACTGTACTCAAGTAATATTTTTAGGTGTTTGTACTTTATACTCTACTTGACCAGCTACTCTACTTCTACTCCACTATATCTCAGATCCAAATATTGTACTTTTACTCCACTACATTTATATGAAAACTTTAGTTACTCGTTACTTTGTAGATTTTGATTCTTATAACAAAACATACATTAACCACTTCAACCCTACATACATTTCAGCCGTTTGAGAATAGCCGATCTACAAACTCACAAAGCATCGTATCGCAATGCATTGTGAGCATTAAAAATGCTTTATTTTCAAAAGATTTTTATACATTCTGCATAATGAGGACTTTTACTTTTGGTACTTTAAGTACATTTTGAGATCGATAATTTTGTACTTTTACTTTTATTATCATTTTCATTTATATTAATGTTATTTTGTCATTAAAATCTTAGTGTTTTGCCTATTATTTGAGGGCTCACTTTCAACACCCTCGCCTCGACCCACATGTTGAGAACCTCTGGTCTAAAGGGCTGGTCCTGCTGGTCCAGCCAAAAAGTCTGACATGATGTAACACTCCCCAATGAGAGCTCTGTCTGTGTTGGAAAATCACCTCCAGGCCGGCCAAGTCAAATGAAAATGCATTTTATACATCAAACACACGGATTGTAGCCATTGTGTTATTCCTATAATCATGCAAAGGCTACAATCTGTATGTTTTAAGTCACGTCTGATGCAGAAAGGCAAGTGCATTGATGCATCTGTTGGACTACAATGAAGATTGAGATCTAGTGTCCAATCTGGTGTGTTTCAAATAAGTTTAAAATACATTTCTCAATGGAAGAGAAGGAGACCACCTCCAACCACTGCAGATGTGCAAGTTAGATTGGTTAAAATGCTGTAGCGTTAAGCCTGGCTTGCTTCACTGGCGTCTTACTGGTAGTACTGTGCTATAGTAGGAGAGCTGGAGAACCGTATTGAGGTCTATGTTGTATGTTGTAAGATGTTGATGAAGCAGTGAAATACAACACATCTTTCATACTCCGTGCAGTAGTTCTGAAAGCCTTTTTGAAGCACTTCTCCTCTCTCTCAGACAAACACACACTCTCAGTCTGTAACCCTCTCCCGTTTCTCTCTCTATTGCTCTATGTTCTGTTCGTTCTTTCTCTCCCCTAGCTCTCCCTCACTCCTTGTCTCCTTCTCTTCCACTCGTTTCTTATCATATATTATCTTTCAATCTTGTTTCAATCCCTGGGCCAGCTGGGAAATCCCCACTGGGGATGTAGATATCGCTCTCTTATTCCATAGCAACTACACTACTGTGAGTGCCCTTGAGCAGGACACTTGACACCACCCAGTTGCACGACTTTGCAGCAAAGAGTACAACATAGTAGCTGAGTTGGCAGCTCACACGTGTGCATTTCACTGTGTGTATTGAAAACCTGTTCAGAAAAAGCTTTTTTCTGGGTATGTCTGGGTAAGGTTGAACGAATGATATTACAAATAGCTGTGAAGAATATTAATTTGATTTAATCTTAATCCAAATTCTGACACAAAGAGGCAAACAAGAACTCCCTTCCCTTTACAAATATTGAAAAGTAAATATGTTAAGTTGTGGCTTTGTTTTCCAGACACTCATGAGTCATGAATCATCATCCGTTTTTGCCTACCTCCATAGAGAACACCCTAAGTAACACCTGGGACAAAGTTTATTTATGGTTTAGGTCAATGGCATTGGCAGATAAAATGCTACCACAAGCTCATACCTTCTTCCTTGCGAATGTGTGTCGCTTGTCAAAGTCTTTTTTGTCCTCATCCTCGTAGACCAGGACAAAGTCAATCCTCCTCAGGCCGTCGTTGAAGAACAGCGAGTCGGGCTTGTCGTTGAATTCGGCCTGGGAACAGAAAGTGAGCTCGTCCGGTAAGTCTGGTATGGTCTCAAACTCGTACTCCTCTTCTTCGTCCATGATGTCGTACATCAGTGTGCAGAGAAAAGACAGCTCTGTGCTGTGTAATGCTGTTTGTTATATGATTGTCCCAGGGTGTTTCATCCGTGATTGAAGTCACCAGAGAGAAGAGAAGAGGGCAGGATCAACAAACACTGTGTGTCACCCGCCCTTCTTCTTCTTGCTCTCCGAGGATATTAACTGTTGGCTGACATACAGCCCACAGTGGAGTAGGTCAACCAAAACACATCTAAGTGGGTGTTGCTCTTTGCAACACTGACATCAAGACTGTTGTTATTTATTAGGGGGATTTATCTTCACTTATATGAAGCGTAATTCTAATGTTATGCGTTTAATTTGTAAATCCTGTGAGGGGGTGGGGGAGAACCAAATGTTTTAGGTTTATATAAAAATGCCATGTGTTACAAAAAAAGAATGAGACCAAGGCACTCTTGCAGAAAAGTTAAATAGCCTTTAATAAAGTGGCTAATGCATTGCAAGAATAAAAACAGCACCTACACGTTGCGGCAACAATGCCTTCACAGAGTAATTAAACAAAATTGCAGAACAACATGACACACATAGGACATGGCATCATAGGCTCATTACCATACAGATTGGTGGCAGGCTAAAAAAAACACACCAAGACAAAATGTAAAGCCTTACAAAAACCACCATGAAAACCTAACATATACTGTACCACTGTGATGTCATCATGTCCTATAAAAAACATGTTTTTTCTGCAATTTTGTCACCCTGATGAAGGCATTGTTGCCGCAACACTTAGTTTAAGTTTTATTCTTGCAATGCATTAGCCACTATTAAACTTTCCTTAAAGAGTGCCTTATGCCTTAGCCTTATGTTTTTGCATAATTTTTGTCACCCAGTTTATCCAGACATTTTCACTCTAGGAAAACAGATGTGCTCTTCCTCCTGATTTTTCTATGCCATGTGTTAATTTAGAACTGATCGATATCCGAAACTGATCTAGGAATATACATTCTACTTTTTGAGCGGTGCAAGTGCTCCCATGCTTGACCACCACCGCCACCACAGTATATGAAATGAATATGGTGAATGAACACTGTTGACTCACCTGTGGAGCCTTGGTTACTGCTGCTCCCTCCTCTATAGACTGATATGTTGGTAAAAACTCCTGGGGGTAAACTATAAGACAAACAAGGGATAAAAAGAAAAAAAGAATCACATAAACAAGAATGAGAGTGTAAGCATTGTTACTGGCAGGGCTGGAAACAACCTTCCTACATCACAATGGCTCGTACAACATTCACAAGCCACTTTTTCAATTTCACTCACCAATTATACTGTATATATTTTAGGCCTGCTATAGCTAGATTGCTGTGAAACTTGCTAAGCTCTTTCATGCTTTGAGGACTATGCATGCAATAGATTATGGAGTGAGTGACCACATGGCCTTTCCACTAGTGCCAGCCTCAGGCCACAACATCACAATTGTGTTATATACTACAATATAATTGGATTTTATAATCTAATGGGCAGATTACTGTTTGAGTTCAACTAGTGGTGACCATAGCCTTTTCTGTACTGCCTCCTTCAGTGAATTCAGCTACTATCATTTTAAATATTTGTTTGTTTGTTTTTCACATTTTAGCCAAATCTCCTTTCTCTGCCTGGGTGGGCGTAAGGAGCAGCACAGCCTCTAGAGGCCGCTAGCAGGGCTTTATACTCTTAGTCTTGCATGGTTTCAAAGGAAGAACGGCCAGATGATGCTTGGTGACCTGCCAAATGCACCATTCACAACAAAAGACTTAATCACATAGACGTTCGGTAGAATGGAACAGAAAAGGAGATCCAAATGATGTCAGGTTACATGGGTGGCAGGGTTGTTTCTGTCAGTTGTGCCAAAATCTAGCATATTTACTTGCCTAGTAGTGGCTAGTGTTAATTTACTGTGTAATGGAAAATTAAATAATTACCATAATCTGTTCTTGAGAGATTACATAGTCTAAACTTGAAGTACTGTATGATGAAGTGAGAACAAAATGTGTTTGATTTGATAACTGTGCTGAAGAGCTGAAGAACCTACCAGCAGATGTTAGCAATGATATTGACATAAATGCCTGTGCCTGTCTGGCACTAGCCATGGGGAATGCTATAAGAGACACACCCTAAGGACTCAAATGTATTTAAGTGACCACCAGCATGACATCTTATCTGGCCTTTAACTGGCAAACTGACTACGACAACCTGTCTGACAACTGGGCTTCTGTGCACAGAATAAAAGCTTTAAACTGCATTCGGTTTTCAAGACTCATTATTTCAGGTCTCACCTCAATTCTTTCATAACACCTGCTCTGGTTTTGAAATATGGATAGTGAGATGTAGTATAGTAGTTTGTATAGTAGTTTGTAGTTTGAACGTTTTGATTTCATTTGCCACATTATTTTTGAACAATTCACTCATAATTCAGATGTTGAATAACCTCACGGATATTCTTTTCCTCAGACAAGAGAAGGTGACTTTGTGTTAACGACAACACTGTATATTCAAGCTTAACTTGAGAGATTAATTCTGTATATTATCTTTATTTATTCAGTACAGGGTTATGCTGAGCTGAGTACACATACCGTACTCCTTTTCTGCACCACCCTCATTCAGGGTAATGACTGAGGTTACACAACACAGGTAAGCTACAGTTCCTGGAAAACTGCACTCTTCCAGTGACCAGCTGCACTGCGAGTGACTCAGGCTTAAGTGCCTTGCTAAAAAGCACCCCAATAGCATTTACTGAGGGGTGGTGGGGCGTTACTAATTTGTTTTCTCTGCCAAGACTTTTGCTGCTGGACCAGGGGATTCAAACTGGCATTTTTCCAGGCACAAGCCAGCCAATTTCACCACTCAAGAATGCTTTCAACCACAAAGAGACAAAGTCGTCCACCCTCGTCTCCTACGAGAAAGAACAAATCATTCAACAGCTGTTGCAGTTTCGTCAACACTCTTTGGCCAAAACAACTAACTATCACTCCCTCTTGTTCTGCTCCATATACATTTTGCAGTGGTCAAGTCGCCTCACAAAGAAATACAAGAACCCCCACATACGTGTTAGCACATTACAGTAAAGTCTAAACAAACTGGTGGCTGGGAAATAATTGCATTACGATCGTTGCATCAAATCTTTACACAAACAGCAAAGAGCATTCCACGCTGAGAGTTCTCATGTTTCCACGGTCAAGCAGTGCATCATGGGAAATCTAACTGGAGTCAGATGTTGTTTTGAAAACACCGCCCATAGAGACGCAACTCTGGAAAAGGGAGCTGTGGAATAATTGTTCGTCCAACATAACATTTTCCTTTGTGCCGGCAGTTAATATGTCTGAACTGCATTTTGTCCCCAGCTTTAGGCCTAAGTGCAGCTTTCAATTGTATAGTGCCAAATCACAACAGGAAACTTTACATATAGAGCAAAGACCTGACGTTTCCCCCCAGAGCAAGCATTTGGCCATTGGGAAGGAAAAACTCCCCTTCAACAGGAAGAAACCTCGATCAGAACCAGACTCCAGGGTGGCCTGACGAGAGAGTGTGAGAGAGAGAGAGGGAGAGAGAGGGAGGGAGAGAGAGAGAGAGAGAGAGAGAGAGAGGTTCAGAGAGAGAGGTTCAGACAGAGAGAGGTTCAGAGAGAGAGAGAGAGAGAGAGAGAGAGATAGACAGAGAGAAAGAGAGGGAGAAACTCTTCACAGATGGACAATAACAACAATAACAGCAACAACATCCACAACAACAACAACAACAACAACAACAACAACAACAGTAGTAAATAGTAAATACTATAATGACAGCAATACCATGTAAGTTATAACATACAGTAATACCAGGATACACAGCATATGCCCCCTTGCTTTATCTGCAATACTTAAATCCATTCATATAATCTCATGTATGCAGCAGGAACACTTCACTGTACATTCTTTTCCCACTGTACCCACCCACCCAGTCACTTCCTCCCTCTAGAATATCCTTAACAACAGACAGCTGAAAGAAAAACAAATCAAGTTCAAACACACTGAAGAGAAGGCAATGAATGCTGCATCATTCTTCTCAGCAGAGAAAACAGCAAAGACACTAATCTATGTCACTGAAGGCTTGCAACATGGTAATAATCATTATTAAACAGTCGTTCAGCAGTTTTTTATTTGACTCTTTCTATTTTAGTTCACTGAAGTGACGGCCTGCCGGTCTGCACACTGGGCAAGACCTAGCTGGTTTAGTGTTTAAAACAGAAGCACCAGGCCTGGGCCACAGGGTAGTGGTCCAGGCACCTAGGCTGGTAACCCAGACCAGCCTTGCAGCGTAGCAGGTTTGAGTCCCAATCCTGACGACCTTTGCTGCGTGCCATCCCCCATCTCTCTCCCCGTTTCCTGCCAGCCTACCAATAATCTATCAATAAAGGCAGAAAAAGCAAAAAAAAAAAAAAAAAAAAGAACGGAAGCACCAGAATTTGGCAGAAGTACCGCTCAAGGAAATAACGTTGATGCTTTGCTAATCTGTTTACATTATCTGTGGATGAGTGTTAAGATTGGTCGAAAAAAGATTGTTTCTGGGGGGAATATGTACGAGTCCCGCCCCTATAGACACTCTGCATTAGATTGTTACCAGACTTTTCTCTTCGCAGATGAGAAAGGCTGGGAACGAGGCTAACCAGTCTGAGGGTGGCACTTTCCCATTAGGAAGAAGTGATTGGCAGCATGGGGTGGGTCATCAGCTACTGGGCCTCACCTGGGGGCAATTGGGGTAACAATATAATGGACTGAGGAAATTGTTCTTCCTCTTCTCCTCCAGTGAGCAGCAGTGTTGTTTTAACCTGGCTCCGGCCCCTGAATCGCTAGCCTCGCATTCAGGGTCTGGTGACGCTATAGAAAGGCAGGGTTGAAAATCTAACAAGCCCAATCAGGATCGGGATAATCCAGTATGAACCAGGCGCCAAAGAGTTCCACTTTGGTCACGCCTCCTATCTCAGAAAACGGCTGCACTGAGAGGGCTTTCAGACTGAATAATGGATTGAAACTAAATTAAAATATGGGTTTAAAGTCAGGTTGTGTTGTTTGGGTTCCTGCCTTTATTTTTATTTATACATTCACACACATGCATTGCGCACACTACACTCCACTGATGCATACACAGCAGACATTAGTCACACATCATTGTTTTTATGTTCATTTCTGTTTACTTTGTAGTATTTATTTCAATTTAAATAAATTACTGTTTCAATTTAACTATTGACTATTGATAGTTAGGAAATTTAAAATCATACAGTGAGACACTGTAGGAATTCAAACCAGCAGACGACACAATAGATTACAGACCAGGTAACATTACAGTGTCATAACCATAGAAAATATCAGTAGGATTGGAACACCTGTTTGACAAATTACATATCTGTACAAAAGCCTATAGCTGTTGTAAACAGAAGCATACCGGTATCGTCACTGTCCCGCAGAAACCTAGTATTGCGGTGCGAGGCATTGTGTACTATTGTTTAGATTGGCTAATTTCCCTATTTTTCCCCCTTTTTTATGATGAGTAAAAACGGTTTTGTTGTCAGGTTTCCACCTGACAACAGCGATATCATGCACACTGCACAGCTTGTTGACTTCATTGTTGAAAATCAGGCGTAACATTTACGCAGCTTTCCTGTTCAGTGCCAGCCAAAATCAAGTGTCTTCCTGTGCTTTTGATAGGAAATTATGAGCCACAGCCTGTGTGTGTATGTGCGTGTGTGCATGCATGTCTTTGATGTTTCCTCTGGAATTCATAGCAGCAGTGGGTAATCATGGGTAATCATGGGTAAAATGTATTTATGCTCACCTACAATGAGGGAAAAGTATGTAATATAACAAATCATGTTGAAAAGTCATGTGGAACAACTATCCATCCAAAAAGTACATCCAGCAAACGGAAGCAACAAGATAACAAAGAATAATGATTAGAACAATTTGCAAAAAGTGAAGAATACTCCAGTATCTGGGGGTGAGGGGAGTTTCTCACCTGAACTGAGTCAGTGGGTCCCTAGACATGAAAAATCACTGAGGTGCTCGTCCGCTATAGTGCCACGAATGGCGCAATGGCCACATCAAATATGGCCACCATCGGCTATGATAAAAATCCAACTTCTCTGTTTCTGGGTGTATATGCACATGTAATACCTCCATTTGGACTAATTTGGGTGTGGGGAATTCATTTCTGATATTATGAATAATGTTATGACCTGATCCATGTTCTATTGGTTCTAGTCTTTCCGCAGGTTCCTTGGCTGTTGCAAGCAGGTGGCAAGAAATTCTCTAGAAAGGTGCCTTGTTGGTCTCAGCAGTTGTACTTCTCTACTACCAATGCTGTGTCTTGTTCTGTCAAAGTCTTTTCCTCTCAGTCTCCAAAGTTTGTTAGATATATTGTACTCGGTCAGAAGCCATAACTGCATGTTTAATCCCCACCTGGCCCATGCAGTCATCTCCAGTCTCCAAGGCATATGTGCCTTGATCACTGTCTTAGCTTGTGGTGCTCCAAGATGAGAGACTGCTCGATGCAGTGGAAGCATATTCCAATTCTCACCAGTGCCATACTTCAGCCAGTGCTTGTAAATATGGGGTATAGTATAGCAGTTACGCGAAAGAGACAACAACTCTCTGGGGTCTGCCATAATTCCGACATCCCATTATTCAGACCATTAGGTTAGTGAAGGTTAGGGTTGGTTATAATGGAGTCAGTACATGCACCATGTGTCAGCCTCCTCAATCCTATTCAAGATGTCTGGGATCTCTACTCCACCTTTGTCATCTTCATCAGAGACAATGGTAAATGGACTGCATTTACAGTATATAGTGCTTTTCTCCAAAGCACTTTACAATTCACCCATTAACACACACATTCACACACCATGAAACCATGCAAGGTTCCAACCTGCTCATCGGGAGCTGTAAGGGATTCAGTGTCTTGCTCAAGGACACTTCGACACATAACCAGGAAGAGCTGGGAATCGAACCTGGAAGCTTCAGATTTCAATGCAGGTGCTCTATACTGAGCCACTGTCGTCCGACAATGATGGTAACATTGCCACAGGCTTGATTGGACACCATATTCCGAACACAGCTGGAGAACTGTTTGTTCTCCTCAGACACCCAGAATTTGGAAAGTTGCTGAGGGATGGGTGTGCCCTAAAGGGCGAGGTCGTGCCAATTCTTGGCCATCTGGCCAGTGATGTATATGGGACCAGTTACTCATATATGGAGACCACTGCATGATAGTCAACAATGTTGTCAAAACATGCCCATGTCAAAACATGCCCATATATGGGCATTCCCAGATATGTCCTTAATATTGATGAGATTGGAACAGGGATCTCCATATAGATTGAGGAGGCTAGTGTTACATGTGGAGTCAATTGGCCCCATTATAACTAAACCTGTCCATAACCCTAACGTCAGGATTATGAGCAGACCCCATAGAGTTGTCGTAGTCTCCTTCGCATTAATGCTATACAAACATCCAAGCACTGGGGATGAAGGAGATCTGGCTGCAGTATGGCACTAGAGGTGCACTATGGCACATGCTTCCACTGCATCAAGCAGTCTCTCATCTTGGAGCACCACAAGACAGTGATCAAGGCACATATGCCTTGGAGACTGGAGATGACTGCATGAGCCAGTTGGGGACTAAACATCTAGCTATGGCTTCTGACCGAGTACAGCACAATATCTTGAAAACTTTGGAGAAGCAAAGACCTTGACAGAACATGGTAGCAGAGAAGTACAGTACAACCGCTGAGACCAACAATGGCACCTTCCTAGTGCATTTCTTGCCACCTGCTTGCAACAGCCAAGGAATCAGAGGAAAAGAAGGAACACTTTGACTTTAGTACACTCCCATGTCTGAAGCGTGACACTCGTCGATATGGTTGCTGGGCTGGTGGAATTGATGGGTAGCTATGCCCCTCCCAAAAAGCTTTTGTCCAATGCTAGCTTAGCACCCGGCAGCTTGCCAAGGCTGTTGCCAAGGCAAGCCTTGGCAAGCAGGAAGTTATTCTAAGCTAGCATTGGACAAAGGTTTTTTGGGAGGGGCATAGCTACCCATCAATTCTGTGCATCATATTTTGCCATGGAACAATGGCAAATCCATCCTGTAAAAAACACATCATACTAACTTGCATCATACACAACCAAAATATGGTGCATTTTGAGGGAAATTGTTATTTGCTTTTGTTATGTGATCTTATTTGTCACTTTTATTCATAAATAGTCTTATTTGCTCATTTAAACACCTATTTAAAATCCCCCTTTAAAGTTAAATGGGGGTGTTTACTTGTTCTATTTCTCACTAGTATGTATTTTGTTATAAACAAAACAAACTATTAAGAAAAAATCACACCCGTGTGAAGTGGAGCTGTGTGTGTGTGTGTGTGTGTGTGTGTGTGTGTGTGTGTGTGTGTGTGTGTGTGTGTGTGTGGATCATGTGTACCGATTTTTGTGACATTTGAAGAAAATATGTAGGAAAAGGAGCAAAAAGTGTGTTTTGGAGAAAATTCAAGATGGCGGAAAATCTATCATGGCGCAAATGGGCGTGGCCTATATGGGGAGATGCGTCATGGCCCAAGGAATCCAGGGAAAAAATATTTTTAATTTTCCGACCTACGGTTCAAGAGTTACAGGCCAAAACGTAAAGTGGGGTGTTATGGCGCCACCATGTGGCCAAATGACACAATAATTTTTTATTTAATCCTTGAAATCATTATGAACCTCCTCTCCAAGTCTTGAAACTCTAGCCCCTATGGTTTGCGAGAGACAAATAATTGAATGTGAGTTTTTGCGATTCCCATTATAAGTCAATGGGGAAAATTAATTCACTAATAAATTAATATCAATTAAACTATAGAACCTTTCTCTTAGAAAAGTAATAGCCCACGATTCCCGAGTAAGCCGGTCGATTTGACATATGGCGCGAGTGTGTGGTGGCAAAACTGTGGGACTAGTGGCGTGCCGAAGTTTAGGAAGTTCAGGCTACATACACACAGACAGACAGACAGACACACACACACACACACACTAGGGCTGCACGATTTTGGGAAAAAACCTAATTGCGATTTTTCTGACTAATATTGCGATTGCGATTTTATTCGCGATATTTACAGGGGCTAAAGCAAAAAAAATCCTAAAACGGAAATTTATTTTGACTTGACTAGCAAGTATTATGCTGCATTTTGACGATTTCGGTCATGTTATTAACATCACGGCCATGGCTACACCCCCCCACCCCCATTTTTTGTTTTCTCTTTTTTGGCAAATCTGCCTCGATCTCATAAATGGCCCCTAGAGACTCCTCAGGACGGAAATCCATCCCCAGGACGGAGAACCTTAACCCCTGTATTTATATATGTATTTCAAGGTAGGATAAGTGATAGTTTTTTTTTTTGTTAAAAGGATATAATAAATTATTTTAACCATAGGAAAATCATTTCACTACCTTAGGTCAAGCTTCCGTTGAATATTTATTGTGTAATACATTTAAAAATAAATTGATTATTATTAACTAGGCTAATTGGCAATCATGTAAATGGTTTGATTCAGTTCAGTTATATTTCCAAAAGATTACCTTTTATTTTGCTTTAGCAATATAAAACGTTTTTATATTCAGCAAAATGTCAGTAATGGTTTTGTCTGCCTCTCATTATTGTCAAGGAAGAAAGTACTGTATGTCGCTGCCTTGCTTAAGTTTTATCAAGGCAAAAAAATGCACCCTAAGACACGCCATACGTTTCATGTGTGGAGGAGGAGGAGCAGCCACCGTTGCACTGAAATCACTTTCACTTTCAGCTTACGACAAACGGGAGCATTTAATCTATGCACAAGGATTTAAGGATGTTATATTTATAATGATTACCAGAACATTCACTACCTGTAGCCATGGAGTACTCCGTTGGAAGGGATCATATACGTTTACGTGCTGTTAGACAGACAGTGTCATGCCTTGGCTTGGCTCCTCTCCTCTGAGGAGATTGGAGCAACCTGTAATGCTAATCCTCGGTGCGGCCGGCGATGCGCAAAGAAAGACACCACAGTTTGATTTGATCATTCCTTAGTCAATTATGAACGGATTTCTAAAATTAAAACGTCTGCATAATGCTTGGGAAGTCAACTTCGCAGAAAATCGCCAAAACCGCGGCCTTTGCGATTCGCTAATCGCGACATTTCACATCGCGATTTCGGTTTGAAAACGATTAACCGTGCAGCCCTAACACACACACAGACCCACACAGCCACGTATAGGGAGCCTGTGTTTCACACAGCTCCAAAAATTCAATAAAAGTGCTAGTAAAGACAAAATCGTTTTTGAAAAATGGCATTGACATTGATATTTCAAAGACAAGATGATCCTTAATATAATGGTCAAAACAATACCAGAAATGAATTATACATGTCAGAATTAGTTGGTTTAGACCTACAGCACCTGTTTTTACTCCTAACAATGGCCAAGTTGTGGCCATGGTCTTCGGAATTATAAAATGACCTTGACCATGACCTTTCAAGGTCCAAATCACCCAAAATGGTCAAAACAATATCAGAATTGAATTCCCCACACCCAAATTAGTCCAAATGGAGGTATTACATGTGCATATACACCCAGAAACAGAAAAGTTGGATTTTTATCATAGCCGATGGTGGTCATATTTGATGTGGCCATTGCGCCATTCGTGGCACTATGGCGGACGAGCACCTCGGTGATTTTTCATGTCTAGGGACCCACTGACTCAGTTCAGGTGAGAAACTCCCCTCACCCCAAATTGCGAACAGGAGTATAGGCCAGATACTGGAGTAGAAACAAATATAGTATCAAACAATATAGCAATGCTATATTTACAGAATTCGCAATGTACAGTATCAGTAAGGGGGGAAAAGCCAATCTACTATCTCAGAATGCATAGCAATTTGACATTGTTGTTGTGGGCTTGTAGAACAGCTATTATTAGATATTTGGTGTGTAGAGGGAAGAAGGAGAGGACGTATAAAGACCCCTAGGGGATACAGTCAACAAATAGTTTACTTAAAACCCAGCATCCGTATTGTGGGGAATGCTTTCACAGAAAATAGCAGATCAATAAGCTTGTTGTCCGGCTATTTTCTGTGAAAGCTTTCAGAAAACAGAAATTACTCAACCATAGCCTGGCGTAGCCAGACTATGTACTAATGCAGCTAACTAACTGCAGTTAGTTCATTCCCACTGTGTTAACATGGGTGGATTGTTTAGCTGTGCTAGGCTAGGTCAACCATATATTGACTAAGTAGTTAAGCATGCGTTATTATGGTCTACAGTCGCAAAATGGAGAGACAGAGGAAAGAGATCAACATTAGACAGATATTAATGATAAGTTGGCATGGTACACTGCAGAGCACACACGTAGGCCTACGTTGTTCTGTCTGCTCTGCAGTGTTACCATGCCAACGTATTATAAATAAAAGTGCCTTAAAGGACAGTTCCCTAAGTGCTGGTATTCTCTCATAGAGAATTATTATTGTAAAGTCTTCTAGACCGTGCACCCGATAAGAAAGCTCAGTGATATTGAAACGGGTTGGAGTTGTGCTTGCAGCCTTTGTATAAAGATATTTATGATGGCATGACATTCCCTGCTGATGACATGGCATGCACACAAACTGGCTGAGCCACCTGAGGCCTTTTACTTTTAGAAGTCCAATGTGGACGTGGCCGCAATCCACCGGCCGGCCCTCCCAGCTAATTTTAATATAGCATTGTGATACCGATAAAAGGAACTAGATGTAAGTTCCATTGATCCAAGCACACCCAGCAAACTATTTGAGCATAAATGATTCCGATTCAGGAAACTCATAGTCGTAAGAATTCCACTCTGTTATGATGAGCAAATCAATAAAACACCAGTCAAGTCCATTACACCAGAGCACAGGCCCATGTGATTCTGCTATATAACTATAATAAATCCTGGATAGAATAGAACAGAGAGTAAGTAAAGTTCACCCTGTACCCACATAGACGACAACAGAATGACTATACATCATCTACAGTACTCATACCAGTAAGACTCCCTAATCGGGAGATAAGCGACCGTAGGTCGCTTATCGGCATTTTATGTGAGCTGCAGTGGAGGGGGTCCTCCACTGGGGGCGTCACCACTTTTGCATCCGTTCTGGAGCACGAGGAGTGGGTGGTCCCCGGGAATTCCCCGTGAGCAGCCCCGTTGGGGTGGTCATTTGGTCATTTTTGCACATTTGGTCATTTTTTACACTTGGGGTCCCCCAGGGAGCTGGGGGTTCCTGGGGCTCGGGGGGTCCTTGGAGGTTGTAGTTTGGCAGGCAAGGAGTGTGTGTGCAAAATGTGGCATGGATCGGGTCAACGGTTGCGGAGATATGAGCAGGGAAAAAGTGTGACGTGTGACGTGTGACCACATTTGGTAATTTTTTACATCTGGGGGTCCCCCAGGGACCTGGGGGTCCCTGGGGCTCCGGGGGTCCTTGGAGGTTGTAGTTTGGCAGTCAAGGAGTGTGTGTGCAAAATTTGGCATGGGTGGGGGCAACGGTTGTGGAGATATGAGCAGGGCAAAAGTGTGACGGACTCACTGACTCACTCACTCACAGACAGCCTGTGGAGGTTTTGGTAGTAAATGCGACCTACGGTCGCAATCAGGAATATTTGAATATCTGACCTGTTTTCCACTATTCTTCCCTTTCCTGAAAACTACAAATGCTGGGAGCTTGTACGAAAAATCTATTTCACCCACTTCTTTACACCTGTAAACCTGCGATGTGACCATGAATTTGAAGTTGATACATGTACGGTACTGTATGCTGAAGTGCTTGAAAAGGGCAAGTATGGTCAAGCCACCGCAGAGCTGCAATAACAACAGGTTTAGAACACAGGTGATTTTCATGCCATGTCATGTTGATGTTGTCATTTCATTCAAAGATGAGACACTACAGCTACCTTATGTCTGCTCTCCAACCGTTGCTTAACCACACTTAAGCCACACTATGTATTTCATCACACGGCAGACAGAGAAAATAGATGCGCTCACAGCGTGTCACATCGATATTTTTGCTGTTTTTACTTCCACTTTTCTTTAAATACTTTGCCTACAATGACATGTCCAAAATAAGACCAATAATCATATCCAAAATAAAGAGATTAAATTGCTGTTTTAGCTGTAAGCAATGGGTGTCTTATTATGATTGATTGATTGATTGATTGATTGACTGACTGACTGACTGACATCTTTATTGACAAAATGCATAGGCATAAACATGAGGTGCATGGTGGTGTATAGCCTACAAGTATATGTGCTCTTGTAAAGTCACTCTCTGTCCTCAGCTTGGGAGTTCATCCATGACCACGGCACACATTTCCATATTAATAAACAACTTGTTTGTTATGAAGTCCAAAAAGACCATCATTTATGTTGTGAAAGTCTAGCAACAAACACCACATGCTCCAACAACTGAACATCAGACATTGTTTGCATGCTGACAGTAAGGGAATTTGGGCAACAAAGCTTGCGGCCAACAATGACTCAGAGACAGCGGAATGTCTTTCCACTTTCAGTGTAGGGGGCGAATGAATGGAAAACTAACCCTTCTTCTCCCATGACTGAGTCTACACAGAAAGCACAGAGTGTCTCATCTCCCATGCCCTCACGTTAAAGAAGGTGAACTATTTGGAATAACTTCCCAAATGCCAGTATCATGGAGACCATAATAACTAAGACTTGTGTTTTGTAAGTAAAAACAAATAAGAAGTTTATCTGTGTCATGGATGTATAGGCCTATGGATCATGCATCATAAAGTGGTTCTCAAAGTGGGGTGTGGGGGTCCCCAAAGGGGTCCCCAGCTAAATGATTGATAGTGAGGAACCAAATTGACCCTACAGGTCTCTAACTCTTGACACTCTCTTTAACCTTCTGTACACACAGAAATAACAGCTGTCAGCTCTCATACCTAGATGATAAGCACATGCTGCATGCTCAGGTCCTTTGATGATGTTGTGAAAGGGTGAGGGTGACACACTTGTACAAAATATTACACAGAGGTTGAGTTGCAAAAGTAAATTAAACTTGTTGTTCAATCGTCACACGCAAACACACACACACACACACACACACACACACACACACACACACACACACACACACACACACACACACACACACACGCGCGCACGCACGCACACACACACACACACACACACACACACACACACACACACACACCGACCAACATGAAGAAACATTGCGACGTGAGCACAGATCTTGACTCACCGACGTCTTCTTGTATCATCCCCAACTCTGTGTCTCCATCCACCAGATCCAGCTCCTCCGTGTCGGACAGACGGTCCATTTCTATATCGTTGTCACTCATTTTCTTCTGTACTTCTGTGTACTATTATTTATAGTGCCGTGGTGGGTAGTTCACGTCATCTGAACGCAACCCCCCAAAATGACAATAAAAAGGTACAATGGCTTGAACCCCACCTACTGTGTCCTATGCATATTCCAACTTTATTTCTCAACCCTCTCGCTGATCCGCTGGGATTCGATGCGGCGGGAGCAGAAAGATTACTCTAGAGGTCCAACCCCAACATCAAGTTGTAACTTGAAAGAAAAGAAAAGAAAAGCGGGTGGGGTCGGACTGTCAGTTGTAGGCCTGGCTACTGTACTAGAGGAGGAGGGATTTTAGACGTTGTTGAGCAAGACTCAGAGACAGAATTTTTGACAGATTGTGTTACGCCCACATTTGGCAGCCGCGTAAAGTGAAGAATATAGAAACACATATTATTGTATGTATGTCAAGAATAAATACGTTTAAACTACACTGGCAAACAAACAGCACGTTATAATGTGAATGTAGCCTAATGTAATGTAGACCTATGTGGGTGTTTTGGCCGTGTTCAGTTAGGCAGGGTCTGTCTGTAGTGTGCACTGTTTTCCAAACACTGGTTCGGGACCCGTTTGTGGGTCGCGGACACATTTTTTGTGGGGCCCTTAATTTTTTGTTTCCTTATATTTAGTTTTTAATTTTTGTTATTTTTTTTTTCTTCTGTGAGTTGACAGCGTCAGCAATATTATTTGTAATTTTTTTTTTTTTTTTTTTTTGATTGAAGAATTCAATAGAAGTTTGCAATAGGAAAACGTACAGTTTAATGACAGCGCGAATAACTGGTACACTGTCAACTAAAGGAGATCCTATACGCGTTTTACAGCTTATTTACACAATACACATGAACCACTTTGAATCTCATATTTATGTATCTGTTCGTTTTAGGCAGTTTATTTAATTGTTTGTGAAACTTTGGCATATAATGTAGGCCTATCAGTGGTAGACCTACCCATTGATTGATTGATTCATTCATTCATTGATTGATTGATTGGTTGATTGATTGATTGATTGATTGATTCAATCAATCAATGATTGATTGAAGACTTTATTGGAAGTTTGCATAAAGGTACAGTTTCATATGACAGCATACAGTTCACTGGTAGGCTACAGGTCAACTAAAAGGATAAACACCTTTTGAAAATACCAGATTTACAAGCTTGTTGATTGGCTTTTCAAATGGCCGAAATGTAGAGGGCTGAAGTGGTTAATGTAGGCCTATGTTTTGTAATAATAATCAAAATCTACAAAGTAACTAACTAAAGTTTTCAAATAAATGTAGAGAAAGTAGGCTATAGGCCTAAGCCTATTTTGTTTGCCTATATTTGCCTCTGAGATGTAGTGGTGTAGCTGTAGACTGTAGAAGTAAAGATTGGAAATACTCAAGTGGGCTAAAGCACAAATACCAATTGATTGATTGATTGATTGAAGGCTGTATTAGAAGTTTGCATAGGAAAATGTACAGATTCATGACGGTACAGTTCACTGGTACAAGGTCTACTAAAAGGAGATCCATGAAAAGACTAAGCTTATTTCAACAGGAAACCATTTAAGTATCTCATATAACATTGAATGACAGACAAATAGAACACAGTACTATGCAGTAGATATGTAAAGAAAAAGGGAAAAAAAAAAGAAAAGAAAACAGTAAATCTAAACAAACAGTAAGTATATACAAGGAATATACAGTAAATCTAAACAGACAGTAAGTATGTACAAGGAATATACAAGTATACAAGTATATACAAGTATATACAAGGAAAACCAAATAAATACTTAATTACAGTAGGCCTACATAAGTAAATGTGCTTAGTTACTTTCACTACTGATAATGTATGCACATGCACAATGTACTTTTTTTTAGTTTTGTTTTGCTGTGTGTTCTTGGTTGCTAGGAACCAGTGAACTGTAGCTCGAGGAACCGGCCGGACCATCATACGTGACGGCTCCACCGGAAGTAACTAGCTTTTGTTTTGATGTCGGCGTTAATTCTTTTCATTTAGGGATAGTTACGAAACATTTTGAACGTTTTATACAAGGGTTGTTTTAGCCTACGTCTTTTAGCATAGAGATCTAGATGCAAACCATTATGTTTCTTTATTTGTATAGCTGGGTAAGAAAACGGAAAGAAATAGTTGTGCTAGCGGTAGTGAGCTAACGGGCTAGCAGTGCATGTCATGCTCTTGTCTTTGGTTAAAACCTCATTATTTGATTTATTTTGATTTAGCTGACATGTTGTCATACTGACTGAGTCTCACTGACGACATATAACCATTACCAAAGATAACTAAAAAACCCAGGGCGGGGCTTCCATCCATTCGCCTGAGAAAGTTTGATATTTCTTCTTCAGGTAAAGTCTTAAACTATAATATTTATTATTTTAGTATCTGTTTAGCGTATGTTTAATACACAGTCTGTCTGTCTGTCTGTCTGTCTGTCTGTCTGTCTGTCTGTCTGTCTGTCTGTCTGTCTGACTGACTGACTGACTGACTGACTGACAGATAGCAAATGAACACAAATAGCATGTGTCAACCAATCATAATGTATCAAATGTAAAAAAAGAGAATATAAATATAGCCTACATTATGGTTATATTTGTTGAATTTAGTTGCAGTGAAAGCTTCCACAAATGTGTGTAACCACGCATAATTACAGGTTATCTCAATATTTTATAATGCATCATTTTATAATTCAGACTAATAGCAGTTTCTTTCTTTATGTGCTCATTTCTCAAAGTCTCAAACTATATGTCACAGAATAAGAATTGCTGGGAATTAGCCAGCGAACTTGACTATCCTGTCTGTTGTGTTCAGACACCAAAACATTGTGTTTTTAACTCTAAATGTTTGATAATAAGTAATTAAATGGACCCCTAAAGTTATGTTACTCTGAGAGTGTACAAATGGAACCAAATGGATCGTCAAATGGCTCTATTTATACACATTCAACTTATGGTAATCTTTAACCTATGCCTTAAAATGAAATGTTTGAGGGCCGCTGACCTATAGACACCTGTACATAGAGGAAATAAACCATTCCTTTTTCGTTCTCCAGCCGTGCCCTCATAAGCACACACCCACCCCCTCTGATCCAAAATGAAGATGTTTGCTGTCTCCCACAAGACGGCCTTCGTGGTCGATCACTGTCCCTACATGGCTGAGTCCAGCCGGCAGCAGGTGGAGTGCGACGTGTTGACCAAGAGCCGCGGTCAGGGAGTCATCCCCCTGGCCCCTGTGTCCAAGTCCTTGTGGACCTGCGCTGTCGAGTGCTCCATGGAATACTGCCGAATCCTCTACGATGTCTACCCCACCAACAAACTGGTTAGCCTCAACTTATAGAGTTGTTCCAATAACTATCACGAATGCCTCTGATATGGCCCAATTTTTGGTTTGGTATTGGCGAATGGCGACTACGCGAGTATCCGATATTATTTATGTGATTATGGCTCATTCGTGTTACACAGGCAAACAATAATGTATGGTGCTAGTGGAGACTAAATACTTTTGAACTAGCAAAACTGCATTTATTTTGTGTATGTATTGTTTTACAAATGGTTTAACATAAGCCACAAGGCCATGCAAGCTACAAATAATAACAATCATATCACATAATAGATACAGTCTCAGCAGAGAAAAAGCTGTTTAAAAGGCCTTTTTCTCTCTATCTCTACACACTGATAATGCAAGTTTAGGTATTGGGAAGGAACACCTTGTACACCTTGTGTTTTAGTTATAAAAACAACAACAACTGAGGACATTTTGCTATACTTGTACTGAATAGAGAGAGACAGGAAGGAAAAGGTGTGCATACACACGTGTGTGCTTGTGTGTAAAAGTATGTGTTTGCAGTTTGCACTAGAGACAAACTGTGTATGCTTGGTACAGGACTTGGTAAAACATTGTGTATTTGCCACACTTTGACATGGGGACTAGCTGTTTTTGGTGAATGTTCGCCCCAGTATAGGGACGATAGGGTTCGAGTGATTAACAATCCACGTTTGTTATTGAGTATACACTGATGAACATCTTGTTATTTTTCAGGTCAATTACATAGTGAGTGACTCAGAGTTTCACATCTTGAACAGCTGGAGACAGGAAGACCAGAGCACCCATGAGGTAAACCACACTTCCTGTTGTTTACAAGCCATGTAGAGTAGACTACTTCAAGTTGTTTCATTTCTAATTAATACAAAAATACAATTAAAAGATAAATAATGAGGAAAATGTAAGGGGAAGAAAAATGCCAACAAATGGCACTGGTTGAAGATCTTCGTTGAAGGTCGTATCATGATGTTAGTGGAACCATTTTAGACATTAGTTCTATCATTTGCCAACCTGATCTGAATGAAGCCCAGATGACAATTTTTTTCGTGGTATTTTACTTTACCACATTGTATTCATGCATATTTCCGCAACATTGTCACTAAACATCGCCCATGTTTTGTACACCTACCGTTGCTTAATACAATAAAGACATCCTTAGCCACATATATTCTCCTTTGTTTTCCTCCCCCTGGATGCTAGCTCATGGCTGCGCTGGCAGCTGTGGGGCCACCTAACCCCTGCGAGGACCCAGAGTGCTGCAGCATCCTGCATGGACTGGCGGTGGCCGTGGAGCAGCTGTGTAAGATAACGGAGCTGCAGCACGAGAAACGCACAGCGCTGATGGACACGGCTGAGAAGGTCGCCAACAGGGGGCGCATTATCTGCCTGACCAACGCTAAAAGGTGAGCAGTGACGCAGGCAGCAGTGACATCAGGATGGAATGGATGTGTTTTTCCACTCGGGTTTTGGGGGCATTATCTTTTGGAAACCTGAATCGACGATCCCTGTGGGGACTAGGGGAAATTTCGTTCCCTGCATTTGACCACCCATCCTAACTATTAGGCTGCCACCTATGGGTGCCAGGGAACAGTTAGGGGAGCAGTGTCTTGCTCAAAGACACGTCAGCATGAGGCCAGGAGATTAACGGGAGTATCTTGTTGTTCATCTGTTGCACAGCGACACCCACGTGCGAATGTTGGAAGACTGCATCCAAGAAACCATTCAAGACCAGAACAGACTGGCAGCAGGATCGGACAGGTCAGTGTGCAATATGAGGTGTATACTGTGGGTTTGTTGTACTGTATCTTATTGTGGGACTGAAAGGTGTGTGTGTGTGTGTGTGTGTGTGTGTGTGTGTGTGTGTGTGTGTGTGTGTGTGTGTGTGTGTGTGTGTGTGTGTGCGTGTGCGTGCGTGCGTGCGCGTGCGTGCGTGCGCGTGTTTTCCAGGCTGATGGCCCTGCAGCAGTGTGAGTTGGTGCTGGTCCACATCTACCCACAGGGAGAGGACACACTGGTCTCTGACCGTCCAAAGAAAGAGGTAGGAGAGCAACCTCAACCGGTTCAAACACCTGGTACATGTACTGACTGAGACACTGGTGATCGAGAAACAAAGATGGACCCAGACCCACGCATCAGTAATGTGTGTGAGAGAGAGAGGGGGACAACATATCGTGTGACCAAAATGTTTCTGCGCACACAGTAAGGCACACGTCTGTATAGTGTGCGTGTGATGTATAGTTTAATACGTTTGCACATTGTCCACAATCAATCAGGATTGTAGACAATGTGTTGTGTGACTTTTGCAACATTAATGACTTGTTTCTCCATTGATCATTAATTAATTATCATGACAGTTGTCGTGTTTTTTGTTCCAGTTATTAGTGGCATATAATAGAGTAAGATTTTGAGATTTCTCATTTCAAAATGACCCCCCCCCCCCCCCTTTGTTAAATCAATCAACCTGGCTTTATTTATATACCATGTCATACATCAGATGCTGAACAAAATAAATAAATAGAGGTATATGGTATATTGAACAAAGCATTGCTGTTTCTCTGGAGAGTTCCAGTGTGGAGTTCTTAAAGCCCTCTCCTCCTCCAGATTTCTCCTCTGCTGACCAGCGAGGTGCACAGCGTGCGGGCAGGGAGGCACCTGGCGACAAAACTCAACGTTCTGGTCCAGCAGCACTTTGACCTGGCCTCCACTACCATCACCAACATCCCAATGAAGGTGAGGCTGGTTCCGCCTGCAGCCTGACCACACGAACCACAGCAAATCATCTTATAACTCGCACACAACAACTCTTGGTATTGCAGATGGACATTATCTAATGCATGAACAATGTTTTATTAATTTAAAAATGAATGCCTTCTGCTCACCTCAGCTTTCTCCTCTCATTACTTACTTTCTTTCCTCCTTATTTTTGTTTTCTTCCTGTTTCTTTACTACCTTATTTGATTTATTTCCTCTCTTCCTTCTTCCCTGCCACATGTGCACCATGTTCACCACTCACCGTCTCATAATATTCAGAACTTATGTTTTTATTTGATTTCATCTGCATGTTGATATACGTCTCTTTGGAGCTGCTGCTGCTGCTGCTGTTTTCATGCTGTATTTTCTGTTTTGCTAGCCCACATTAAATGTTTGCGACCAGGTCAGTAGTTCTCTCTCACACACACACCTAAGTGAGGGAGCACAGCCGTTTGTACAGCAGGCCATCTTTTATTAGGACAGCCAGAATGAGCAACTTGGTGGTGTTGTTACGGCACAGGACAGGCAACTGTGGTCTGGACCAGTTGAGACTAGCGTGACCTCAGCATACATGATGTCCCTGCATCGCAGAATCTGCCAGTAGTGGAAAAAGTGACAATACTGCAATGTAGTATAAAAGCATTGACATCAAATTGTACTTGGAAGTACCAAAAGTTAATGTACTCAAAAAACGAATTATTAAAAAAAAAAAATCATACTTTGAAAATAGCAGATCTACAAGTTCACATTGCAAGCATTGAAATGCTTTACTCAGGATCTTTTTCTACATTGTGAATAAAATAGATAAATAATAAATAAACGTTAAGATTCAAAAGTGAATAATGAAATAGTAGAATAAAGTGAAATTGCAAAAGTATCAACAATTGTGTACAGTAAGCTATATTATGTTATGTATATTTTAGTGATCTGATCTGAACAACTGTAGATTTTGAGGCTGTAATCCTGTATTATTATTGTTATTATTATTATTATTATTTTGTCTAACAGACACACGTTATTAATAGAGTAGAGTATTAATAAATCAGTACTTTTTTTAGATCAGATTCAGCAGGACCATGGACAACATCCTAGTGAATAGGGTTAGCATTAACTTCATGTCATTCACACAGCAGTGAGTGAAGTGAACTTGGTTGGACCGGTGTTGCCTCTCCTTGCCTTGTGACGACATCCATCTGATGTGGATAGACTTTCCTCCCTGGCCTCCGTAGCCCAGTCAGCCTCCCCTCCTCCCTTTAACGCTGTATATATTCTTGATGTGGTGTTCTGTGCTGTCTAGGGATGGGACGATTATCGTTCATCGTGATTAAAAAGCTGCTCACAATAATCGCATCACAGAGATTTTAATGTATCTTGAAATTCAATTGGATGAATTCGCTTTTGTTGACCTGAAGATTCAGTAGTACCACTCTATACTTGATAAAACGGAACTGTAAAGAAAGAGTGCATTTGGTACGCTCTTATTTCACTAGTCTACACAAATCGATTTGCCTAAAATAGCAGATCTGCAAGCTCACAACGCCTTTTGAGCTTTTAGATCGGCTATTTTTGGCGAACATTACCCTCAGAATATGTATGCTGGGGATTCAAGTGCCTAACGAAAGTGTCATTTTGAGTTTTTAAGTATACATTGATTATCGCAATTCTTTTTTGACACAATAATCGTGACATGTAGTTTTCATATCGTCCCATTCCTACTGCTGTCTTTATAAATAGTCTTCTATCTGACAATCTGACCCCCTCCTCGCCCCCCCCCCCCCACCCACCCACCCACCCACCCACTTTCAGTGTCCTTGTTGACTGACTCTCTCTCTGCAGCTGAACTCCCTAGATAGTAGAGATTTGAAACCATAGACGTAATTCAAGTAACAGTCATACAATATTCAATACAGCTTGAATATACCATAGGCTGACTGACACACATCATGACATTTTACTTGACAATTTATTGTCATACAAATTTGGGCTTTGTAAGCAAAGGTTGCACAGGGACAAAAAAGAAATGTAATTACAAATGTTATACATTTGTAGATCTGCCATTTCCACTATTTTGTTTGACATTTTTGAAAATGTATACATTTTTATTCGGCCGATAATGCAAAATAATTGTGATTATCTTGAATCATTTTCATTTGGCGATTATGCAACAATAATTGTGACAGGCTTAGTCATACATTAAGACAGATACAACGCTGATGAAATTATGATGCCAAAATGTGTACGTTGTGCAGCGTATCATGCCAATTTGTTTACTGTATTTAGATAAAAGTCAGAACAGTTCTGTGAGATTTTCTTGTAAGAAATACATTAAGACAGGCCTATGGGCCTGTATCCACCAAAGTTTTTCTTTTTTTCCCCCTTTTTTTTCGCCAGAACGTGTACGTATTTACACTGCTGGAAATGGCAGCAGCATAATTAGTAGGGCTGTCACTATTATGACATTTTACATGGCGATTAATTGCCACACAAATAATGTAATCAATAAATGATTTTATTGTGTTTTATGTTGCTGAAAATTACATTTGTATTAGGCATTTAGGCTTTGAAGTTGCATGTGGCAGATATGACACATAACCTATACTAAGAAATGCCATATTTAAATAGCTTTATACATTAATAGTGGAAATAGCTGATCTACGAGCTCACAACGATGCGTTGTGAGCTTGTAGATCTGCTATTTCCGCTATCTTTGAAAGTGTTTTAAAAATATGACACGTTCAACATTATGATTATGACAAAATAATTGCGATTACCACAAATAATTGTGATTAGGCAATTATGTCATAATTGTTACAGTTCTAATTATAAGGCACTGAGGTTCTATTCTGTACTGCATGTTCGTTCACGGTTGGCCTTACCTTTCCTCTGAGCATCCAGAGTTGATAGAGTCCAGCTGGAAAACTATATCTTGGTGGACACAGCCCTCTAATGGCAAGACGTTATGGATTATCATGTGTCATGTGTATTCTACACACTGTAAACTGAGCTTAGTGAAAACCATGTATGACTTTCAGCAGCGAACCTTTCTATCATCCTGTTCTCCATCACTTTTTACCCCTCTGGGCCATGAAAGCAGCTGTGTGTGTGTGTGTGTGTGTGTGTGTGTGTGTGTGTGTGTGTGTGTGTGTGTGTGTGTGTGTGTGTGTGTGTGTGTGTGTGTGTGTACATACATATATAATGTGTGTGCGTGGTTAAGCACATGTATTTCTGTATACATTGTGTATGGCATGTTGAATTCACCCTAACCTCTGTGTGTTATTCATGTATTATTACTACTGTGTGGATGTACAGGAGGAACAGCACGCCAACACGTCAGCCAATTACGACGTGGAACTCCTCCATCACAGAGACGCTCACCTGGAGTTCTTCAAAAGCGGTGTGTTCACTGTCTTTCGGGATTTTGAGGATTCATCTTTGTATTTGAATTCTTCTCTATGCTTTATTTGGATCACTGGCTCTCAACTTGTGGTCCAGGGACCCTCAGCTCCTTGGTGGTCCGCAGGGAAATAAGAACAGTTTAAACATTTGAGCCCTATTTCATTTGACAGCTGTTTGAAAATAGATCTAGAAGCATGTTGTGTGACCAGGTTGAAGCTGGAATTGAAGCTCACTTCCAGGTTCTCTTTCAGCCTGGTGTTCCTATCTGCCCAGCAGATGTCGCTATTTCACTGTCTACCAGTCACAATACATTATAATCTCAATACAAGGTTTTGTTATAGTATAAACTTTTAACTGTGGCCATAACATTTGATGTTAATGTGTTCAATATAACACATTGCCACATATGGCAAAATACGTATTGCCTTATATTCAATGACAGCTAGTCAAGGTTTGTCAATGTTCTTTCAGTATACACATGGTAGTGAATACATTTTTCCAAGTTTCTTCTGCTATATCATGTACACATGTGTTTCTACAGTTAAATGGATAGGCCTTAACCCATGGGATGCTCAGGTTTCTAACATTTCTAGCTGTTGCTGCTGCCGCCGTTCACTCACGCTTTATTTTGAAGAGCCTCGGAAGCTTTGTGCGTGTGCACGTGAGTGTCCGCTGACGATTGAGGAAGAAAATCCATTTGTTTACAAACGCTCGCGAAACTAAAATCCAAACCGCGGGCGACCATCGCGGTAAAGTGTCGCCGTGAAAACAATCAGATCTCTGCTTCCCTGGCGTTCTTTTCACCTCATTCATAGATAAAGCCCTTTTTATGTTTCAGGCTAGAATGGAAATCAATGAAGCCTAGAGCATCCATTTTCTCTCTCTCTCTCTGAGCTACGGGGTGACGTATGGACTAGGGTCATTCACAGGTCACAGCATGCACGTAGAGCTGTACCAGTTAACCCCTTGTTGTCACGTTCATGAACGAGACGACTCCTTTTGGCAGGGTGACCCCTAGTGGCCTTAACTTGTTACTGAACGGGTTTGGCACCCAAGTTGTTAATACACATTTATGTGCCTCATGCCTCATTGCACAGTTTATATACCTACTTCTTTGTCCCCCTGCCCTTATTATGTTATTATGATGATGTAGATGCTGTTGAATGCTTCTTCCTTTCTTTTTTATTACTATTGTCCTCGTTAACACAGTACTTTGTGGACCTTACACAATTGCATTTGGCTTCTTGTACCTGTATGAGTGGTGACACAAATAACCTTTTTGATTCATTAAGTCTTACTGATTGATTCTCCCTCTTCGTCTCTGCCATAGGTGACCTGCACATGGCAGGTAGCACCAGCAGAGACAGTGGACTGAAGGAGACGGTTACACTGAAGTGGTGCACTCCCAGAACCAACAGTATAGGTAGGGTCACCTTGTATCACTCCTAGAACCAACAGTATTAGGTAGGCACCTTGTATCACTCCCAGAACCAACCGTATTGGTAGGGTCACCTTGTATCACTCCCAGAACCAACATTTTAGGTAGGCACCTTGTAGCTCTCTCTACGATGGAGAAAGGTCATTTGACAACTATGTCCAAACTACAACAAAGGTGGCAGTGCATTTAGTGGCCAGTCCGGTGCGCCATTTGTTTCAAATAACATTAGTTCACAACAGTATCACAACAGCTTTTCTCAACTAAAGAGTGGGGAGACTAGCTTTAGATAGTGTTTCTTAATTTTTCAGGGCTTAAATATTCTTAAATACGGTTTCATTTGGCGTATTACTGTATCCCTCATTTCTCATTCATGCTTTATTCACCAGGGAAATGTAATGTTATATTTCTTAAATGTCATAATAAGTGTTGTACATACTTATGTTATTGTATAAGACGTCATGAAGACAAATGCTTTTGCATGGAGGTTTTTAGAATACCATTCCTAGTTAAGAATACTACATTGTGTGTGTGTGTGTGTGTGTGTGTGTGTGTGTGTGTGTGTGTGTGTGTGTGTGTGTGTGTGTGTGTGTGTGTGTGTGTGTGTGTGTGTGTGTGTGTGTGTGTGTGTGTGTGTGTGTGTGTGTGTGTGTTGATTTCCCCCAGAGCTCCATTACTGTACAGGAGCCTATAGAATCTCACCGACAGATGTGAACAGTCGTCCGTCTTCCTGTTTGACCAACTTCCTCCTCAACGGTAATCTCAAGTGGTCTTGTCACAAGGAACACTTCGTAATGAATACATATATTTTTTCTTTTTAATTATTATTTTCTTTTTTAATAAATGATTGACAGGACGGTCAGTGCTCCTAGAGCAGCCCAGGAAGTCGGGTTCAAAGGTCATCAGCCACATGCTGAGCAGCCACGGCGGTGAGATCTTCCTGCACGTGCTCAATATGACCCGCTCCACCCTGGAGGACCCACCCTCTATCAGCGAGGGCTGCGGTGGCCGCGTCACCGACTACCGGATCACTGTGAGTTAGAACTTAAAACTGCTACAACATAGTCATCTATTCTAAACCACTGATTATTAGGGGTGCAGAAAAAAATCGATTTGAATTCGAATTGGGTTTTTTAATTTCGATTTTTTAATTATGATTTCTTTTTATTAGATATTATGTTTTATTTGTACAAGTTAAAAGAATGTGTGCAAGCATGAATAAATCAGACATGTTGTCTTGGATTTACCTTTGTGTGTTTACATTATTGCAATAAGTTGATAAAACCTTTACAATTATAAAAGCCACGTAAATGTACTCTGCTTTCATGCCAGCAGACTGGAGTAGATCCTGATATCCTATTAACTGAATAGAGAATCGTTTTGAATCGAGACCGATCGTGAATCGTGACCCCAAGAATCGATTCTGAATCGAATCGTGGGATACCCAAAGTTCGCAGCCCTACTGGTTATCAAATCTTTTCATGTTGAGGACCCCCCAAGTTGAATTATATTTGTCCACAAATCCAGATTAGAAAAGATTGTGTTTTTTCAATTTGCCCAAAATAGGGACACCAGGGTTAATGTGTTTACGTTCAAGAGAATCATGTGTGTGTGTTTGTGTGTTCATGTTGCCATCCTCAGGACTTCGGGGAGTTCATGAGAGAGAACCGCCTGACCCCGGTGTCAGAGTTGACCCATGACCCCAGTGGGAAGCTGCCTGCGGAGAGAGCCAAAGCCCAGCTGGAACGATACACACGCTACTGGCCCATGATCATCTCCCAGACCACCATCTTCAACATGCAGGCTGTGAGAACTTTAACTTTATTAGGGCTAGGCAATTACTGCTGTTGTGCTCCCACCTTTTTCACATTATGTCTAACTTCATGTTAGACATACGGTGCTACGCTATTCCTGCTGCTATGTGGACCTCCCGATGCGTTGCCAATTTGCAACTTCTGCCTAACCGTTTCTGTCTGTCCGTCTTTGTCCTTCCCCAGGTTGTCCCCCTTGCTAACCTGATAGTGAAGGAGACGCTATCAGAGGAGGACGTACTGACCTGTCAGAAAACAGTCTACAACCTGGTGGACATGGAAAGGAAGAATGATCCTCTGCCCATCTCCACTGTGGGCTCTAGAGGAAAGGGACCCAAGAGGTACACTGCTACACTGTGTGTGTGTGTACATTGCTTTTTTAGAGGGCTATGGTATGCACAGGATAATATCTGCCCCACCGGTTGTCGTTGAGAAATAACTCCAGACAGGATGATTAGACACTGAGGCAAAGCTGAGGTGTTTAACACCTGGGGAGCCAAACTCGTTCAGGGACGAGTTATGGCCACTAGGTGTCCCCCTGCCACAGGAAGTTATATCGTTCACAGACGTGGCAACAAACAGTTAACTTTTTGAGACTGGAGCTGCCCTTTGAATGACCCTAGTGCATTACGTCACCCACTCAATGCAGGCAGCCCCTCTGGGGAAGACATCACGGAAGGACTTATCATGCTTTACATTCTACTTTGAAACATAAGAACGGCTTTATCTCAGAATGACATGAAAACTGCCCCATGGAAGCAGAGAGCTGATTGTTTTCACGGCGACACTTTACCGCGATTTTACCACGATTTTTGGATTTTAGTTTCGCGAGTGTTTGTAAACAAATGGATTATCCTCCTCAATCTTCTCTGGACACGCACGTGCACACGCACGAAGCTTGCGAGGCACGTCAAAACAAAGCGTAAGTCAATGGTGGCAGCAGCAACAGCTATAAATGTTATAAACCTTAGCAGCCCATGTGTTAATCAGGGAGTTATTTCTTATCAACAAATGGCGGGCGGATATTATCCTGCTTATTACACAGCTACTGAATAAATAAATGAAGAAATTGACCCAAAAGGAACAACAAAACAAAGTATTTCCTTGCTTACAAGGAAGTGAAAGTTGTTAAAAGTGTTACACTGGCCATCTGCCCAGCGCAACACGGCCGCCTCAGAAAACAAAGAAGTGTTGATCAAATAGCATACATTTTTGGTTACTGCGTCTTTCTCGCTTCAAATGTTTTCAAAAACATTCTTGAGAACAATGTTTAGTTGTAAATGACATTGTGTTTTTGTTGGCTGTCATGTTGGATACAGCATAAAAACCAAGCAGCGCAGCCAGGTGCTCTGAGTGAGCCAGAACACACCACTGAAGTCAGCGATTGACCCATCAGAATCAAGCATTCAACCAAGCGGTGTAATAATGTCATTTATGGGAAGCGCTAAGATAAAAGGTTTCTTCCCGTAAGCAACGATACATACGTGTGCTGACAAAGAAGCGTGTGTTTGTGTGACTACAGAGACGAGCAGTACCGTATCATGTGGAACGAGCTGGAGACACTGGTGAAGACGCATGCAGCGGCCAGCGAGCGCCACCACAGGGTGCTGGAGTGCATCGTGGCGTGCCGCAGCAAACCCCCCGAAGAGGACGACCGCAAGAAGAGAGGCAGGAAGAGGGAGGACAAGGAGGACAGAGCGGAGAAGAACGGTAGCAAAGACACCGGCGACGACAAGAACTGGCAGGATGCCGACAGGTAAGGAGAAAGACGTGAGATGGCAGTGGTTCTCAAATTGTGGAAAAAAAAACTCTCGCGGACTCTCACGTGTCCCTAGCAAAGTTGTGACATATTTGAAATTCTACAGTATTTTAAACCACCAAATATTCTCACACAGATTATTTATCATTTTTGGCCCTTAAATCTTTGCTTTTGATTGTACTTTTTTCTGCCTTCTTCCCATTTACACACTCGCACGCATGCACTCATGTACACATGTTGCGAAAGTAAATCTTCAATCCAACGCCCTTAGACTCTACAAGTTTGAGCTGTGGTCTAACCCCTGATCGTAAACATCATATCCACCCCTTGTTGTTTTCACCCTGACCAGGCTGAAGGGGGCGCTAGACAAAGAGGAGGAGTCAGAGCTGATTATAAAGGACTCTCCGGACTCTCCAGAGCCACAGATCAAGAGGCCTCGTCTCATCACAGAGGAAGTCCAGCCACCAGAGAAAGCTAAAGGTACAAGAACTCACTCAACTGCTTGACTCTTATTCAGATCAGGACATGTAGCGGTGCAACAGTTCATTGAACTTGAAGATTTAATTGGTTATAAAAAATCCATGTAAAAAAATAATAATAATCATTGTTATTTTCATCCCTACTAACGTGTAATATCCATGTGTGTGTCCCTGTATTCCAGGGCCAGTGTCTCTGCTCAGCTTGTGGACCAATAGGATCACAGCTGCCAACTCCAGGAAGGAGTTCTTTGGTAGAATCAACTCTGTCAACAACCAGGCTGACCTGTACCAGCATCTGAAAGAGGAGAACGGGTGAGTGGGGCCTACGCTTAAAGTACCAGTATGATGAAAACGAAATAAAAACTATGTTATGACAGGGACTAAATGTATTGTATTGACAATTTTGTCAACAAATAAAAACTAGACTAAAATGTTACGGGTGAGTGGGGCCTACGCTTAAAGTAAAAGTATGATGAAAACTAAATAAAAACTATGTTATGACTGGGACTAAATGTATTGTATGGACAATTTTGTCAACAAATAAAAACTAGACTAAAATGTTAGGGAGGGACAAGTGGAGAAGAGAACTAAAAGTCCTTTTATGTTTGGTTGCGCTCGGCGGTTGCGCTCTGAAGATCTATAAGCTTGTATATCAGCTATTCTTAGCATGCAACCAAGTGTAAAATTAGTATTATGACGCCATGAAGGCCTAGCCTGGAATTTCTCATCCCGAAGAGTTGGGTGACCAATCAGGGCTCAATATTAGTCTGGTCTAACCAATTGTGTCCAGAGCAATTCTTTTAACCCAGCCCTTGGAGAAAAAAAACCTTCTTATAGAAGTACCAACCAGACTCGTATCCACGCAGTGATATAGTCTGGCTACACGAGGCTAATGCAAAAAAGAACTTTAACAGTCTGTTCAAAACACTGCATGCTAACAAGAAATCTTCATGATATTACTCTTTGCTTATTTTTCTTCATGATTAACATCAGTTCATGGTTTATATTATTTGCACACACAAAACGATAGAAACCAAAGATATAGAACAAATTATTTGTATTTATTTCTTTAATCTATTCTTTTCAGCATGGATGTTCATGAAAATGGCAAAGCCTCCAGATGATGACAGTTTCCAGACATCTCATACTGATCTTGATGGTTGGGACCACAGACTGTTCTCTGCAACTCTTTTCCAAATAAGGGCATGCCATGGACATAGACCTGCTATGGCAGAATCTAAATATGGACATGGAAATGGAATTGCAAAAAAGAAATTACAATACAGGATTTTATACAGTACATGTTTTGCTGTTGTTGTTTTTTTTTGTGTTTTTTTTACAAAAAGGCTTTTGTAGTTGATTTTGTGGAGAGGGACGTTTATCTTCTGTTAAATTAGGTTAAAGGACAACTTTGTTTTTTTACAACAAGGGTTCATATTTTAGAGAATATGAAAGAGGAGTGTTAAAATGTTTTCATTTACTGCTTTCTATTGTTTTAGCGATTTTAGTATTTTGATTTCAGTGGTTGGGGGCATGCATACAAGTGGCTAAATATGTATTTTTAGACATAATAAGCCGCCAACCTGGGGGCATGCATGCAAATCAAAATCGTTAAAATCACTAAAACGATTGAAAGAAGTAAATGTAAACATTTTAACACTCATCTTTTCTTTTCTACAATGACCATCTAAAATATGAAACCTTGTAAAAAAACAAGTTGTCCTTTAATCTCTGGTCATTGTGTGGTCCTGATAGTTAAGTCGATCACTTAAAAATATGACCACTCTTTGATATTGTACCCAGATGGTTCATTGGTATGATGTACCTGGGACCTCATTTATAATAATAATAAAAGAGGAGACAAAAAAAACCCAAATAAAGAATCTTCTGTCAAGTTGTATGATGCAATAATAGAGATTTGAAAAGTGGAACTCTAGAATCACAACTTTAAATACTAGAGCCTAGTGTCAGATTATCTTACTATAGACCAAGACATTGAGAAAAGTAATTGCAGTGTGTTGATCATGACACCACAATAAATACAGTATTTCAACAATTCATAACTTTGCTTGGTTTTAACAGGAAACATCACATTTGTGTGTTAAAAAAATATAATCCTGGTGTAAGTGGAATTTATGTTTTGCTTTTATATTGTTCAAAACGTATTTTTTTTTGTGTTCAATATAGTTAGATTTGGACAACTTAAGACCGTAAAGTCGCTGTCAGGCAGAAAGATTGCATCTTTAATACATTTATTTCTTAGACTTGATCGAATGAGTGTTGCACCAAAGTAACCGATTTACAAGCTTAAAATGTGCCGCATTTGCTATTTTATAACATTTTGGGAAAAGTTTGCACATTTCATCTATGACACGCCCAAAGTAGGGACACTGGGTTGAAAGTGGGTTTATGAATATTTAACCAATGAAAAGTATTAAGAGCTTGTGACTACAATTTCTTCATAAGCTCCAGGTAATAGTTTTCAATAATAATGCTACAAATAATACTTTTTCAATCTTGTAGTTACAGATGTTATTTATTCCATTTCCTGAACAGTTTTTAACTTGGTTTCCGCTCGACAGCAACTATAAAATAACTAAGTCCATGAAGTTTTTCATTATTGCCATATGTTTCCAAATTACTTAATCAACTAAAGATTAAGTTCATCTCTGCATGTCTTCTTGGACCCTTCCCCCCATGTCCTGCTGTGCGAGTGTTGTGATGGGAGACGCCTGTATTGCTCGTGGCGGTGAAACACCTCCTTGTTGAAGGTCCCTCCGCCCTGCCCATAACCTGAGCTAAGCAGCCCTTTATCCTCTGGCGTCAGGCTGATCCACAGTCTAGGTGGCGGTGGAGGAAACTCGGGCTGGAACAATGGAGGCAGCCTGGGCCTGATTGCTCTCTTATCCACGGTGTGAACGGAGAGCACCCTGCCCGCAGGGAAAAACGTAACCGTTCTCATCCTCCTGTGCCTTTTGCTGAAGTAGAGCGCCGCAACGACGAGGATGACCACCAGAATGAGGAAGCAGACGACCAGAAGGGCGGCAAGCACGCCGGCCATCCACTGTTGAGTGTCTGGTTGTCGTACGGAGCTGATAGCAGTAGTATTCGGCATTGATGCTGAGACACTGCTATTGGAAGTGGGCTTTGGCGGAACACTGGTAGTGGGATTTGTGGAAGGACTTATGCCTAATTTAGGAGTCGGAGTGCTTGTGATGCTTGTGATGACCGTAGGGCTGCCAGTCCCACCAGGCGTGGGACTGGAATGATTTGAGAAGCAGTCAGGTCTGTAGTGTACAGGTCCTACCTTGGTGATGGGGAACTCAGGGAGCATTGCCTTGCTGAACGCAGGGTTCACCCTCCCATCCTTGGTGCTCATCTCCGACCACATCCTCTGTATGTGACTCACTTGGCACCGCGTCTCTGTGCTGTGACTCCTCTCTCTAGTGCTGTCGCGATCATGACATTTTACTTGATGATTAATTGTCATACAAATAATTGCAATTTAAACATCTAATCATTTTGGCATTGGAACATTGGAAAATAGACATAATACCCTTTAGGGTTTTACAAAGTATTGCGCAGGGCAGAAATAACTTAAATAGGTCTATATAATGAAATGTCTGACAATGACCGGTACCAATGATAAATATAATAATGTACTCAGTGGCAAAAATGGGACATAATTATTCTATAAATGTATTCCTAAAAGATTATAATAATGAAATCACTGATATACAAGTTAACAAATCAACGCGCTATGAGCTTGTAGATCTGCTATATCCGCTACTTTGAAAGATGTACATTGGAAACAATTATGACCATTATGCAAAATAATTGCGATCAGGCCATTCTGTAACCATAGTGATAGGCCTACCTCTCGCATAAGCTGAAATTGTACCAAGTCACCACGGTGGAACCAGGTGTCATGGAGACCACGGAGAGATGGTCGCCGCCGGAGTCGTTGAAGAAGCCAGATAACTTGTCCAACAGGAGCTCCACCCTTCGACGCTGGCGTAGGATGGAGTGGAGGCTTCGATGAGCCGTGAGGGTGAAGAGGTGGCAGGGGTCCGCAGAGCTGCGACGGAGGTCTAGGGTCAGGGGCAGCCAGGCGCTAAGACCCTGTCGATATGGGATAGTCAGCCTTGCCGAGCCATGCGGCCCATAGGGCAGGAGCCTATCTTCTGTTTCTATATACTCGATCATTTGATAGTACTCAGTAGAATAATCGGTAAGACAATTACTGCATGCAGCCCTACCTGATGGTCGTGGGCGGCCAGGACCAGATGCTGAGGTGCGAACTGGAGGTCTACCTCCAGAGGTACACCGTGAAGCTCCAGGCCGTCCAACCACATCCAGGAGCCAGCGTTTAAGGGAGGCCCGCCAAGGGGCCTCATTTCCAGGGAGAGGGAGTCCGCCTGCCCATCTTCCGGGTCCAGGAAGGTACCTGGTGGGATGGCGTAGTGGAACGGGAACCCAACGGTGGCCATCAGAGCTGGGATGGAGTGCAACACTTTAGGGGGTAGATTTGCAGGCCCTGAAATGATATTTATGAGATGTTTAGTCACTTAATCATGCTAGTTTATCGCTTTGAGTAATGTGCTATCTTATTGTCTGAAGTTTATTGTGTAGTGAGATATGCACTTTATGCAAACATAGTTCTTTAGTGTATGCATTGCATCTACAGTACACTATACAAATGTTTTCAGAATTTGCTATTCTGAACAACTGTATGTTGTAGGTATAGGGTAAATTCTGTGGAAGTGTAGTCATTCACAAAAACACAATTTCTGGTGTAATAACTGTGGTCTGGTGAGGTTTTAATACACTGGTATTTCAGTGCAATAATTTCACAGAAACATCAACGCATTAAAACCTTCCAATCAGTCATATTCTAATTGAGTCTGGACATGTAATAAGCCTACGTTCATACTTGAACTTGGAAAGCCCCCATCCCCCCTAATGTATTGTTATTTCAACGTAAATTGTTAGTTATCATGGTGTTGGGTAGGGTACAGTAAGGGGCACATGTAGCCTAAACGTGTCATTTTACAGCTAAACAGTAAGCCTACATGAAATAATGGTTAAAAAATATATAGATTATTATTATCATTGGGAATGATACTAGTAGTGTACCGACCTGAGAGTGAAACTATGGTACTGGTAGATGATGGCAGGACAGAGCTCTGGCTTGTGGATGCTTTAATGCCCAGATCCACCTCTCCTGCCTGCGCTGATGTTATTACAGTGGCTGAAGTCCTAAGAGGTGGACTGACACTGGTACTGGGGATCAGTGGAGTGTAGTGTCCTCCTGTGAACGGACACACTGGGATTGCTCTGCTGTCTGGAGCCTTTGGCAGCGTAGAGGACGATTGGTCGATTGATGAGGGCTTCTGTGACACGACTCCATCTCCACTGTGGGGCGTCCCAGTCCATGCTAAGGTGCTTGGTGAGATCACTGAGAAACCGCTGCCCACAGAATTGAACAGTGAGTTTGAGCTCGGCCCGACTTTGTGTGTCGGTGCTGTGGGGATGAGGTTGAAATCTGAGAGGGTAGGAGCAGCACTGGAAGGCATTTCCATCAGTGATGGAAACAGTGTAGAGGGCATTCCCTCTGAAGGATGTGGTTCCTCTCTGACATCTTCAGTGGAAAACACTGAAATATAATAATTCTCAGACACATCTGCCCCGGCCTGGATGGAGAACAGTGATGCAGAAGCAGTCCGGTATCGCTCATCTTTATGTGACTCCAAGTCCAAATGATCAGTAGAGACAGCTGCAACCCCAAATCCAGAGTGTTCAGAGTAGCTGCTGTTCTGGGGGTGTGTTGTACACCAATGTCCACCTACCATTCCCTGTGCCAGAGAGGAGTCACACTGTGGAAATGAGGGCTTTTGGCTCGGAATGTGTGGAAGAGAGAGCTTAGTATGAGCTCTTTGGACAGTAGATGGAGCTATAGCACCAGAATATGCTTGGGGTGTTGGTCCAATGTCACCTAGAAATGTCAGAAAGTCTGTACGAGTAATAACACTGTAGGTCGGGCCTGGTGAAATGTTGGTCACTGTGAATGCGGTTGGACCCGGGGTCATCCCAGGCTCTAAGGTGTATTGATCACTTGTAATTAAGGTGATTGACGAGCTTGGTGTGATAGAAGCTGTCAAAGCTGACGGCACTGAAATGATCTGCGTGCTTTCGATCAAATGTGAAACTGTTCTTGGATTCCAGGATGATTGTGTTGATAATAAAGCATTGGTCACTGTCTGTGTTACTTTGTATGGGTCAAAATATACAGGTGTGCTCATCATCATCACCCCTAACCCTGGCGGCAAGGTCACTGAAACCAGGTCACCGAGATCCAGTTGCGAAGCAGTTTTAGTCTGGCTGCCAGTAACAGAGAACACCGACATGGATACTGATTGAAGTGGCGGCAACAGGGAGGATGGCGCCTTTAAACTCTCTTCAATGAGCAATGGAGATACAGTGTTGGATGGATGGATTAGTACACTATACAACCCAACGTTTAAAGGTGAAATTTGTGTAGCTGTTGTCAGAGTTGTGCCCTGTGTTGACAACAGTACTGGCATCGAAGACTCCAGTTCCGTTTGTTGATGTACTTTTGACACATCTGGTGATAAGCCATATAACTGTTCTCTCGGGAGAGATGGGGTTGGAGGAAAATAGGGAAGCGTGTCCGTTTGTTGGGTTAATGTCTCAGTGAGGATAGAAGGCCTTGCTGTTATACTATTAATAATTTGATGTTGTACAGGTATAGTTACGTGCTCAGTTATTAACAAAGGATTTGGGGATTTGTTTTGAGACATTTTATGTGTTGATACCTCTGTCCTTAGAGGTGGGGTTGGGGACAGCTCTTGCATCAAGTGAAGAGATTGTAACTTGGAAAATGCTGTCACTAATACTGTCCAAAATGATGATGAGGCTGTTGTTGTGTTCAGTCTTACACCAACATCTCCTGTTAGAGTTTGACGGGGAGCCAATGAGAATCGATGGAATGACAGTGTTTCTCTGGCTGTAGTTTGGTCTTCTGTGGTCTTTAGCATGTGTGTGATAATGTGATCTAAAATAATAGAAAAGAAGAACCATGAATTTCTAGAAGTGCAGGATTTAACATTGTTGTATAAATGTATGAATATAAGACAATCTTTTATATTGATATAGAGCTAGTGTTACCCAAGCTCGCGAGTATACCAAAAAAAAAAAAGAAAACGTTAACAACAAACATTATTTTTCAGAGGGAATAAAATCAGGCTTGTAGATTGGCTATATTTTAAACAGGGACCCAACAATCCTGTATATTCAGCTAGGTGTATAGAATACCAGAGAGCTTATTCATTAAAGCACTGGGTGTCCACTTGACAGAGAAGTCACTGGGGTGCAGCCATAGATGACTGGTCCTAGAACAATCATGTTTAGTCATATTTCCACGTGACTAACAGAACAACACCCCAAGCCTTTGCCAATGACCATTTGGCTGCCCTTCAGTCAAACCAGTCATTAAACGCAGGGCTTAGACACAAACATGAATGACTAGGGACCCAGAACAATCCTACGTGGTCATGCACAGGTCAAAACACCCAAGACTTACCCAGTGATCTCACTGAGATCTGGCTTTCTGATTCAGCGTGCCTGGTTCTATGAGACCCAGTCATCCAGGCGGGTTTTCCCTCTGCACCGGGGTTGAGAGTCTGGGTAGCAACAAGGGATCCTCTGTTGTCAGGTTCATAGGTCAACATGTGAGAAATGTTGGAGGAAACCAGGGACTGTGTTGTCCGTGAAGGGTAAAAATAGTGACCGGCTCTGGTAGTGGATGGTTGTGGCAGCAAGGGATAAACACCATCTGGTCTCCAACTTGATAATGTAGGGCGAGTGTTGTCGACAAAAGGTTCCTCTCCGACCACAGTGTGAAAAATATGACTTAGTTTTGATGGCTTCTCAAACTCCCAGGTTGTCCTGAGAAAAAGGGAAGGTGGCTTTGATGGTGGCGAGGCTGAGGTAGCTTTCAACAGCTGTTCGCTATTCGTCGATTCTAGAAGGTTTGTTGTCTTCAAGGCAAAATGCTCGCTCGCTTTCATGTAATCGGCAGAATTCTGCTCAGTGAACTCATTTGGTAGGCTGCAGGCCAGTTCCCTGCAGGTGGATGTGGACAGACTTGAGACATAATAAGTCTTATGCTGAAGCGTTTGCAGGTCCAAGAAAGCGTGTGAATGCTCACTGTACAGGAGAGGCACTGTCTGCTTGATTGAGGACAGTTGAGTCGACGATGCTCGGATTCCCTGCACCCCACTTGACCTCACGTCAGTTTTGGCGGACGTCTTTTGTATTTGCGTATGCTGCTCAGGATCGAGTGTGAATGCCTTGAGGAGTGACACTGGCCACATGTGATCCTGATGGGATGGGAGTGGTGATTGAAAGAGTCCTATGCTGGCACTGAATATTGTAACATCAATTGAAGCCTGTGTGTGTGTTGGCTTCAGGTCTGTTGCCACTTGTTTTATACTCTCATATTTAGATGAGAACCTGAGGCTTTTTGAATGTGTTTGCATCCTTAGTGTGGTCAAAGTGAAAGGAGCATATACTTGTGAAAACTCCCTGAGTTTTGCAGTCTCTTGGATTTTACTTGGAGGTGGAACGACCATACGAGGTGTAGGTGTGTTTCTTGGCCCTCTTAAGCCCCTCTTCACCATACGGAGCACCCCTTCAGCTGTACAAAGCACCCTCCATCCCAGAATAGGAACATCCAGCAAGCTGCCGATCTTCCCCTCAGTGGTACTGTGTTCCAGAACCATGGCCAAATCTGATAGTTGTTCGTGCCCTCCGCAACCGATGGGCCAGAGAAGCTCGCCGGTGTCTCCGATGATCCCTTCAGTCTCCTCGGCAGCAGATTTTGTAAATTTCTTATCAGTCCCTCCTTGTCTGCAGACTCTAAGGTTCTCTCGTCGGAGAGCAGAGGGGTTTCTCACAGAGAGGAGGCCAACAGAGCTGAGTGGCAGTCGGAGGTAGTCTGCCATGGTGCTGACCAAACGGACACGCTGCCGTACTCCCAGGCTCCCAGCATTCAACTGAATGAGAAGGTCAGCCCAGATGGTTGTCTCCCCCACAAGGCAGCCAAGACTGTCCCGGTCAGGTAAAGAGACAAAACATTATTATTAAGTTAAAAATAAATAAATTGATCCCTATGGGGAAACTGGGTGGCCGACTGCACTAAATAAGGTTTAGATAAATATAAAATAAAAGATAAAGAAAGCATAACAAACTTCAAAGTGCTATAATTTGAATTACATTTAAAAATTCCATGTAATTGTCACGTAAATGCCACTAGAACATTTGACCCAGTTTTAATTGTTTAAATTTTGGAGCCATAATGATCCAAAAAAATGGATGATTGAGTACCCAGCTTACCTTCCAGGTGTGGGGTGTGGATCCCCTTCACCCATTGTGCCGTTGTTAACATGGAGATAGAAAGAGGCAGTACTTGTACACATAACGCCAATGACAGACACTTCAAGATGGTAGATCCCACGCTCCTCTCTCAGAGCCAGGCCAGACAGCCTGGTTGTCTGATGATCAAACATCAGCCACTGGGGCAGTGGAGCCTTATCATCAGCCAATGATAGCTGGGGATGAGAGGGATATTGGTATTATCATCTGCTGTAAGAAAATGGTTAGAATTATGTGTGTGCACGCGTGTGTCTCAAAAGAATGCTTCAAAGTAATACATGTATATCGCCATATAATAAAGCACTGGTTCTCAACCTGGAGGTCCCCAGGGGTTCTTGAGGGGGTTCCCATGGGTCCCCAGCAAAATTATTCTACTATTTTCAAGAAATATTGAAAAATATCTCATAGGGGTCCAGAGGGGGTCCACTGCCTGAATACATACATATCAATGTGGGGTTCCTTGACATGAAAAATGTTTGAGAACCAATGCATTAAATGAATCTCATCTCACCTTGTAGCTGTGCGTCTGTGCCATGGGTTCGGGGAGAGCCGGGAGTTTTATGGAGAAATATGTTCCTGCTGGGACGCTGCAATTAGGAAGCCCACTGTTGAGTTTCACATCAGAAGGACAAAGTTCTGGTGGGATGGAACCTGCTGCAGATTTGGTCGGCAGCACATCCCCCAGCAGGACCAGCAGCAGCCTCAGTGAGAGGACCAGGGTCTTCCATGGCGTGCTGCAGGGCTGCTGGCCCAGTGGGTGACCACACCCGTCCATGTGCTGCTGGGACTTGTGCGCTTCAACATCCGGCTTTATGTGATGCTGCCATGTTTACTTCTGTCCATGTTCCACTACTAGTTGACTGGCAGATCTTAAATCCCGGAGGAAAGCAGACTGCCCCTGAAAAGGAAAACTGGTAATTTTATTTTATTTTATTCAATTGACAAATTGTATTTCTTTGCTTTAATGATGATGTGTAAGAGAATACATTTGGTCCTTGATTAGCCAGATATTTTAGAAACATTGTTCAGCTGTTTCCTGCTTCCATCCCAGTGTCAGTGAGTCACTAATACATATTATTATGTATCTACCTCTATGTAGTTTATCTCCAGTAAACCACTGGTCCTCAAAGTGGGGTCCAGGGATCCCCAGGGGCCCTTGAGGGGTTTCCAGGGGGTCCCCGGCAAATTGTTGATAGTTAAGAATCAAATTGATTCATACCGGTCTGTAACTCTTCTGAGTTACGGGGGGTCTGTGGCTTAATGCACAAAGTAACCAAATAGGGTCGAAATTAAAAGGTTTGAGAACCACTGCAGTAAACTGTCAGTCACAAAAGAACACAATTCCACTATCAATCCTGTGCAATGTTCTGTGATGTTCACTTACACAGTCCAGATCAACAGCTGAGCTCCATTCCTCAATGAGAATACCACCGCAGACGTTTTAGTCATTACAAAAACAAACAAATAATGGTGAAATGGTGTCCAAAGGTATGCGTGAATAGCAGAACATGATCCTTCAGGGCGATGCTAGCGGTGCTGAGGTGGTTCTTGACGTTTGCATGTGTGTCCAGTTACATGGAGCTCTCTTGGTTGCTAGGATACCAGAAATGCTACCTGGAGCGCCCAATCAATGAGTTCAGTGAGGTGAGATCACTTTTGTGTTGGTTATATAGGCCCTATACAATTTCCTTTTATTTTATGTTTTGTGAATTTCTACCATATTCATAATTCATATACATTTCTTTTAAATTAAAAATGTGAGATTATGCAAGCCAAGGAATTATTTGACAGTCATTTTAATTACATTTACTTCAAAGTTATCATAACATTATCACTGCGCTCATAAATGAAAGCACTAGTGTGTGCTGTCTGGATCAAAATTACATAAAATATAAATACAAAATTTCATTTTCCATATTGCATTCCTATACAGAAGAACATAGAATTTGGCTTTCTGATGCTATTTTGTCAGGAATGTAACATTGGCCAGAATGCATGGCCACTATTAGTCTCTACTACTTAAATGCTTTTGAATTTTACCTGTTCCATGTGGCATCTCGGCAGCCACAAAATGGTTACTCTCTTAGAGGTCTAAATATTTTACTTTCAAAAGTCTGGTTGTGGGGGTGCCCACTGGCCTACTGGTCCAGGCGCATATACCACATAGGCATGGATGCCTGGCGACGTCGGTTCGATTCCCGATCCAGACAACCTTTGCTGCATGTCACTCCCCATCTCTCCCCCCATTTCCTGTCAGTCTATTGTTCAATCAATAAAGGCATAAAAAACCCAACAACAAATCTTAAAAAAAATTAAAAATATATAAAGTTTGGTTGTGGAAAGTGAGCTATAATTTCTCAGCACATCTCTCATCATCTGTCATGCCATATATAACCCTCCATTGTTCCACTAAAGTAGCTCAGTAGCACATCTGTTATTGTGTGTAGTTTCCTGCTGTGAAGTTATGAATCAATTGTTGCTGTAAAAGAGTTGTATAGGCATGGTAACCTTTAACAGAAACATGTCTGTATTTCTACATGGCTGTATTTCTATATATCCACAAGGTGGCGGTCTTTCTTTACTACTTAGTGGCCCTCTGTCATTTTCAAAGGGCAGACACTGAGCGTTGTGGAATTTAACAAGTTTATGTGTGACAAAACATTCCAAATGCAGTCAGGACTGGCCCACCATCGATGATATCTGTCCCGGTAAATTATTTTGTAAATAGTTTAGAATTGCAGTCTTACTTACATAATGGCTAGTAGTGATACTGGTCCTTGAAGGGCTTCAAGGGGGTCCCCAGTTAAATTACTGATAGTTTGGAACTAAATTGCCCCTAAAAGGTATTGTAGGCCGACAAGAGTGTACAAATGGACACTCTTGTACTTACAGAGTGTACAAGAATCAGCTATGGGGGTCCATTACTTGAGTATCATGGGGTTCCTTGAATTAAAAAAGAAATAAAAATAAAATGTTTGAGAAACACTGAGCTATAATGTTAAAATAGAGAATAACCCCACCTGAAGAATGCCTTTATCCATGTTCAGAGTGACAGGCAGCTGTTTCATACTGTTTCTCTCCATACAGTATATAAAATAAGAAGAGACCTTGAGCTCCTATGAAAGAGCTTGTTTATCTCCATTAAAAAAGGGAGTCTGTCTTGTCTCCAGATGTTATTTTAGAACCTTTTAATGAACTAAATATCCCCTTTGTACACCATTCAAGGCCAGCACAACCCCATGCATTTCTATCTGCACCTGTAACATTTGATTACACACACAGTTCTATCAGTATGCAGTTACTGATTACCTAAGACAATAGTTTGATTATAATAGATTTATCCCCATTGATTCCACACAAACAAATACATTTGTGTCTCCATCCGGAATCATTATGGGGTAAATTTATAATAATTAAATTATTGTCTTAGGAATGCGGCAAAAACTAAAAATATGGGGTGAGTAATCGATAGGAAAGAAAAGTCATTTTGGGGTGAACTATTCCTTTAAATTAACCATTGATTATGTTCTGGCCCTACCGAGTTCCTGGACGAAATAATATAGCCTAACTCGGAACATTAAAATCAAACCAAGTTTGAAGTGAGCGGTGGATGTTAGCAGTTCATTTCGTTAAGCCCTGTGTGTGTGTGTGTGTGTGTGTGTGTGTGTGTGTGTGTGTGTGTGTGTGAGTTTGTCTAGCTATACTTATGGGGACTAAACGCATGTTCCCACAGTCACCTGCAGGGGACCTCTGACAGTGTGGGGATAAAATAGTAGGTTAGGTTAGGTTTAGGGATAGAGGTTAGGGTAAGGCCACAGGATTTGCATAAAAATGAATGGAAGTCTATGTAATGTCCCCACAAGTGATGTAAATATAGTGTGTGTGTGTGTGTGTGTGTGTGTGTGTGTGTGTGTGTGTGTGTGTGTGTGTGTGTGTGTGTGTGTGTGTGTGTGTGTGTGTGTGTGTGTGTGTGTGTGTGTCTTTCTTGACAATCCGGAAGTGGCCACTTTGTCATAAGCATCTGGAGCACCTTGGGCCGAAGAAGGCATTGGGACAAAAGAAGCTGAAGAATCTCTGCCTCCTTTTCAGGTGTGCACCACCTATGATACAGCTGGCCCACTCAGAAGCACCTGAAGCGCTGCAGCTGGGAAATGAACCTGGAGCTCCATGGTGGTGGGAGCTCAGGTGCTGGATGCCCTTCCCCCTGTCTCTTTGACAGCTCTCTCTGTTTATCTCTCTCTCTCTGTCTCTACCCCTCCTTCCCTCTATTACACACACACACACACACACACACACACACACACACACACACACACACACACACACACACACACACACACACACACACACACACACACACACACACACACACACACAATACAAGCGGTGGCAAACTGAGTCGGAAGGTTGTTGTCACTCATAACGCTTGGGTGACCTACTGAGGGAGGAACAGTGTGTGGATCAGCTAGAGCATGGTAGAGTTTTCCAGAAGCTTCTCTGCTCAGGTGCCAGTTTCTCTGGTTTTTCAAGTCTGACGAGAAGAAGTTGAACTCTCTCCCTGAGCAGGTCAACGCGTGCAGCTATATGCTCTACCTGTATCAAGTCAAGTCAAACTACTTGTACTGTTATGTGCTTGCTTGCCTATAAAACTGATCTGTGCATGGGACTCAAACTATCAAGTGAAAATTGCAGATCTACAAAGTATGAGATCTACATGAGCCACACTGGTGGCTGGTGTCATGTCCTTAACTTAAAGTTAACTTCAAGTACTGTACTTACTGCAAGTACAATTTTGTTATTTTGACTTTTGAGTATTTCAATTTTGTATACTTCTACGCCACTACGTCTCATTCAAAAATAAATGTAGGCCTACTCTGCAGATAAGATTATTATTGATTGATTGAAGACTATTAGAAGTTTGCATAGAAAAAGGTACAGTTTCATGATGGTACAGTTCACTGGTACAAGGTCAATTAAAAGGAGATCCAAGAAAAGACTAAGCTTATTTCCATATTGAAGTATCTCATATAACATTGAATGACAGACGGATAGAACACAGCATACGGTATATTACGTATACAAAACATAGAGTTAAGCCCTATTTTATACTTCAGCAAATCAAAAATAGTCAATCTATAAGCTCATACATTTTCGAAAACGTTCGACACATTTTGATACTTTTCAGAACTTTTACCTTTGTAAAAGTATATTTTGATGCCTATACTTTTATCTTCTTATACTCAAGTACATTTTTAAAGTACTTCGCCCACCACGCAGGTTTACAGGTGTACAAATGTGGGTGGAAATTCATTGCCGTACCAGCTCCCATCATTTGCAGTTTTCAAGAGAGGGGGAAGGAATAGAGATTTAAAGAAAACAAGGAAAACCTATAGAGTGTGTTCAATGTGTGTTAGGTTTCTCTCCCCTCAAAGAGACCCTGCTGGGGTGGAAGGATGTCAGGGACAGCCTGGGGCTCTGGAAAACAAACATGCACGTACACACTCTGCACACATTCTGACACGACATACTGTACAGACACAATGGTACTCATGCACACACGACTGCACATATGCATTGGTCGCATAGCTTTCCGAGGCAAACATAAACACCCATTAACACACACATGCAGTATTGTACAAACATGCATACAGGAATATTTGTGGTGAGGGCTCATTGTTATCATCCAAAACTAAGCATTATATAACTGTCTGTGTTTGTGGAGGTGGCGGTAGGGCATCCCTGAGTGACAATTAGAAGATGACTTTGGTAATCTTGAATTTTGACTAGAATTTATCCCCAGAATCAGAGATTCAGGTGAAGGGTCCAGTCAGTGTCTTGTAGCACTTTTCTTTATGAAGCGGCCACTAGTCTAAATGCCAGTTATAGCAGTGTTGATTTTACATTCTCTCTTTGTGTTTTTGACTGATTGTCTGAAATGACCACTGAATAGACACTCAACTAAAATGTAGCCTTGTAATTGTCTCCACCAGCCGAAGGCTGAGGGAGAGTATGTTTTCCCCTCCGTCCGTCCGTCCGTCCGTCCGTCCGTCCGTCCGTGCGTCCGTCCGTCCGTGCGTCCGTCCGTCCGTCCGTCCGTGCGTGCGTCCTCGCAGTTTGTGAGCAGCTAATCTCAGTCACCGTTGGCCCGATCGCTGCCAAACTGAGCACACACACTCCCTGGATGCCAATCTAGAACCTCTGCCCCACATTTTTCAAATCAGCCTCATGGTGGCGCTATAACAGGCCGATTTGTGTGGCCTGGTTGTTACCAGCTAATCTCCGGCGCCGTTGGCCCGATCGCTGCCAAACTGAGCACACACACTCCCTGGATGCTAATTCAGAACCTCTGCCCCACATTTTTTAAATCAGCCTCATGGTGGCGCTATAACAGGCCGATTTGTGTGGCCTGGTGGAGACCTGTGCTCGGAAGAGCACTGCTTCTAGTTACTTTTTTTTCCCTCAAGGTGCACTTCTATAGGACTCAAGAGATCAGCTTGATAACAAGTGTTGTGTGCTTGATTTGTGTATGCTATTACTGTATGTAATAATGGGTATTGCCATGTGTGTCAGGTGACAGGTCATATAGTATATAAGGTTCCTGACTTCCTGTATCCAAAGTTAAACCACACTGACACACATTCAATTCATAGCAGCCTGGGTTAGTATGACATTAAACGGATTCTTAACACATGAACCCTAGTGACCCTATTCTGGCCATGTCATAATAGGACACACTTGGCAACAATAGAAGAACAATTAACACAAATCGAACATTTGGCAAAAATAGAATATAAAAAAATCAAATAACATTCTGTGAAAATAGCACATCTAGAAGCTTATGTTCTATTTTCACTATCTGACAAACAGTGAAGTATATAATACTAGTAAGACGCCTCAGGGCGACAAGCGACCTCTGCCAGGTCATGCCATATCTTGGCCATCTGGCCAGTGATATATATATCGGACCAGTTACCCATATATGGAGACTCCTGGTACCCATATGGAGATCCATGTACTATATATGGAGATATGCTGTGAGAGCCCAAACATGCTTACTCTGTTATTCGTTATGTGAAAATCCTATGACGCCTATCACATCTGACATACATACAATCATACATACAATCCCTTTTATGCCCATACATATCAGATCCCTGTCTGAACCAGCCACACAGATATGGGCTGTCTTCCTCCATATATGGGCATTCCCATATGAAGTCCTGTTAGATATGGGATTATTATTGATGACATCAGGGATCTCCATATATAGGCATAAAAGGGATTCTGTTAGAGTGGTTCCCATGACATAACAGTGATGTCAGAGCGGCAAACCCATATAGACCGTAAAAAATCAAACCTCGGTTCGAAGTGAAGCGGTGAATCTGAGTATAAAATTGTGTTCATTGTCTCCACCAGCCGAAGGCTGAGGGAGAGTATGTTTTCGCCCCTGTCCGTGCGTCTGTCCGTGCGTGCGTCCGTGCGTCCGTCCGTCCGTCCGTCCGTCCTCCAAGTTTGTGTACAGCTAATCTCCGGCGCCGTTGGCCCGGTCGCTGCCAAAATTAGCACACACACTCCCTGGATGCCAATTCAGAACCTCTGCCCCACATTTTTCAAATGGCCCTATTCTAGCGCCACCTTGAGGCCGATGTTTGCAAAACACATTTCTGTACACTACTCCTACGGATTTTGACCAAAAATCACGCAAATCGGTAGACAGTGTCTCTACAGTCATGTGATCAAAACATATCTGTCTGATTGTCCATATTCCATCCTGATTGGCTGATATTGGCTTTCAAAGTTTGTAAGATTGGTCCATTTTGGACAAAATGCCTCAAATCACAAATGCAGAGTGCAATTAACATGGAATCGCGCACACACGTTCCCACTAGGCCGAGGAAGAAATGCCACTTCAAATTTTTTAAATCAGCCTCATGGTGGCGCTATAACAGGCCGATTCGTGGTTTTACCTATAACTCCACCGATCAGTTTCAAACTTTGGAAGCGCACTCCCTGGATGCCAATTCAGAACCTCTGCCCCACATTTTTCAAATGGCCCTGTTCTAGCGCCACCATGAGGCCGATATTTGCAAAACACATTTCTGTACACTACTCCTACAGATTTTGTCCAAAAATCACGCAAATCGGTAGACAGTGTCTCTACAGTCATGTGATCGACATAGATCTATCTGATTGTCCATATTCCATCCTGGTTGGCTGAGATTGGCTTTCAAAGTTTGTAAGATTGGTCCGTTTCGGACAAAATGCCTCAAATCACAAACGCAGAGTGCAATTAACATGAAATCACGCACACACGTTCCCACTAGGCCGAGGAAGAAATGCCACTTCAAATTTTTGAAATCAGCCTCATGGTGGCACTATAACTATTTGTGGTTTTACCTATAACTCCACCGATCAGTTTCAAACTTTGTAAGCACACTCCCTATAGGCCAAGGAAAAACCCTTTCCTTGTATTTTTCACATCAGCCTTTTATAGCGCCACCAGGAGGCCGACTTATGTAAGACACATTTTTGGATATTACTCCTTCAGATTTTACCCAAAATTAACACAAATCAGTACACAGTATCTCTACCGTTATATGATCAAGACGGATCTGTCCCGTATTAAATATTCAATCCTGATTGGCTAAGATTGGCCTCCAAACTTTGCAGGATTGATCCGTTTCGAACAAAATGCCTCAAATGAAATAAAACAATTCAACAATTGTGCAATTGTAATGAAATTGTGCACGCACAATCGCAAAAGGCCAAGGAAGAAATTACACTACAAAATGTTCAAATCAGCCTCATGGTGGCGCCATGAAAGGTCTAAGATTGGTGAAGAACACATGCCACCCTTTTTACATTGGCCTTTTATAGCACCACAAGGACGCGTGGCTGGTGGAGACCTGTGCTCGGAAGAGCACTTCTTCTAGTTCTGGACTGAATTCGACCATATATGGACATGAGGGGACACACATTTACGGACAGATAAAACCTGTTCATTCTGGACTGAAATGACCATATATGGACGGGACACAAAAAGCCACTCCTTGGAAGCGGCTTTCACCGCTTCAAAAAGTGTACACATCCAGACAGACAGACAGAGTCAGCATGGGCCGTTTCATATACTAAACCGCGACCTTCGGTTGCAACTATATGCACTGTTTTATTTCCCCCCTCCCCTCAAACCACTTTCTGGAAGCCAAGTAAAGTGAAGCCTCCGAGCATATTGCTTATAGTTGACTCCAATCAGCCCTGAGGCACATTGTTAAAATATGTACGCAGGCCAATGCATGCTGCTGTTGAGTGAGACCCGTTTGGAGCTATATATCTGTGTAATTTTGAGTGTTTGAAGTATAATATTTAGTGATACAATATAGTCACTATATATATAGTAGGCCTACTATTTGGATTAGTGTAATGTAGAATGTGATGTAATGTCTTGTATCTGTCTTTTTATGAGTCAGTGCTTCTCAAATGGAGACCTGACAAGAATTGACAACCAGGTCAAACTCCAGTAGTATTAGCCAGCCATTTCATTGTACACAAACCTGTCTGGATGTTATGTGTTGTGAGCTTGTATTATCATCTATAATTGCTATTTTGGGAAATGTAGACATTTCTGAAGATTTTCCCCAAATCTTTCAAAATGCTTGCCTAACGATACGCCCAAAACAGCTCACACCAGGGTTAATTGACACAGTTTATATGCTCTTTGTGCTCTGCTGTGAGCCTGTAGAAAACTCACAACGCACATAGTGGATCGTGGGTTTGATAATCTAATTTGGCTCTCAACATTCTGGCTGAGAAACTACTGATCCAAGAGAAAATGGCAAAAATTGTGAAAGTGCTAAATAAGTAAAAAGTGAAAGACTGAAGATATTTCAAACACTGTTGATGAACTCTCACCCCCCTTAGGCTATATATGGATTAACTGGGGCAGACGTGATTTTCTGAGATATTTATATATTTATAGGCCTAGTTCATTACAATAACGGGACCATTACATTGTGCAAGAGTTTTAATGAGGATTGCAGTCCTTATTTTATGAACCTGTCAAACATTAATCCTGTAGCCTATAGGTCTATATTATCCCAGGCTGCATATTGAGTTCAATCATTTCATTTACAAAATTAGTTAAAAGTCATTATATGATGATATAGTGAAAGCTCTTTTGAGGTTGTAGAGCTATTTAAAAAAAATATACATTGTGGAAATTCTTGTAAATAAAAATAAAAATAAAAACATTTCTAAAACGAACATGCCATGTCATTGAAAGTGATTAAATAATACATTCTCACAAAACTATTAGCTACAGAAGACAGAAGTGTGCATTAAAGCAGCACCGATAAATTCATTATTATTTATTGTTATTATTATTATTATTAATTAGTATCTCCTAGTAGCAGGCGTTAAGGTTTAAAGTTGTCAGGATTTGGTCTGTAGTTTGATTAAATGATAACTCATCATCAATATTATTTTATTAGGCCTACATGCCCTACCAGCAGATCTACAAGCTCTACAAGTGCGGCGAGATCATACTGCGCATGCGTACATTCCTGGCAGGAAAACCACGGGCGGGCGCGACCGTACCATCTCCACACCGACGGGGGGTGTTCGCTAGCGCAGCCATGTCAAAACAAGTCGTTTTACGTGACGTTTGTTAAGTTGTACTTTAGTATACGATCCGAACCCCGCTTGCGTTGTTTGTAATACCCAGAATTGTTATCTTGGTCGTTGTGGAAGACAACGTCAGGCGAAGTGTGGCGTTCACCTCCCCCATCCTGCAGGATTGAGGCAGGTCCGTCCCAGTGTTGCCACATCCTCTTATTATAAGTGACTTTGGGCTTATGTTTCTGTAAAGTCGTTTCTAAAGTGGAAAGTGGCATTGCTTATTTGGGCTTGCTTCCAAAAAAAAAACATTTTATTGTCTACGCCAGGAGAGTATGTTTTCGCCCCTGTTCGTCCGTCCGTCCGTCCGTCCGTGTATTTTCCCGTCCCATTAGTTTTGTTACCAGCTAATCCTCCTGTACTGACACCTGTCGCGGCCAAACTGTGCACAGCACACAGCAGTGCACACACACTCCCTGGATGCGGGGGCTGTTAAGTATGACATCATTTTGTAGGCAGAGGAGAATTTCTGCCCCCAGTTTCCGTTAATCTTTTTACTATTTTTACTATTTACAAATTTTTCTTCTCTTTGTTGTTGAAAGGAAAGTGTTAGAATTATACTTTAGTCGTTTTTTCTCTCGGATCTGTTGAAATAGCAAGGGACAGAAAGTGCTCTGGGGGCAGAGTTCTCCTCTGCCTACAAAATGATGTCACGGCTTAAACGCCCCTATTCCCCATTCATTTTCGCCATAGACTTTTACAAAACTATTTATAACAATTATGTTAAGCCTCGAACCAAGCCATCCAGGATGGAGGTGAATCATGATCATATAACCTTTGATCCTATGTGAAAACATATTTTAATATTACATTATTTGATATACTACATTTAATAACTACCCTTTGTTTAGCGATTTTCAAAATGTTCTTTTCATAGAAAAAAATGTTATATGGTCATGATTCACCTCCATCCTGGATGGCTTGGTTCGAGGCTTAACATAATTGTTATAAATATATTTGTAAAAGTCTATGGCGAAAATGAATGGGGAATATTAAGTGACCCCAGGCAATCCACTTCCGCTGCGATGCTCTATTCAGAAGCTCCTAGCCTCCTTCAAAATTGGTCTGAAAAGTCACCTTCAGATGGCTGCAACTAGTGACTTGTTGTAAATAGACTAACCTAACCCCGCCTGTTGTTGCCAGACCCATGAAATGGGTAGGCCTACATAAGCAAATGTCGGTCTGTCCCTTTTCTATATAAAGGGTATATATGATGATGACATGATGATGACATGCCTATAAAAGGCATGATGTCATAAATGATGATGACAGACAGGGGGTCTGGCACAACCAGGTTGACCTGGTCTAGTTTTTATTTTATTTTCTACTTTTGTAATTGATGTTATCCTATGCAAATTAAGTACTCTGTTCTATCCGTCTGTCTTTCAATGTTATATGAGATACATGAAGTGGTTCCTGTGTAAATAACTAGGATCTCCGTTTAGTTGACCTTGTTCCATTGATTTGTGCTGTCATGAAACTGTACTTTTTTCTTTTGCAAACTGCTAATAAACTCGTCAATCAATCAATCAATCAATCAATGTAATTTAGATAAGGCTATATATATATATATATATTTCTTTTTGGCGACTAGGTTTTTGTTCTACCTATAGGCCTACGTTACTATTTCTATGCATTTGATGTATTGATGATGGTGATCGATATATTTACCTTGCTGTGCTGTCATTGCTTGTTGTAAATCGCTCTGGATTAAGAGCGTCTGCTTAAATGCCTAAATTGCCATGTTTGTTTTCGTAGACCTGGACCCAGGGTTGCTTGTTTCTCTCTAAAAAATAAATCTGGCAACCCCGGTCCGTCCACTGCCATGTTGGATTGGATGGGGACTGGCTCTGGCTGTGTGTGTGTATGTGTGTGTGTGTTGAGGAGAGTTCCCAGGAAAGAAGAAGAAAAAAGTTTGTGTGTTTTGTCCAGTCGTCCTCCAGAAAGAAGTCGTCCCTGCGACGTTTAACCTGCGTCTAAACGGGGGGAAAGTGGGACATCTCTTTGTGCTCGTCAGCCGCCCTGGCAAGTGGAAATATAAATTTAAAAAAACTGACCCGAATCTGACTGTGGATCTATGTTCGGCTGAAGGAAGGCCACACGGATGCCAGCAGGAGAAGTACCCTGGACTTTGTTTATTATCTGCCTTTTTAGTGATATAAGTGCGTTGTTATTATTGATATAAGGAGTGCATTATGAGCGGACACCCCCCGCTCCCGCGGCGGCAGCAGAACGTGGGCTCCTTGTCCCTGACAGCCCAGGAGAACGAGTATCTGTTCAACCACCTAGGAAGGAAATGCATCGTAAGTTTGCCTGGTTCTTCTCGTGTGTGTGTGTGTGTGTGTGTGTGTGTGTGTGTGTGTGTGTGTGTGTGTGTGTGTGTCATTCAAGTCGTTTCTTGTGCGTCATTTGGTAACTTTTGTTGAATTGTTGCTACAAGAGAACAGCACAAGGAATTTGGGAATTGGTTGCTTTTCTATCAACAGTGGTGTAAAGTAGCCTAATAAGTACATTTACTCAAGTACTGTACTTACATGTTTAGGTACTTTTATTTAACTGGAGTATAACTATGGGACATTCTGCAATCTGCATAATGAGTACTTTAATTGTACTTTTGGTACTTTAATTACATGTTGATACCACTACATTTGTACGTTTACTCAAGTACATTTTGAATTCCGTACTTTTACTTGTAACAGAATATTTCTACATTGCAGTATTGATACGTTTACATTTACTTTCCCTAAAACATTTGAGTACTTTTTCCATCACTGCTCTCCTGTTGCGGTGTCCACACAGTCTAGTCTTCCCCACACTCACTCCACACACCTGAAAACAGGAGGAGGAGGAGGGTGAACCTGAAATTCACTCTCTGCAAATACCTGATATTCAGCTGTCAGCCATGATTGTTTTGCTGCTGTTGTGGGAGTTGTCAGTTCGAGCAGTCGGTTCCTTCAGACTCAGAGCTGTTAAATCCATCAAAAGGAGAGAAGAGAGGGAGAGGAGGGGAAAGGACTGATATTTCGCGCTGGCATTAACGTTACATAACTACTCACGACTTACCGAACCTTCCTTGGCTGTTTTCGGAAGCATACTACTGTGTGTCAGTTCGTGGGGAACAGTTCTGTGTGTCGAGTCGACCCACAGACTTGACTGGCTGTAATGAATTCGGCGAAAATAGCAGATCTATAAGCTTGCAGATAGGCTATTTTCATCTTAAGAGATTTGGTGTGGCAATGTGAAATACTATCGGAATCTAGTGTAGAGCCCTGGCTGGGGGTCTGGCCGCGGGACCCCGGGTCCAACCATAAGGAGGATAGTGGTTATTAGTTAGTAGTGGGCCTTTCACATCAGCCCCAGTGTGATCAGGACACATTAACCCCCGCCCCCCACCACTGCATAACATGACAGTCATGATTAGTATCGCAATGTCACGATTCACTTGTATTTGACAAGACAAGGGACATTACATTACGTAAAGGCGTTTGGAATTCAGTTACTTCATTGTGAATGTGAAGTGAACGCTTCTCATTCACACGAGTACGATATTGATTTATGTTATTCTGTTCTAGAGAGTAGGTAGTCATGAATATCAATATGGCAACTTTTTGGGTGACACGTTTTCTATTAACCATCACCAGTAGCACCCACCAGGGCTTTTTGTCAGCATGCTGTTTCTAATAACGGAAGACTATTTTTTAATAGCCAAAAAATAAGAAATGCGGCGTTTAAGTGATTAAACTGTTTTCCTCATTTTGTTGGGGACCCACTGGAACCTTTTCATGAACCCCTGGAGGTCTCTGGAGTCTGGACCCCAGTGCCCACTTTAAGAACCAGTGTGTGTGTGACCTAGAATGGCCCCCTTACGAGACAGGTCCCTGGTTAAATTGATTCCTACTGCAGCCATTTGTGCAAAGTAGCACTGAGCCAGACACAGAAGCCCCATATTGATACAATGATCCAGATAAGACAAAATGTCAAAGGCTGACGTCTGACGAAGCATGTATTCTTCCCTGTCTGTTAAGATCAGTTTTAAACTGACTGCTTGTTCAACCTATTTGCCTAGCAAGTATGCAGCTTAATCAGATTTCCCCTCTATGGCTATAGGTAAACTAGAGGTGTGTGTGTGTGTGTGTGTGTGTGTGTGTGTGTGTGTGTGTGTGTGTGTGTGTGTGTGTGTGTGTGTGTGTGTGTGTGTGTGTGTGTGTGTGTGTGTGTGTGTGTGTGTGTAATGCATTTAAGGCTAAGTCTGTTTCATTGTTGAAAGGGAAATTGTTACTTGGTGTAATCATGAGATGACACGCACAAGTGCAGCCTTGCACACAACATTAATGGACAAAACACGCACGCACGCACGCACACACACACACACACACACACTAGGCTTGTCACGATACTGGATTTCTAACTTCGATACGATATTTTGAAACATTTCGATACTCGATACCACGCAACCAAAGCGATTTCAGTGCAAAAATGTTTATTTTTATTTAAAGAAAAATACAGAACCTAGGAATAAGCCAAAGTAGGAAGGACACACATAAAATTAATGTTGGTGTAAACCAACGAGAGAGGTAAAAACTGATCAATATTATCGATATTATCGATAATATCGATATTATCGATATTATTGAAACTATGGAAAAGTCATATTGAAAATCGATACTATATTCAAATTCGATACTTTTCGATAAATCGATTTTTTTGACAACACTAACACACACACACACACACACACACACACACACACACACACACACACACACACACACACAGTGAGAGCATATATACTTTCACCTGGCCACTTCTCATGTTACTACCCTATAGTATGTCTCGCATAGTTGCCTTTGTGGTGGGCAGCAGCAAAGTGGTTCCATGTTAGGGAAGCAGAAATGCCACTTCCTCTTAGTCCCATTGGGGCCAATCATGGGGGAGCCTCACCTCTTTCCTCCTGTCAATTTCAGGTTTCTCAGGTCTGTGCGTCTTGGTACACTCACTTCCATGCCATGTGTGGACTTGTCTCTATTTCATTGTGTTTTCTGTGGCAATTCCAGACTCCTTTGACATTGAATGTTGAAACCTTCACAGTTATTCCTCTATCCCGCACTTAATGTTAATATCAACTTGTACACACGCACATGCATGCGCAGTTGCGCACGCATGCACACACACATTAAGGTGTGTCTCTGTGCCTGTGAGTGCACCTGTTTAAACATCCAGAGTGACGTGCCTTCTCAGGTATTCTGGACATCATGACAGTCACCATGTGACAGCAGGGACATTCCAAGCTATTTGTCATTGTGTGTGTGTATGAGAGAGGTAGATGGAGATGTTTTCAGTTTAAAGTGTGTGTGCACACACACACACACACACACACACACACACACACACACACACACACACACACACACACACACACACACACACACACACACACACACACACACACACACACACACTGTACTTCATTGTACAGCTGCCTGTATGGTTATGCAAAAATAGATAGAATATTTAAAAAAAGATAGTCTTTACACTGAAACTATAGGATTCCAGGTCAATAAATGAACCTGACATCTGTCTAAGTAACATGCTATCTATCTAAATTACATTTTAAGCTTTGCATATACACTGCGTGGTCATCAAGGCTAGGTCAAGTGTTGCAGGCTAAAGTGGAGTCTGAAGAGGTGAGTCTGCAATGGGGAGTTTGTTCCACAGTTTGGGAGCCAGATGGGAGAAGAGTCTGGATGCCTCGAGTCGAGTGTTGTCCCGGATGTTTTAGGAAAGGTTCTGACAGCTTCCCTGTGTTAGCTGATCTGAGTGTGCTGGAGGGTTTGGGTTGGATCAGGCTTTGAAGATATGGAGGGAGTGGAGAAGGGGAAAGACGTGAACATTTGGGCTGGTTGAAGACTGCTGCAGCAGCAGCATTCTGGATCATAATATACAGTAGCTTGGTTTAAGTGCACATGCTGGGAGGCCAGTAAGGAGTGAATTACAGTAATCGAGTTTTGATATGACTGAGGTCTGGATAAGGGCTGTGCTGAATGAGACTCTCACACAACACCAACGTTCTTGGCCAAGAATATTCAGGAGCTTACCTACATAGCATAATTTCACTATTCCTCACTGTCAAGGGTGTTACATGTTGGCTCCTAGCATATACAGTATGTTCTGTTGTGGTTCACCTATACAGTAGTATGAATAATAAACAAAATAAAGGCTTTGTGGAATACAGTAAATTACTCTTAATATTCTTACCACTGTTTGCATTTGACATAGTGTATTTGTCACCTCACAAAACAGGAGTGCATTTGGAAGTGGGCTAGAATTGTCTTCTTGACAGGAAATGCACCAGTGTTACACAATGCAGCGATTTGGTTGGCAGGTGTCTCGCCACTCCATGTCACTCACTGTAGCTCAATGTAGCTCAGCTACGATTGGAAATTAATAACAGAATGTGTTTTTTTTAGTGGAGGATTGCTGTGTGGATATCATGGGGCAACCGGGAGACCAGATCATTTTCCAAATGGGCTGTCATGTGCCTTTTACTGGGGACTGGCTTCCATCTGGCTATTCTACCATGAAGGCCACATTGGTGGAGAGCAGCAGAGATGGCTGTACTTCTGGAACTTCTGGAAGGATCTACCATCTCCACAGAGGAACACTTGAGCACTGTCAGAGTGACCATTGGGTTCTTGGTCACCTCCCACCCTGACCAAGACTCATTTCCCCCAATTGCTCAGTTTCGCCAAGTGACCAGCCCTATAGGATGCGTCCTGGTTGTTCCAAATGTATTGCATTTACGAATGATGGAGACCACTGTGTTTGTTGGGACCTTCAATGTTGCGGAACGTTTTTTTGGTAACTTTCCCCAGATCTGTGCACCGATACAATCCTGTCTCAGAGGTCTACAGAGAATTCCTTTGACTTTATGCCATGGCTTGGTTTGTGCTCCGACATGTTAACTGTGGGACCTTTTAGAGACATGTGCCTTTCTAAATGAACTAAAATCAATTAAATTTACCATAGGTTGACTGAGTTATAGAAACATCTCAAGGATGATCAGTAGGAACAGGATGCACCTCGGCTAAATTTTGAGTGTCATAGCAAAGGGAGTGAATACTTATGCACATGTGATTTTGTATTTTTTTTCCCCTTTTTTAATACATTTGCAAAAAATTGAGTAAAAACTTTAATTTAACACTTATGTTGCAATGATTTTTTCTCTTCAATGTCTCGCGTTGCCATGGTTACCATAGACTTCCATGTAATTGTGCAATTGTGTAAAAAGTGCACGCCCCTGCCTAGATGATGCACCACGTGTGTAGATGCTGTTCACAGCTTTCAAACAAAAAAATCCGCTTGGAAATCCGTTCAGGCATTCATGATTTATCAGCCATTATGTTTTCTTCAGATGTAAACAAACATGGCTGCCATGTTTGAAAGAATGAGTTGGTATGGGGGTTAAACATGCAATTTCGCGATCGCGATCATGCCTAATACATTTCTGGAGGTCCAAAAATTTTTTTTGAAAAAAAAATCTTTGAAAAAAGATTTTTTTTTTTTTTCCAAAAACGGCCCAAACTCGGGAAACTCGGGGTTGGCACAGCGGTAGTACCAATACAAACTTGGGAAACTCGGGGTTGGCACCATATGTGTTAAAACACATATGGTGCCAACCCCGAGTTTCCCGAGTTTGTATTGGTACTAGTGCTGTGCCAACCCCGAGTTTCCCGAGTTTGGTCCGTTTTTGAAACTTTTTTTTTTTTTTTCAATTTTTTTTTTTCAAATTTTTTTTTTGGACCTCCAGAAATTTATTAGGCATGATCGCGATCGCGAAATTGCATGTTTAACCCCCATACCAACCCATTCTTTCAAACATGGCAGCCATGTTTGTTTACATCTGAAGAAAACATAATGGCTGATAAATCATGAATGCCTGCACGGATTTCCAAGCGGATTTTTTTGTTTGAAAGCTGTGAACAGCATCTACACACGTGGTGCATCATCTAGGCATGGGCGTGCACTTTTTACACACTTGCACAATTACATGGAAGTCTATGGTAACCATGGCAACGCGGGACATTGGCCGGAAAAAATCATTGCAACATAAGTGTTAAGTACCATGCATAGTAGTACATAAGGACCGCAGGAATACACAAGAAACGGAGGGGGAGAGTCATTTAATCCGGTTGCTCCGTAGCTCCGTACATAATTGACTCTGTCCGTAACCTTACGGACAGCACTCAACCCGACGGATTAAAACCGATAAAGACGTACAGTACGTACGCTTGAACTACCCGTGGTGAACTTTTGTCAACCGTGGCAGTAGTTAGGAAAATTACTTATGACAGCGGTTCTGAAACTATGTGTCCCAACAAGAAATATAATTTAGCAAGAAACGTGAAAAAAGGAACGTCATTGCAATCACTGCAAGAGGACGTCTGGACTCCAGTCCTCACAGTCACAGCCTCAAACGGCTTTATTGACATGAGAAAACATACACACAAACGCGCGCACGCACACACACACTAACACCGCCTGTCCTCCAACAGCACGAGGGGTGCAGTGTGTTTTGTTATAATTACTCAGTCCGGGTGGTTAATCTGTACCTCAGTCCCTCGCGGAGTTGCATTTACCGCGATAACGTTGCCGTTGCCGACAGCAAACATCACGTCGGTCGTCGGGTCAAGAAATTCTGTGGTTCTACATATTTTGGCTAAAAAAAACACCTCCATGTGGCGCGCGGCCCAAACAGGAGCAGAATTGGAGCGGAGAGCGGGTCGGCACATAAATAACGGTGAGAGCAACTATGCATGTCGACGCAATTACCGTACGTACTGTCTCACCCCCAAACGTACACAAAATCAACCATACGTAACTATAAATGGCCCTTTACTCTTACCATATAAATATGTCAAAAGGGCAAAAAAAAAAATCCTTTCTGTGGACAATCCCTGAAAAGGCTTTCAGGGAGACAGACACTATGTGAGACAGAGGCTGAGACAATGAGAGACGTACAGAAAGAGTGAGACATACCCAGAGAGAGAGAGAATATAATGAGAGAGGTGGCAGAGAGAGTCAGTGGCATGATGAGGAAGACACAGACAGAGTGTATGTTTGTGTAGTGTGTACTTGTATTACTACACTTGTTTCGGCCTAATATCCCCACACATATAATATAATTTGAGAAATAGATATTGTGAAGACAATTTTCCTTGTCCTCACAAGAGAAATGTTTATTTTTACAAGTAGGTCGGTTATTTTCGGCTTCAAATCACCACAAAAAAGCATTAATAAAAATGGCATTCATAACATTTCGCTCCTAAATGTTTGTTTCACAACGTTTGTGTGTGTGTGCTGTGTGCGAGTGTGTGTGCGTGCGCGTGCACACAAGAGAGCGAGAGATATGGGAAGAGACTGGCATTGTGTGTCTCCCATTCCAAATCTAATTAGAATGCCAACCAGTGATTTCCTGTCTGACTGAGTGAATCACTGAGTTTCTTACGTAACCTTGTTGTTAAAGCAGCAAATGTAGAAATCAGCTGTCATCCCTGATCTCACTGTGGTCTTATTTCATCTGCACAGTGCACTGAGCTCTGGCCCTGAGGAGGTTCATTAACCTTTGGTTTATTCCAGTTGTAAAAAAACGTGTGTGTGTGTGTGTGTGTGTGTGTGTGTGTGTGTGTGTGTGTGTGTGTGTGTGTGTGTGTGTGTGTGTGTGTGTGTGTGTGTGTGTGTGTGTGTGTGTGTGTGTGTGTGTGTGTGTGTGTGTGTGTGTGTGTGTGTGTGTGTGTGTGTGTGTGTGTGTGTGTGTGTGTGTGTGTGTGAGAGATTCGGCAGTGAGCAAAGGTCTTCATCCTTGTTGGTGTTCGTTCCCATAACAGTAAAATGTTAATTTAATACTGAGATTGTGAAAATGGACCTGACTGAATCTGTGTAAGGCTGACGATTTTCCATTGCTGCCCAGGTTTGGAATAGTGCAATTCATATAACATTATGTGGATATAACCAGTAAGACGCCTTAAAGGTGAAAAGAGGGCGAGGCCGCGCAGGACAAAATTTGCACAGGATGGAATTCATTAATAATATATATTGGACCAGTTACCCATATATGGAGAATCCCTAGCCATTTATGGAGATCCATGTACAGTATATGGAGATATGGGCATATTGGTTGGATCTGCGGTTCTTTTTTTAAAATATTTGATTTTGGGCTTTTATGCCTTTATTGATAGGACAGTAGACTGACAGAAAATGGGGGGAGAGATGGGGAGTGACACGTGGGAAAGTCGTCCGGATTGGGGATCGAACCGGCGACGCCGCCAGGCATCCATGCCTATGTTGTACTGTATGCGCCTGGACCAGTAGGCCAGCGGGTGCCCCTGGATCTGCGGTTCTACAAAAAATGTGTTTCATACAAACTGTACTGTGTGAAAGTAGTGTCCCTAACAGGGCAATATCTGGAAATCAGATGTAGAGGTCAGCTCCATATATGGAGATCTAGGTGATGATCCAGTCGTCTCCATCTATGGATATCCAGGGTTTGATCTTTGATGAGGTGATGTCACGTGATGTCACAATGTCAACAAAATTGAGGTGTATAGTTGCGACCAAGCGTTACTGAGATTCTTACTGAGATTAGTACTGACATTCGCACTGACAAGATGTGACGGTTCTCATACTTAACTGTGACCTACCGTCGCAATGAACAATATTAAAAGATGTATTATGAAAGTGAAAACGATTCACCAAAATTACATTATACCTCTCAGATGGCTGAAAAGAATGCCAGCCTCACCAAGATGTGTACACTTGTACAGTTTTGTCTAGAAGTCTACTTGATGTATGAATATAATAACTTTGCCATGTGTTCTATTATACTACCTATTATTAGTTTCAGAAACTTAAAATACTGCTTCTTCTAGGGATGGACATCGGTATCGGCCAATATCAGAAATCGGCAGGTATCATATCAAACCGGCCAAATCAGTGATCGGCAGGTCACTGACATAAATATGCCAAAATCGGCCAATTGTATCTCTTGCACTGCACAGCATGATGCTCGGTCCTGTGACGTAAACATTAGCAAGTAGCAGCCAGTCTACTTGGAGGCAGCCTACAGAATACAGATGGTGCTGATTACCTTTGCAATGTAAGGATATATTCCATAATCCTGTGTCAATGTCGTCTCCAAAAAGAAGGGGGGAAAAAAGCATGCGTCACCTGCTTTCCTCCTGCCTAGTCCAGACGGTCATATTAGACTGGATATTGTCTGTGATTTTGGATATTGTACTATTGTGATTGATTTGGCATTAGTGTTCTTCTAGCTTATTGGTACTCAAATTGAAGTATGTCTTGTAGGCCTACTTGGCCTGAAACAAAATGGTATTGGAGCAACCCTATTTCCTAGTTCTTAGCTAAAGAAATCGCTATCGGAAAAATCGGTTTTGGCAGGTCAGACCTTCATAAAACCGGTGGATCGGTATCGGCCAAGAATTTTGCAATCGGTCCATCTCTAGCTTCTTCCATCTTATGTTCAAGGGTTTCAAGAGAAACTAGACATTCCAGTTATTCGGATTATTATATTATTATCGATAGCAGCCCTAGTGATGACAATATCACGTTATGTAATATCACCTTGTGCTAGTTCACACAAGGCTGACCTGCATTGACCTGGATGTCAGAACACCTCCCACTTGGAACAATCTATTGTGATTTATTTGGTTGAAGATGGCTACTGTGTATTATTGTTATAAAGTAATATAAGATATAGATACTGTAGATGGGGTCATGAGAGAGATTGAGAGTTGTGTGGAACATTAACATCTCTGCCTGTGATACAGACACAAATGTGAATCATGAATTTGGAATCACAGCACATAAGTAGTTCAACCTGTGCGCCGCTCCTCCTGACACGCACGCGGGCACACAACACACACACACACACACACACACACACACACACACACACACACACACACACACACACACACACACACACACACACACACACACACACACACACACACACACGTGGTCGGAGAGTAATGCTCATTGGTATTCCTTGTGTTGTTTATTGGATCAGCAGAACTCAGAGGCTGACCGGGCAGAAGCTGGATAAGGTCCAAGTCTGTGTGTGTGTTTCTTTCTGTAACGTGTGTGTGTGTGTGTGTGTGTGTGTGTGTGTGTGTGTGTGTGTGTGTGTGTGTGTGTGTGTGTGTGTGTGTGTGTGTGTGTGTGTGTGTGTGTGTGTGTGTGTGTGTGTGTGTGTGTGTGTGTGTGTGTGTGTGTGTGTGTGTGTGTGTGTGTGTGTGTGTGCAGACTGCCTGATCAGCAGTCCCCTCCAACAGGAAGTCTCGTGGTCGACCTCCTCTGGAGAGAGCGGAACATGACTCCTATTTTTCCTCCATTCTCCTTCAATCATCCCTTTTTCTGTCCCCTTATCCTTTCTTCTCCTCTTTTCTCCCCTTGCGATTCTCTCTACTTTATTTCTTCTCATCTTTTATTTCTACAATCTCTACAACCTCACCCATCCATTCTTTTTACAAGCTTTGCCTTTTTTGTCGACTTCATCTTGCCCTGGCTGCTTTGCTCCTCTCATCTTCTCCCTTTTCCTGGCTTCACGTAGTTTGCTTTTTTCTTCTTTATTGTCACACAAGGTTTACTTTACAGGTGTGTGAAAAAAGTGCCCATCATTCATGTGTAGGCTTGTTTTCAGGAAAGGGAAGAAAAATGGAAAGAGCAAGCAAAGCTGCTCAGATATTCCAAATATTCCTGATAAGAGTAGAGTTATCTACTATATATAATTAGGTGCATGGTTAGAAGAAATGACAATGGAATGAGGCAGTTCAAATAGCAGCAGATCTAGTAACAGATATATTATACAAGATGTGCCTCAATAGATAGAGAACCGTAGTTCTCAACCTTTACTGGGTCAGTCAGTGCCCACTTGAAAATCTTAATCTTAATGTCGCTAATGTATATTTTAATGATCAATCAAGCAATTGTGTTCCAGCTTGGATCAATGGATTTGCTATTTATCTGAATCACATTAAAATAATGCACTTTTCCAGGGTCTGTCCACTCTAGTCCAACAATCCCTATTCTAGGCAAGTCGTACTCATAACAGGCCAACATTCTGTGAACATTCTCAGGGTTAATTGAGGATTCTACTGTGTGTCACAGTGTCCTATCTACACCTCAGCCTTCTACTGGATCACTTACTGTGTGTGTGTGTGTGTGTGTGTGTGTGTGTGTGTGTGTGTGTGTGTGTGTGTGTGTGTGTGTGTGTGTGTGTGTGTGTGTGTGTGTGTGTGTGTGTGTGTGTGTGTGTGTGTGTGTGTGTGTGTGTGTGTGTGTGTGTGTGTGGTCAGTGCCTATGCCTTTGTGTTTGACCCTGTTTGTAGGCCTGTATGTTCGATTGCTCATGGATACATGCAGAAATAGCCGCTCTACAAGTTGAGCTCCTATAGCAATTCTACAAGCTATGTATCACAACACTTTGTGAGCTTGTAGATTATTATTCATTATTCAAAATGAATGTTCAAAATATTCAGGGAGTTGGGCCACAAAAGGTTTGTGGCTGATCGGTTAAGTGGCTGGCAAGATTAGCAGTCGACACACACACAGACGTAGACGTACATACCCTCTTCTAAACTGCTCGCCGCTTAGGAGCGAATTTAGGAAAGTGTCAGCATTTATCATCTCAACTTGACTTTGACGTTAGCGTAGGGTTAAGTTCTTCTTGCCCCCTAGTGGCGATAAAAAAAGAACTTCTGGGAACTCATATTAGGGTTAGGGTAGGATCAGATCTCACATCAAGTTCTGAGTTTGTAGGATTCATCTTGCACCACTTTGTTCCATTGTAGACACGTGGAGCAGCATTGTCTTAACAATCTGACACAAGTATCCACTCCAAAATGTATATCTAACACACTAATAAATAATCCCTGTGAAAATATAACATTTCATGAAAGCTGCTGCATACATCATGACATGCACGCCGATTTTATTTAAGTTACAATGATAAGCAATTAATCTACAGTATAGGCGATTAGCAATATGGAAGAAATCTTAACAAGTGCTAAGCATCATTCAGATAAGATCGCCAGCTCAGAACAAGGATATAACATTCCCATATTATTAGGCTATATGAGCGCTTATGCAAGAGCATTTTCGGGAGTCAGGACCGGTGCTGCACGCTGTGGATGATTTATTCATCCCAGCCGGCAACGCTGGGATGCAGTGGGATCAAATGTATGGCAGGGTTGGTCAGGTAGGACGATTTCATAAATGCCACTTCAACGTTGGCCTACACAAATATTTGTGGAAGAAAATACACTGCTTTTTACACTCATTGATAAATGAGGGCCTGTGTCCTTGCATTTGTGCACACGTATATGAAATGGTGCAGGCTCGGAATACATCCATTTGAGAAGGAGAGAGGGAGAGACTATGAGACAATGAAACGACATGGAAACAGCAAGTTCATGTCCGGTTTTGATGATGTCATATAGACACAGGGCTGCTGTCAGAAGCAGTCAATTCCAACACGGGGAGATGAACCTCCAGGGCCGTACAACATAGGGCTGTGAATCTTTGGGTATCCGACGATTCGATTCAGAATCGATTTTTGGGGTCATGATTCACGATTTTTTTCGATTCTTTCAAATCCAACCGATTCGAATTCAGAAACGATTATTTTCCGATTTAAAAACAATTCTCTATTCAAAACGATTCTCTATTCAAAACTATTCTCTATTCAATTCATATATCAGGATCTACTCAAGTTTGCTGGCATGAAAGCAGAGTACATTTACGTAGCTTTTATAATTGTAAAGGTTTTATCAACTTATTGCAATAATGTAAACAAACAAAGGTAAATCCCAGACAACATGTCTGATTTATTCATGCTTGCACACATTCTTTTAACGTGTACAAACACAACATAATATCTAATAAATTATCGTAATAAAAAAAATCATAATAAAAAATCATGAAATAAAAATAATAATATCTAATACATTTGGAAAATGAGAATCGATTCTGAATCTTACCATGTTAGAAACACGATTCGAATTCAAATCGATTTTTTCCTGCACCCTACTGGCTGCTAATGGTCTAATTCCATTCTTTATTGAAGATTAGTTTATGCCAAGGTTTCCTTCCATTGTTTTTGAACTTTTAAGGGCATCGAGGAAGGAGTACTGTTGGGTATCTGGAATCAGAGGAGCCAAAGTAATCGGATCCGACATTGAGGAACCGTCCTGAATCAGTTCCATCACATTTAGAAACGTTTCCGGAACCGATTTATCACACTGTCAGAGCTGCTATGTGACTTCACATCTGCTACAATTACAATACCGGTGGTTCTCAAACATTTTTTATTTCAAGGACCACCATAATTCCCAATAGAAATAGAATCCACAGAGCTGAGAGACACCCTTGAGGTCACAAAGACACATGCTACAGTGACATGGTTTTAGGGTCATTTCAGGGGACATCATCATCACTACATCATCTGCTTCACAGCTGGGGCAGCAACTAGCCATTATTTTCTTACTGATTATTATATTATATTACGTGACACGTTGTGAACTTGTAATTCTGCTATCTTCTATATTTATTTGTTAATATGAAAGGATTTATTTTTGGCTATAATGACATGCCCCAATACATTTTTTTGTCTTTTTTTTATAGTTGATTAACTTTTGAACAGTTGCTGCACCCCTATTCAGAAACTCAGGCCTTTGTGAAATGAAGATCATTTGGGACAGAAAAGCCACATGTATCTTCATTACATTTTATGATGCAGTCTTGGGTTTTCTGCGTTCTGTTGTTTGGCAGAAACTTTAACCACATGAATCCTAGCATCCCTATTTTGGGCATGTCATAATAAACAAACATTTTGGCAGAAACCGCAAATCTACAAGCGCACAACACATTCAGAAAACATAATCTATCAGATTCAGTGATGTGATTGACAAGAAAACACAGAGAGAGAGAGCAGGAGAGTGACATGCAGGGAATTGAACCTGGCACTCGCTGTCAAGCTTTAGAGCCTGTGTGGTATGCTATGCACAGCGTACTCGGCTATCAGGTCGCACCTGTAGAACGAATTCTACTGAAATGTGCTTTACAAGATAAGATAAACCTTTATTGACCCAGGAAGGACATTCAGGTGTCATAGGCTAGCAGCAGGACCAGTATAGGTAGTGGTAAAGCTTAAAGGTCAAGAACATAAAATAATGAGCTTACCGTAGATTCTGTCAATAAGTACAGTGGAAACAAGAACGTTATACATCTTATCAGCAAATAAATTAACCTAATATATGAATGAATATGTACAATTCTATCATATGACCAGACCAGTCTATCATATGTGGAATTTATCAGCATTCAGCAATTCATTTCTGGTTACATTTTATTCTGCAGCCTCTGTGACATGACCATGGTGAATGTTGTGCATGTCTCATCAAAGAACGTAGTGCTCATTCATGCTAGCCAGTGCAGTCAGTCATAAAGCCCTGAGGGTGTGTAACCCAGTTAACTAGGGTTATAGTTCCTATATGGACCAACTATAGGACAACACTCTGGAGTGGAGTACGCACAGCATGCTCAGCCTTCATTTGTTCAGGTGGAGAGAGAGGGAATGATTATGAAAGGAGTGATCATACTAGGGTAATAAATAAAGCCTCTTTTCTAAGTAATCAACTTTAATCTACAGAATCTACACTGATTTGAGGTTTATTTAATCTACAGAATCTACGGACCAAATAATGTCTGATTCATCATGGTATTAGGGATTGTCACTTGTCAGTGCAATGCTAAACCCCCAAATCCTGAAAATATGATCAACACTTTCAATAACATATGAAAATGGTTGCACACAGTTGAACAGACTTTTAGTCAAAGAGGACAAAATACTCCAATTTGGCTCATATAGCAAAAAAGCAAACCTGTGCGCTTTTCAGCAAAGAGGTTTCCTCAGAGCGTTTACCTTAAATGTTTGTGGCCGCACGCAGTGGTTGAATTTGTCTGTTTTTTAGTTTATTAATATTTTAGTTTGAAGCAGCAATAATAATAATAAAAAGATTACTTTGTTACAGCTCTGGGCTCAGGTGGAGTCTGAAGAGGTGAGTCTTAGAAAAGGGGGTTGCACTTTAACAGTGTGATTCTCAGAAGATTGCTCAGTGTCCCTTGGCATACAGCGGCTGCTTAGTCCAAATATTTAAGAACTAGAAAGGTTCGATCTCAGGAAAATTACAATTGCCCCATTAATGTTTTTGAATCTCCACATCGTTGTTGTCGGGCAGAAAGTCCAGAAACATCATATCTCCATGTTTAAACTTTTGTATGTGTCACACAAAAAAGTATACAGTCTACAAGCTAGCTCACAACCTGTCTATGAAAAGCTCCACCGGCTGTCTCTCCTTCTGTCTGTCACGTCACACTTTTGTCCCTACTCTTATCTCCGCCACAGTTGGCCCTATTGATGCCAAACTTTGCACACACACTCCTTGGATGGCAAATGACAACCTTCATCCCCTCATTTCTCACATGCCCCTCTTCGCCACCATCAGACCTTTTTTTTTCAAAACACATTTTTGAACACTGCTCCTACAGATTTTGGCCTAAAATCACGCAAAGCGGTACACAGTAGGTCATGTCATCAACATGCATCTGTCCCATTTCCCATATTCCCTCCTGATTGGCTACGATTGCCTTCTAAAGTTTGTGTATGGAACGTGGCGGTCGCTTATCTCCCGATTAGGGAGTCTTACTGGTTCAAATACCAAGTTGAATATGGCATTGTATCTGCCGATGAAGGATGTACCAGCCTTAGACTGCTCCTGTACTGTACTGTATGTTCTTATGCCTAGGCTGACTCTCTGTACTGTATACATTGAGAAGTGTTACTTCTCCACCACACACACACACACACACGCATGCACGCACAAGCACGCACACACAGAAAAAGAGCATAATTCAATCTTATTGATTGAGGGGAGGGGGGCGTGGTGAGGTGAGGTGAGATCCAAATCCCTCTGGAGCCAGCCAGGCGAGCCAGCACACTTCCTGTTAATAGCAGGCTGTATGTGTTTGATCAGCCTCTTTCATGCATGTGAACCAGGACTGACCTGCGGCTACCTGTAAAACCTGGGGAGTCTCTGATCTTAATTGAGTGTGTGTGTGTGTGTGTGTGTGTGTGTGTGTGTGTGTGTGTGTGTGTGTGTGTGTGTGTGTGTGTGTGTGTGTGTGTGTGTGTGTGTGTGTGTGTGTGTGTGTGTGTGTGTGTGTGTGTGTGTGTGTGTGTGTGTGTGTGTGTGTCACCCCCTACTGTTGTCAGTCTGAGGCAGACCGTTAGAGCTTTGCTGCTTCCCTCCTCAACCTGCTGTTTCACTGTGATCTCGGCTCCATATCAAAGACAGCTCACTCCTAGTTAAGCTGGTGTCTGTGTAAACATTCAACATGGGCACTGACTGCAGTACATTACATCCTCAGGGCCTCTTATCAGGGGTTGACACTAAGGTCTCAGAGGCACTTGCCCGTCGGGCAAGTACATGTTTTGTTCTACTTGCCCAAAGGTCATGCCCACTTGCCCGAAAAGTAAATTGTCCATTATAAAAGGATGGGTAAGAGATTAATACAGCTCAATTTAACACTTATTTCTTTACTTTTTGGGGCTGTGCGATAAAAAATGTCATAGCTCAAAACCACCCAATCCAAATACCAAATATGTATATGTTTCTACATGAATGTCTGTTTCACACTTGTTATTTTATATTTTTAAGTATAGCAACAGTAAAAACAGCACATTATAGGTAAACAGAAGACAGAGCGCACTGGTCATGTTCAGGTGTTTAGACAAATATCTGGTGTTGTGTTTATAGACGATTGTGTCCGCTCTCAAACAAGCACTTGCCCGGTCGGGCAAACCTGAAAGCAAACTTCACCTGCCCGAAGGTTTTATTTACCTGCCGGGGGCAGGTGGGCAAGCCTTAAGGCCTGTCTATACTTCGACCAAAACCGCCGTTTTCGGTCAAAAGGTCCTTTTCTACCATAAAATTATATCCCTCGGGACTTCTGAAAAGCATTGGACCGAACGAGAGTTCGGAAATTTGCACGTCGGAAAACACAACTCACCGAACATTTCGGTCGAAGTATGGAGAGGCCTTTAGTGTCAATCCCTGCTTATCCCACAACAAAAACTATTTTAGGTGTCACTCACTTGTGATCGTGGGGTGGGACATTAAAACAAGCCAGCAGGAGTCAAACTTTAGCTAATGTCGCTTTGTCTTAAAAAGGGTCTAAAAGGGGCTCTATATTCCATTAATAATAATTGCTTTAGTCTCTCCAACTCTTTAGTAAACAGGAAATACATTTTCAGCCAGGTAGGGAATAGGGATACCAATTATTGTTGGTTTTGGAGTGCCGCTTTTTCTTCTTTGGTGGTTTTTGTTTCAAGACTTGTAATGACAGTCAGAATGTCACAAGTGCATATTTCTACACACCATGCTTTGTATTCTCTCTCTGTTCTGTTGCGGTTCTTTATTACTCATCGATTGGCTCCTGTCCATGTCATTACATTAGGTGACGGGGGCCCAGGACACACTCACCTTTATGTTCAGTAGCTTGGCAGGCTACAAGACAGTGAGGAGATTGCTAAGATCTCCATTTTGTAATTCAAATGCGTTTGTGTCTTCAGCTTTGTCATTAAAACGATGAAAGCATCTGTCATTTTAGATTTATTTGGCTGTTCAAAAGTAACAGCTCTACAACAGCTTGTAGATCTATTGTTTTTGAAAAATCGTGTTTTATTATTATTATTTCTTTAAAAACATTAAAAAACATTTTACTCATCTTTGCTTCTGGGGGACAGTGAGACTGGAAGGATTAGATGGCGGCCAAATACATATTATTTTAGGGGTGAGGCATGAAAAAGTTCTTCTAAGAACCATCATTCTTCTTTCTTTTAAAACTCATTAAGACCTGAGGGCGATTTTACAAAAGTCTTCTAAATCCAAACAAAGTTGTTGCAGCAGACCTGCAGTTTTTTCAAGGTATTTGGTGCTGAAAAACACTGAATTGCTTTGCCAGGTTTAGTTCAGACTCTGAGAACAGAAAGCAGACCTGCCCCTGATGACCTGAGAGGTCAGCTTTGAATATTTAATAGCGCTCCTCCATGCCAGAAGCGCAATCGGAAACACTTAACAGGCCGAGTTAGGTTTGCATCTTCTAACCACTTACCGGGGCCCCCCAGGGCTCTACCCTAGGCCTGCAGGTATTTCCCTCTTAAATAGCCGGTACTGTATAAGCTCACAACCCATTGTAACTTCAAACTCTATTTAACCATGTTATTGTCTCCACCAGCCGAAGGCTGAGGGAGAGTATGTTTTCCCCTCCGTCCGTCCGTCCGTCCGTCCGTCCGTCCGTCCGTCCGTCCGTGCGTCCGTCCGTCCGTCCGTCCGTGCGTCCGTGCGTCCTCGCAGTTTGTGAGCAGCTAATCTCAGTCACCGTTGGCCCGATCGCTGCCAAACTGAGCACACACACTCCCTGGATGCCAATCTAGAACCTCTGCCCCACATTTTTCAAATCAGCCTCATGGTGGCGCTATAACAGGCCGATTTGTGTGGCCTGGTTGTTACCAGCTAATCTCCGGCGCCGTTGGCCCGATCGCTGCCAAACTGAGCACACACACTCCCTGGATGCTAATTCAGAACCTCTGCCCCACATTTTTTAAATCAGCCTCATGGTGGCGCTATAACAGGCTGATTTGTGTGGCCTGGTGGAGACCTGTGCTCGGAAGAGCACTGCTTCTAGTTTTCACTGTAAACACACATCGTTGGCTCCGGTGACTGATATTGCCTGTATAATGTGTGAAGGGGCCGTGGCTTTTCAATTCCCTTTTTCATTTATTTATTATTATTATTTTATATTTCATTTTGGAGTAACAAAGGGTTTATATATAGGAGAGGGGGCATATGATGGACAAAATTAAGATGAAATATATGAATACTGAATCAAGCAACTTAAAAACTGCCTGGAGTGCTCACAAAAGCCTGAGTTCTAGACGTTAAAACTACCCAAAACATGAGTATTTGTTCCTCCACTGGTGAGACAGAGCTTGGCCAGGACAGGAAGTACAACAGTAGAGCGTTTATGGACCGCAGAGTGAGAGACACTGATTCAATTTGCCGGCCGATTGGACGACTCAAGCCGGAGAGCCGTTGACATCATAACGTTATTCCTGCGAGTCAGACATTCCGAAGTCACCATGGCAACCCTTCACCATTGGAATTTTCTGACGGCGTAGTTTTGGAACATGTAAATCAATTATGTCATTTTTGTCCTGCTGGACACAATTAAAAGAGTGTTATGTCACGTTGCTGCCGCATTCGCACACACGCACATGCACACACAGTCACGCACACACCAACTGTTACAGGAAATGTAAAAAAAAAAGATATATATAAAATAAAAGTGGATCCATTGTAATTATTATTTAGTCACACAAGCTCTTAGTTAGTTAGTACTACTTACATTATTGTAGTACTACTTAAATTACATGGTTGCCCTGGAGCAGGGGTTTGGGATTCATTACTGGCCTGTGGCCTCTGACTCTGTGAGGACCTTTTATTGGTCAGTTCTTACATTCTCAGAATTAAATGAACTCTGGTTTTGTTGTGTACTTTAACAGGAATCTTTCTATCCTTTCACTTTATCTATTTGCTGTATGTCTGCGCGAAAGAAGGAGACCTTTTTCAAAGTTCTAATATAGGCCTGCAACTATGATCAAAGCAAAATTGTATGGAAGCATAGTGCTGCCATGTCAGGAACATAAACATTCTTGTTAAAACCAGAATTAATTGTTCCTGGCATGGCAGATTTCCTTTTATAGATTTTTAAAAAATGGACTAAATGATTAGTCTCATGAATCACTTAAAGCTAGTTTTTATACTTTGTCATACAATGGTGTAGTGCAAAAATATCAAAGATGCAATGAACAAGCTCTTAAGTGGCTCTTGAACTGCTGTTGAGCTTTAGATAGTCTTAGAGGGTATGCGCATGCATAAAGTGATTGGAAAATCGAGTGGCAAAGTGAGTTTAACGTTGTTTAACATAATTCAATGCAAACAGATAGGTCTTTTTTGTTCGGATGAATGAGCTGTCAAGGTCAGAAAGTAGTTTTTGGCCACTCAGTAGGTTTCCAGCGTAACTTCCGGGTATGAGGATGATGTTACACGCGTACCCTCTATTTTCGCAGATTATTTTTGAAAATAGCACCACTAAATGGGATGGTACTTCCGGTTTATGGTGTATAATTTCTGTGCTGTCTGTCTGTGTCTACAGCAGGGGTGGGCAGCTTTGATGATGGAGAGGGCCATATTTTAACTTTTTAATGCCATACTTGGTCATCCTACTGTATGTCACACAAAGGTAGCAAAAATACAAGCTCAAAATATATATATATATTTTTATTTTAATGCTTTCAGTTATGTTTAGTTACTAATACTTATGTTAACTTTATGAACTTAATTACAAATACATTGAATGAAAAATAAAATACAAAAAAATACAAACCTAGCACAGCCCAGCCCTCCCCTCCCCTGCCCCTTCTTTGTATATACTTTCTGTTTGCCTTACTGTTTCTTGTTCTTTCTTATTTATTTTTTTCTGACTATATCTACTGCATAGTACTGTCTTCTATTCGTCTGTCATTCAATGTTATATGAGATACTTTAATGGTTTCCTGTGGAAATAAGCTTAGTCTTTTCTAGGATCTCCTTTTAGTAGACCTTGTACCAGTGAACTGTACCGTCATGAAACTGTACCTTTTCCTATGCAAACTTCTAATAAAGTCTTCAATCAATCAATCAATCAAACCCAGAGTCAACTAGAAGCAGTGCTCTTCCGAGCACAGGTCTCCACCAGGCGATGCGTCCTGGTGGTGCTACTGTATAATAGGCCAATGTAAAAAGGGTGGCATATGTTCTTCACCTTAGATCTTTCATGGCAATCGGACGCTGCATGCATGATTTGAAGCATTGTGTTCCAAAAATGTAAATGTGTTTTGCTAAAGTCTACCTGCTGGTGGCGCTGTAACAGGCCAATGTGAAAAAGGTAGCATTTGTTCCTTGACCCAGTGGGAATATGTGTGGCAAATTTCACGGTAATTGCAAGCTGTGTTGATGATTTGAGGCATTTTGTTCAAAAACTGAGCAATCCTGCAAACTTTGGAAGCTAATATTAGCCAATCAGGATGGAATATGAAATATCAGATGGATCGGAGTTGATCACATGACTATAGAGATACTGTGTACCGATTTGCGTGATTTTTGGATTAAATCTCAAGGAGTAATATCCAAAAATGTGTTTTACATAAGTCGGCCCAAAGGTGGCGCTATAAAAGGCTGATGTGAAAAATGCAGGGCAAAGGTTTATCCTTAGCCTCTAAGGAGTGCGCTTACAAAGTTTGAAACTGATCGGTGGAGTTTAGATAAAACCACAAATCGGCTGATTTAAAAGAAATTACGTGGCATTTCTTCCTCGGCCTAGTGGGAATGTGTGTGCGCGATTTCATGATAATTGCACTTTGCGTTTGTGATTTGAGGCATTTTGTTCAAAACGGCTCGATCCTACAAACTTTGGAAGCCAATCTTAGCCAATCAGGATGGAATATGCAAAATCGGACAGATCCGTGTCGATCACATGACTGTCGAGATACTGCCTACCGATTTGTAGGATTTTTGGACACAATCTGTAAGAGTAGTGCACAGAAATGTGTTTTGCGAACATCGGCCACTAGGTGGCGCTAGAAAAGGCCCATTTGAAAGATTTAGGGCAGAGGTTCTAGATTGGCATCCAGAGAATGTGTGTGCTCACTTTGGCAGCGACCGGACCTACGGCGACTGAGATTAGGTGCTCACAAACTGTGAGGACGCACGGACGCACGCACGGACGGACGGACGGAGGGGAAAACATACTCTCCCCCATGCCTTCGGCTGGTGGAGACAATGAGGAGCTGCCCTGCTGTCACTTAAGTGTGTGTGTGCGTGCGTGCCAGGTCACGTGGTGGGGGTTGTCTTGTTTTACCCAGGTTATGGTGAACCCTTAAATTCTGACTAACTCATGTCCTTGCCACTCACTTAAGCTGTCGCCAGTGATTAGTCTACAATGTGTGGATCTGTTTAGTGGACATGCAGCTGCACACTGGTTGTGTGTGTGTGTGTGTGTGTGTGTGTGTGTGTGTGTGTGTGTGTGTGTGTGTGTGTGTGTGTGTGTGTGTGTGTGTGTGTGTGTGTGTGTGTGTGTGTGTGTGTGTGTGTGTGTGTGTGTGTGTGTGTGTGTCTGATTATAACATAACTGCTGTCTTGACTCTATTGCAGTATTGTACTGTAAGTACAGTATCGTTCATTTCTGGTTAATCATCAGCAGTTCTCCAATCTAAGAACTGATGTGCTTTAGCAGGGTTATATTAACGCTGGCCAATAACATCATAATATCATTTCACGCTGAAATGATATGATAACTCCTAACAGCTCCCCACACGTTGCCTCTGAACATTCATCAGCTGGGTGAAGCTGGAATACAGGATTAATAAACATAATAATAATTGAGAAGTAGTGAAAATAGCCCTTCTACAAACGACGTGTTGTGCGCTTGTAGATCGGCTATTTTCACTAGTTTGGATCCCGGTCTAACGTCTAATCTCTCTTTTGGGTCTCGACCTGAAAAGTTTGAAAACAACTGTTCTAGTGTCCCGGCTCCCCCTGCCACATCTGTTTAAATCACTCACAAAGGTTAATTAGGACTGCTTTGAGGACATCATCACTTTAGAACAGTGGCTCTCAAAGTGGGGTCCGGTGACCACCAGGAGTTCTTGAGGGGGTTCTGTGTGGGTCCCCAGCTAAATTCTTGATAGCTAGGAATGAAATGGACCCTTAACAATCTGATATGGAGCTTGAGTCTGAAATAAAGATTGAATGTAACTCAGAGAGTCTAAGAAAATACCAAACTGGGGGTCCTTGAAATAAAAACAAGTTAGATTAGAAGAAGATAAGTAAAATATGGAGTGGACTAACTTGACTGTAATCATGTTTGTTTTTTTAATAGTTTTTATACCCACAACGTACGGTATACCACAACTCACCCTCGCTGTCTCAGGATAGGTCTCTCTCAAGGCTGATTTGTTTGCACATCGTGTCTTGCACCGAAAATAACCGTTCTACAAGCTCACAGTGAGCTCATTGTGGGCTTGTATCTGTTACTTTCGGCATTTTAAAGTGCAGATTGATTTGACATTGTTTGTTTAACCGGAAACAGTCCCTGGAGAAAAGATTGACTTTCGAATGAAATTGACCTGTCTGCAGACAATGGCATGTGTTGACTACGATTTTGACATTTTACTTGACAATGAATTGTCACTCAAATAATTGAGATGAAAGATTTCATAATGTTTCTGTTTCTGGAACATTCGGAATAAAAATTAAATGTGTTTGGCTTTTAGGCTTGGTAAAGAAAAGGTGCACCGGGCAGATTGGACAAATACGTTATTTCAAAATATGGAATAGTTGAAATAGACAATCTAAGATTTCCATTATATTAGAAAATGAAAATGGTTGTGACCATTTTTGCGATTATCACAAATAATTGCGATTAGGCGATATAAAACAATTGTGACAGTCCTAGTTGTGTTGACCGTGTGTGTGTGCTTTTCCCCCTCCATCCATACAGAGCCTATCGTCTGCCATCGTCCAGGTGTTCCTGGCAGAGAGGTCGGCTGCGTGGACCAAGCGTTGCTGCGGGGTGGCCTGTCTGGTCAAGGACAACCCCCTGCGTTCCTACTTCATCAGGGTCCTCGACATCAAGGTTGGTTTGTTCACAATTTGGGCAACAAATAAAAACTAAACTAAAATCTTAGGGAGGGACGAGTGGAGAACATATCCAGTAGAACTAAGACAAGTCATTTTATGTCTGAAAGTGCTCTGAAAACAGCCAATCTACAAGCTCACAAAGCTTGTGAGCTTGTAGATCAGCTATTTTCAGCATGCAGCCAAGCATTTAGGAATAAATTAGCATCTGTAATTTTTTGTATGATTGTGCTTAATATCTACTGTGCCTATAGATTTGTACTGATTGACCCAAGCATAGTATGACACTCTGCAAAATGTGTTTCCAATGCAAGGCACCCGATCTAACCCGAAAAACCGCAAAAGAATCTTTATACCCCCGACAAATGTTGTCACCCTTTTCACCTCGGGGCTGTTTGCATGCCTGTATATAATTATATGTTTTTTATTATCAATTAAATCAATTTGCTGTTGTATCTCTCCTTAATGTCATTGTTGTTTTTGCTGATTGTCCACAGGATGGAAAGACCACGTTTGAACAGGAGCTGTACAACAACTTTAGTTTTAATACACCCAAATCATATTTCTTGACGTTTGCTGGAGATGTGAGTAGTTTTGTTGTTCAATCTGCTGCTTATTGGATGGAATTATGTATGCTTTTGTTGGTCTCTCTCTGAGATCAAGAATGCTGACAGACATGTGTGGGTGGAGGAATTAATTGGCATAACGACTGAATTGGGGAGGAAAAGGGGTAAAAAGCGAATGAATAAATGTATAACCGGCGCCTGATAGCCGATTGGTTAGGCCTGGTACCACATAGGCTCCGAGGCCTGTCAGCGAGTCCTCGGTTCGATTCCTGGACTGGCTGGATCATTTGCTACCTGTCACTCCCCTACTCTATTCCGGTTTTCTGTCCCTCTCCTCTGCGACTATAAATACAAAATAAAAAACCTCTAAAATGTAAATGAATAAATAAGTAAACATTTTTATCTGTAGCCAGTCAGGAATCTAAAATATCCTCTATATTGAGAGGACTATGGAGAGAATTGGTTCATTGTAAATAGCAGCTAACGAGCTGGCAGAGAGCAGAACGTGCGTTTTATCTCGTATTTGAGGCCTTTCACATGACTAGAGCCTTTGTTTGCTCCACAAACACCTTGGATGTTGGCTAATGCTACAGGGAGGGACTCCTGTATGTTGGACCTGCCAGGCTCTGTAATGATAAGAGCAGACGAACCACTCACTGTAAACATGGCAGGAAAGACGTAGGTCATATTAATCTGTGACCAGGCTGGATGTTTTTATAGGGTATTTTAAAACTGCTAATCAGAGACAACGCAAGTCGGGAGCAATGCAAGTTGGGAATGCATGCCCCGCACGGTTAAGCAATATCTTTTGTATCCGTTGTACCCGTTGTCCGAGCACCCATTGTACCCGTCTGTCTGTGTCCCTTTTATGCCTAAATATGGAGATCTGTGTCATTTTATTGCCATACTGTTTAACATTTAATGTATATGCCCATAAGGCATGCCCATATAAGCACTTATTGGGGTTTGGGATGCATGTTTGTGACGCTTGCCTCTCCCTATATGGGCATGTTATCGTAATTGTGTAACTTTGTTTTTGTTTTCTCTCATTTAATTTAAATTGTTTTATTATTTGATTGTTTATTGCATTTTGTGTGTGTGTGTGTGTGTGTGTGTGTGTGTGTGTGTGTGTGTGTGTGTGTGTGTGTGTGCGTGTGCGTGTGCGTGCTTGCAGACTACGCAGGTGGGACTGAACTTTGCCAATGAGGAGGAAGCCAAGCGTTTCAAAGTAACCCTTTCAGATCTGATAGGGAGAAGACAAAGGAAAAGTGGTACATAATGTCCTACTGTCAAACACAGTCTGTCTGCCTAACCTGCATACCTAACCACATCTATACACCTACTCTGTACCACCACCTACCTATCTACCTAGCCTTTACCTATCCACCTACTAGGACTGGGCAATTAACAAAAGATGTATCAAAAATAACAGTTAAAATCTTTCACTGACTTAAAGGTATGGCAAGTGATATTATTGGGTGGTCAAAACAAAAGGTTTTATGTTAACCGGTTAAAGCATTGTCTGATAATTTCTTAATGCCAGCACTTCTTATTTAACTTATTTAATATGTATTATGTGCAAGTTCACTCTCCTGATTGAGTACATTTGGTATCCTGATGCATTCTAGTAAAGAGCAAGAGAGACATGGATATACTCCTGCTACTCACTGACACACTGTATCAGTGAGTACTATCAGAATACAGAGCTATTTAACCACTTATTTAGCAAAAAATATCACTTACCCTACCTTTATTCTATTATAATGTTGCATATTTACAGACATTGTCAGACAGTTGACGTACAAGTTTGAAATAATCCGTCTTTTGATTTGACGTCATATCGCCCAGCCCTACTACCTACCAACCGACCTGACCACCCTACCAACCTACCTACATACTCACCATGTACCAACTACCAACCTGAACCTACCTACCTACCTACCAACCTACCTACCCATTAAGGCTGAACGATTAATCGTTTTCAAACCGATATCGCCATTTGGAACCACACGATTAGCAAATCGCAAAGGCTGCGGTTTTGGCAATATATATATTTATTTATGTTATCATAATGTGCAACGGCAGCGAGCGAGTCTGACCCGATGTATAACCATTATGGTCTGACCCTGTGTTTACACCAATGCAGCAAATCGCTAAAGACTGCTAATCCACACGCACGCTGTGCAGATCTGTGCTATGTTGGTGCGCGACACCGCAGAATATGAATGAGCATGATGATTAGCCGACATTACGTTGTTGCTCCACTCCTTCAGAAGAGAGGAGCCAAGGCGATCACACTGCTGTCTAACAGCACGTCAAAGTTTATTTCCATTCCAACAGAGTACTCCATGGCTAATCATTATAAATATAACGTCCTTAAATCCTTGTGCATAGATTAAAAGCTGCCGTTTGTCGTAAGCTGAAAGTGAAAGTGATTTCTGTGCAACGGTGGCTTCCCCCCATCACCTATACTACTTTAAAATAATATATAAATATCGCGAATCAAATCGCAATAGCAATATTAGTCAAATGTATGAAGCAAAATGGCAATTAGATGTTTTTTCCAAAATCGTTCAGCCCTACTACCCACCCTGTACCAACTTATCTACCAACCTACCCACCCTGTACCTACCTATCTACTAACCCACCCACCCTGTACTAAATAACTACCTACCTACCTACCTACAGTACCTACCTACCTTCCTACCTACCTAACAAACATACCTATCAATCTACCCTCAATACCCTCTGGGCCTACCTGCCTGTGTATCTCACTTGTCTACTACACACATACGCACCTGTTTAACTCAGCCATCAGTCCTGGGCAAAATGGCACCAGTATTATTTTTGTATTTGAATGTGGTTAAAAAACATCTGAACATTGGTTTAGTGAAATAAAACAAAGGTCATTGGATCTGCATGATCAAGTGGTGTGTCCACTTGAGGTTTGAACTACTTTAGGCGTGTTTGGTATATTTCCCTGACAACCTAACAACTCTGAAGCTGTTGAAACGTCTTCTAATCAGTGTTGCATTGGTGATTCAATGTTTGGGGGGGACGTGATTTGAATGATGTCACGCGCACGTTGCTTAACACCTACATTACAGGAGTTAACAGCTTCGGACAATGGTCTATTGCAGGGGTCTTCAACAGGGGGTCCTCAGAGTTACTACAGGGGGTCCTCCAAATCTTCCAATCCTTTTTATATTAACAACTTGAACCCTAGTGTCCATATTCTGAAAACTGTTTCCAAAAATAGCAGATCTACAAGCTCACAACGCCTCGCGCTGCAAGACGAGCAAAGAGGTTTGGTGTAGAGGGGGAGAAGAGCAGAGTGATAGGTCAAGTTTATTAAGTATTGACGGTTCAAGTAAGTGGTTAAATATCTGGAAACACACATTTAGATGAACCCAAAATACAGTGATGATTGTGCTGTCAAACGATGAAACTACACTTGTTATCTATGTGTTGTGGGGGTCCCTTCTTCATCTCCCTCTCCACTAAGGGGTCCTTGGCCTGAAAACGTTGAAGACCCCTGGTCTATTGATATGCATACAGGCTCATCCCCTTGTTAAATCACCCTGCTGTGACACTAACTTGGGGGTTGATGAGAGGCGTGACACTGGTCAGAAAAGATAGAGGGCCGGACCATTGCAACACTGCTTCTAATATAAGTCAGGCATGCCTCAAGTAGTTGAAAAATTGGTTACCCTTTGGAATAATGGAATTATTTTCATTGTATTTATGAGGCCATTTATTTTAAGTTATATTCATTATATTTTTCCTGGGTCTGTTAACACCATCATGAATTGTTTTCCCTTTTGACTATGTTCCTGTACTGCAGGCTTCTTAAACCTAACATAATGAATGCAAGTTGAAATATGCTTGCTAATCTTTTCGCCGGTCTCTCAGACATTCCTGGGGAATCAAAGTTGATTTAATTATCAACATATCAAATGAAGTAGAAAGAGAAGTTTTATTTTAATCTAGTCTTTCTTAATTTTAATATAATCAAAGATTCAATCATGGTGACTGGTAGATTTAGCCTGTAAGATGTCAATGATTATGGATAGAGGTGAAACCCACAGATGCTTTCACCTCAACTTCCCCAAGCGAGTTACAGCTTAACCACTTGAACTCAAGCACCTATCCAGCATATTCTGGGTAGAATATCAGCCATAAATAGCAGATCTACAAGCTCACAATGAGCTTGTAGATCAGATATCTGTGGCAAACAATTTTGTTGTAGATGGGGAAAAAGTGGTACAAGTACAGAGCCAACGTGCTCAGTTTACTAGTCTAGACTAGAGGGTTTAAATGGTTAATTCAAATAAAACAGCAGAGTAACTTTGCTTAGAAACTAATGAACTGAGGTGTTGAAACAATCAATTGAAATCAATCAATAAAAAAAAGCATCACAATGTAGTGTCTATTGATGAATTGTGCCGTGTGTATTTTGGACACATGGTCCTAAACCCTCATCTCGGCCGTCCATACCGATGACTAACCAATCAATCGATCAGATTTCACTGCACATCTCTATGCTGCCACAAACTCTACATAACTGCTTGAGGTACCTCTCTGTAATTACCATTCACTACTTTACACTTTAAACACTTTCCCAGCCACCCAGAAATCGCTGTGTGGTTATTTAGCCGGGGAATTTCTATTATTTCAGGAATATACCTTATGATCTGAGACAGCATTCATTTTACAAGACCACCAGAGAGCCCCAACTACATGTCTGTCGTTTCACTGAAAAGGCGTTGGTGATTCAGTACCGACCCTGTTTCAGCCGCATCTCTCCATTGCCCTCCAATAGCGAATTTGAGCGCGATCCGTGCACATCGATATAAGCGCACGCATTACTCTCTATATGCACACTCCATGTCAACTTTTTTCTGAATGAAAATACGACCTACAGAGGCGGAGATGGCGCTACTGTTTATAATGAAGACCACAATCAAGAATTTCCGGTTTAGCCGCTGACACGCTGATCATTTGGAATAAGAAGTAGAAGAAGAAGAGAAGAAGATGGTTTTTTTGCGATAATTATAATTTTTTTTAAATACGGGGGATTCTGGCGGCGGCTGGCTAACCTTACAAGGAAGTGCGATAGATTGGGCTGGGAAAGTGTTAATACCATTCACTACTTTACACTTACATCATGTTCTCTTGATTTAAGACTGACCATCAGGAATGAGCACTGATTGCATTGTTATCTAGACACACTCTCTCACTTTCTCCCTTTCCCCTCGCCCTCTCTCTCTCTCTCTCTCTCTCTCTCTTTTAACCCTTTGTAATATGGGATGCCAGTCTCAGCTATTGGTTTGCTCCTCATTTACTCTCAGCCATGATGAAACTCAAGCCGTGTGTGTGTGTGTGTGTGTGTGTGTGTGTGTGTGTGTGTGTGTGTGTGTGTGTGTGTGTGTGTGTGTGTGTGTGTGTGTGTGTGTGTGTGTGTGTGTGTGTGTGTGTGTGTGTGTGTGTGTGTGTGTGTGTGTGTGTGTGTGTGTGTGTGTGTGGTCTCTGGAGATCGTCCTTTGGTGGTGTAGAGTAACCCTACATCTTATTAATCTCTCAAGAACAGACTCACTGAAAAGGAACAAAACAGAGAGGGCGCTGTTTTCCCCTTTTCTTTCACGATGGTTAGCCAGATTGACATCTTATTAACCAGCTATGTGTGCGTGTGCGCGAGTGTCTCTCTCTACCTTATCGCCTCCAGCCATAGAGGATGAGTTCTATTATAAGGGGTCTAACCTTTCATACTCGATGAGAAGCACTTTTGTTCCCTCCTTTGGAGTGTGTGTGTGTGTGTGTGTGTGTGTGTGTGTGTGTGTGTGTGTGTGTGTGTGTGTGTGTGTGTGTGTGTGTGTGTGTGTGTGTGTGTGTGTGTGTGTGTGTGTGTGTGTGTGTGTGTGTGTGTGTGTGTGTGTGTGTGTGTGTGTGTTCTACCCAACAAACTAATATCGACCAAATCCTGGGGTGCCGCTCCCACCATCTCTGTCTCTCGCCGCTTGCACCACGATGTCGCCGATGTCGCCCTCCACAATGAAAATCAACCTTTTTTCCCTTGCTTTCTTTCTCCTCTCTCTCTCTCTCTCTTTCGTACGACCTCCGACCCGCACACTCACACACATTTCCTTTTCCTCACTAACACGAGCCTCAGCGCCAAACTACATAATTTAATGATTATATGACCTGTCTGTGTTCACAGAGAAGAGACGTGACCCTCCAAATGGTACGTTCATCAATATCTATACCTATATATTATATCTAATCTAATAACATAAAATATTCACTCATTATTTATTATCGTTGCTGACGGGTAGAAACCTCGTAGTTGACGACCATGCAGACTTATGCAAAGGTTCAAAGTAAATTTAGCATGTTATTTAGACTACTTAGTACTAGGTTCATCGTTTACTACGGTATATGTTTTGTTGTTTTGATAGAATGTTGCTTAGACTGATGCACTGCCATTTGATGGATATCTCTGAATGAGAGCGTCTGCTAAATGCCTAAATTGAAAATGGTATGTTTTATATAAGAAACAACAACACTTTATTAAAATAGTGAAAATAGCAAATCTTTTCACTACTTTTGTGTGATGCTCTTGGTAAAGTAGCGCATTAATTTATGAAAAGTAAAACAAAAACATAAATAGTTATAGAGATTTCTGCCCGACAGCAACGCTATAAATACATATTTCATATAACATAAATACGTATATCATATAACATAATTATTTATCAGGCCTAATGAAGACCACAAAACATGTCAGAAGTGTATGAGGGATCTTATTTTTGTTCCAGTCCAGGACTTTATGGGGGACAAGTTCAAAGTGGTAATATAGTATAAAATGGAAAGGTGTTTCTGTATACAATATTTGTACAGTAACATGGAAGCATAAAATATATATATAGCTATTCCCTTGATAACAAAATAAATAAAAAACAAAACACATTCATAGGCTCTGCTTTTCAAAAACAAATGAAACGGACTTAATGGGAAGTATAATAATAATAATAATATTTACCATCCTGTGACCCCACTTGGCATCCAACCCATAGTTTAAAAACCTCTGGATTAGATACATTATACATTATTATTATTATTATTCATACACCCATGACCCATATAAAAAGGTCATGGACAAAACAGTGTGTGAATTGATGCAATGAGAGAGCTGCGCACCTGTGGAATCATTGCTCACGAAAAAAAAAAGAAAAGAATTACTGGTGGATTTGAGATCATGGAAGCAGTTTAATCTTATCAGATTATTGAGAAGGTTGTGTCCATAACAATGTCTCTGAGAACTGTCAAAGACCTTATGCAAGTGCTGCTTATCCTGTCCTGTGTGATGATCTGTGAGCTGTGTGAGCAAAGCCTGTATTCCTACAGTCCTGCAGTGCTAGTCACAAGGGTTCATCTATAGAGGGTGGAAACAGATCGTTGCTGTCTCGTGGAAACCTTGTATGTCCAAAACCTTCATTTTGTATTATTTTAAAAACATTTGAAACTAGCAGATCTCGCGTCACGAAGCATTGTAGAATTTGCAAACAAACAAACAGAAACAGGGAGATGAGAGGTTTCTGCCCAACAGCAACAGTATGCTACAGTATTTAATATAATCCTGCCTCTGATTGGCTGAGCGCAGACACTGCTCAACCTCTGAAAAGACATCTCTCTCTCTCTCTCTCTCCTTCCTTTTGTGCATTCTCTATTGTACTTTCTACTTTTTTCCCCCTCTTCTCCATTTTGATTTTTCTTTTTGCCACTCCCATCTTTCACCTTCTCTTAATTTTCTACTATCTCTTTGCCCCCCCCATCCTGCTCTCCCGCGCTCTCCCTTGTTCGGTGTTCATCTTCCACTCTCGCTCTCTGAGGTATAGAATCTCTCTTAACCACATGCAGGATTATATTACTCTTTACACTGCCAACCGGGCGATACCATAACCCTGTTACACACATACAACATGCAGAAGATGTTACAGCTACAGTCTCTATTTGCTATTTGGTCTGCTTTGCACATTCACGCTCGCGCACACGTCACACACACGCGCGCACGCACGATTGCGTGTGCAAAGTCAGTATATCATTTTGTTAAGTGTTTTTACTTTCCCGGTTCCTCATGCTAGTGTTATGCGCACGCGAGCAAGCAGGCCCCCCTCTCTTCTGCATTTTAAAAGTCAAACTACAAGGCTACATGGAAAAGAATAGCGTCTTGCGGATACCCAAGCTTGTACAAGTTCCTGTCCCCGCCGAGCCCCCTGTGATTGGCTGAACCGGACGTAGGGAGCGCGCCGTTGTAGTCACTTGGACCGCGCGAGGTGCACCAAAACCCAATTATCATTGCGTTTATCGTGCGCTTGCCCAGGCCTTATGGCCTGGGCATAATTAACGATTGCATTCACCACGGCTTCGTAACTCGCACGGCGCTCCGCCGGCCGCGCGGCCCTGGACTGCTCTTCGCGCCCGAGCGCCGCCGCTGGCCTTCGCGCCGCTTGCAATGTCGTGGACAATAACTGAATGTCGTGGACAATAACTGTGACATCTAACCATAAAACGAGCCCTCCCTTCCTAGACACGCTTGGTAATCTGCTAGACGCAAAAGAATATCCCCATTATTATACTCAAACAAATAATCCACTTATTATCCCATTGTTTTCCGTTCTGTTCTACTCTATTTTCAAGTTGTGTGGAAATGTTTGCCTGCTGCTGATAAAGCATATTTAGAATGTATTGGTTTGGGTCTTACTTAAATTTTTAATTAAGTGACAAGACATGTGGATTCAGAGTGCTGCTCTTTGTTACACAGTGACACACAGACACTATAACTGAGGGATTTGAACCTGTGAGGTCTTGAATAAAGGACGGTCCAGTCCATCTCTTTTCATCATGCATAACTACACATGCCATGTAGTTGATATACTGTTGTAAAACTACTTAGATCCTATGCTTCTTTGACTGGGGTCCCCCAGAGCGTATCTTTGGCCGCTGATGGAGAATAGGGATGCTAGGGTTCAAGTGGTCAATGGTAGTCAGTCCTCCCCCATGCTAATTTAGCATAAGCTTAGTCATACTGTTGATTTTTAGCTTTTCTCTGTATCTGATATGGCCAGCAAGCTTTCCATGGATAAGGAGGCTAAACAAAAATGACACATAATGTAGTGCTATATTACTACTGTATTCATTTAACCGCTTTGGGCTTTGTACCGATATCCATCCACACACAGAGCGTTCACTGGCCCTGTTGACATGCTATTTTAGTATTAGCGTCATTGTCCTGTTGACTGCTAACAATCCTCTGCTCTGGGCGTGTTCCTGCACATCCTGAACTGTTGTTGTTCTTACTAATGAGTGTCCCTGCTAATGATTGTTTATTTAGTCAGGTCAGTGTCTGGACGTTATTCAATGTAGACACAGTGATGCTGGTACAAAGAGACACCTACCATGGTGTCTTATGGCTAGAGGTTAGAAACGCCCGGTGGAAGAGGGTACCAAGTAGGGTTGCAACCGTATGGTTATCTTCTTAGCGATTAATCTATTGATAACTTTTTTGATTGATCAAATAATCGTGAAGCACCTTTTCTTTTCTTTTTCTTCTTTCTTTTTTTAATTTCATTCCTTTATTGATGGAGATAGACAGTAGATTTACAGGAAATGGGGGAGAGAGATGGGGAGTGACATGCGGCAAAGGGACTTGAACCCGCAAGCCGCAACACACTGTCAGGCTACACTGAGCCAGGTGCCTGGACCGCTGCGCCAGTGGCCCAGGCAGAGAAGCGCATATATAAATGATATACAGTATATACCAGTAAGACGCCCTACTGGCGAGAAGCGACCCCGCCCTAAAGCCTGAGTTCTTCTATCCTCCCTCCACTGTAGTATTATGTAGTATAGTATGTAGTATTGTATTCATATCTCAGAAATGAGTCCATCACACTCTTCACTTTCATGTCCTTTTTCCTTATTTGGCCTTTCCGCTATCTGTCTCATAACCCCACAGAGATTGAGATTAGTACCGTGGGATTAAACATGGATGGGTTTTAAATGGTTATGTAAATCCCAGACAACAGATTATTTTTGCCGGGATTAGGGCTCCAGCAAGAGAGTATGTACGTATGCGCAGAATTGCGCACATGTCGGTGTAGGCGTGCACATGTTGTTTTTGGAGGGAAGGGGAGGAGAGACAGATAGAGACGGATCAGTCATCCGACGCAGAAGAGAAACGACAAATGAACAGGCAAGACACAACCCCACAAAGTTACAAGAGGCATCGATGGAGGCATATGACCAAACTTCCCAAACGAGAAAAGAAAGTGTGAAATAATGAATGATGGAAGCAGTGGAAAAGGGAAAACAGTGGAGAGGAAGAAAGACGAACACCTCGCCAGACCATGACAAAGCAAGCAGGGGAAATGGAAAAGGTCGAACGGAGACACAATGGAGAGAATAGAAGACGTGGAATGAACCGGAGTGTTTTTTCCTAATAGCCACTTCACTGTCTGAGCCTGAGCTGAGCCTCCTATTTGCCTCAGACTGCAATTTTAGACACTATTGTACTCTTGGCAGTCTTCATAGCGCAGACAGGCCTATCTCTATACTCCACTGATTTTTGGAAAATAGGTGTTTATAGATTTAAGAATTGAGCTTTTGAAGTTTGGTTTCTTAGTGTGATTGTTGTGGTTTTGTTTTGGACACCCTAGCTGCCGTCTTGAGTATCTGGGGTTACTAGAAGAGTTGTTAATCCGTTCACTGAGGAAGGCTTGGTTTTCATTTTTACTCCCTCTGCTCTCGGACAGATTCACAAATCAACAGAATTGATCAATCCATCCAGTGGTCTTAAGTGGAATCATATTAAAATATCTTTGGATTTGACTTCTAGTCCATCAATAAGAGGTAGACACCCAGATCAAGTCTCCAGTACATGTGTTTTTTTAGTCCTATTGAGCCAGTTCTGGTTCCCGTGGAATTGGACTCTCTGGATGTGAGCTTTGAACAGACATGAACCCATTCCAGGACTCCCGAAATGCAATCCCCTGGATCTGTCTGCAATTTAGAACGCTACCAGGCTTACACATAGGCCGTCAACCTCGCTGAATGGCAGGAGGGCTGATTACATCTCGCGTATTAGCAAACCAACTGGAGTCGTCTAACACCTTGGACTCTGAACTACAGTACTTTGCGTCAAAGACCTTTTTGTCCGGGCAAGTGACATTTCCCTGCCTCTGATTCTGACTCTCGACTCTGTCCACGTCTCGGCTGCGGCCGCTCACCTCGCTCACCGCCATGATGTTCTGCACCACCTTCCTGTCGGAGCCCTCTGAGGAGGCGTTGGGCGATGGCGGAGGATTGGGTGGAGTTGGAGACGTTGGACGCCCAGGAGGCTGCCTGTCTACCCTTCACTGCCTGGTTCTCCCCCAGGAGGACCTGTACGCTCCCTTTGCTGACCCTGCAGCCCGCCTTTCCCTCCGCCGGGACAGCAGCGCCTGCAGCTCGGTGGGCAAGATCTTGCTGGATGTGGACTTGGCAGCATGCGGGCCAGGCGGCAAGGGGGGTGTGGGGGGCACCTGGATGAGGAGGCAGCGCAGCCGTTCGGTCTCGCCGTCACCCAGGAAAAGTCCTAAGAGTCCCAGAAGTCCCTTTAGGAAGATTAAGAACGGTAACTGTCTTAGGGGTGCAACAGTTAATCGAACTAGTAGATTTAATCGATTATATGAAATAACTATTATTTAACAATAATAAAACTTTATTTGTATAGCACCCTTCATACAATAATGCAGCCCAGAGTGCTTCACACAACAAAACAGACAAAACAATAGGAGCTGCAGACAAGCAAGTAAACTACAAGCTCTCATCGCTCCTCATTCTGAGATTTTAGATCAGCTATTATCTCTATTTTTGTACAATACTATTGCACAACAAAGTATAAAATGGGGCTTAAGTGACTAATCGATTTAGTCGATTATGAAGAAAAGAAATCTATGAAAGAAAATGTTGACTCAAAAACAGTAATCGTAAAATCATAGATAGTAAATAGTTATAGCCCTAGGAGAACTCTAACTCTAACAGAGATACAGAGGAAATGTTTTATTATCCACAGTGGGACTTTGCAACCAGGTTCAAAACATTCAAACTAATATAGACAAAAAGTAGGCAGTATGTCGACACAAAGGCCTTGCATAACGTGTGTGTGTGTGTGTGTGTGTGTGTGTGTGTGTGTGTGTGTGTGTGTGTGTGTGTGTGTGTGTGTGTGTGTGTGTGTGTGTGTGTGTGTGTGTGTGTGTGTGTGTGTGTGTGTGTGTGTGTGTGTGTGTGTGTGTGTGTGTGTGTGTGTGTGTGTGTGTGTGTGTGTGTGAATGAGTTATCCTCTACATGGGCTGTAGTGACAGATTCTTTGTGTGTCTGTGTGGCACTGGCAGGCTGTTTTGCCATATGTTTTGACAATGTGGTGGATTTTTGGCCTACACAAAGATGAATGGAATGTGGCGCTTGCTTGACGACAGAATTTAAATTAAACACTTGATGAAACCTAGCATCCTTAGTCTGTGGCAAACGTTGCCCGAAAATAGCTGATCTACAAACTCACAGTGTGCCACAGTGTTGTGAGCTTGCAGATCTTCAGCGAAGAGATTTTGTGGAAGACTAGGTCTCCTAGTATAGACCCCTCGGGGCCTCCGGTCATTAAAGGACAACTTTGTTTTTTTACAACAAGGCGGGTTCATATTTTAAATTGTAATTAGAGAAAAGAAAAGATGAGTGTTCAAATGTTTTCATTTACTGCTTTCTATCATTTTTTAATGACGTTGATTTCAGTGGTTGGGGGCATGCGTGCAAGTGGCTAAATATGTCTTTAGACACAATAAGCCCATTCCTAAGATGCGCCACAATCTTTCTTGGGCAGATGTGACTTATGGGGACTCGTAGTGTTACTGTAAAGAAATCGCCGGCTTACTTTGTCTAAAAAGACATATTTAGCCACTTGCACGCATGCCCCCAACCACTGAAATCAAGGTCAATAAAATTGCTAAAACTATAGTGAGCAGTAAATTAACATAACATTCTTTTCTCTAATTACAATCTAAAATATGAACCTGTGTGTTCAGCAGAAGTTTTTTAAATATGCAAATAACCAGCTAAATAGTCACTGAAGAATCTAGATGTTGTATCGAAACTCAGTTGAGTTCATGTGCGTCGCAATGAAACATAAAAGTTAAAAGGAAAACAAAATTTGACAATGATTTCTGGAAATATCACCTGTAATTTTGTAAATGCTAAAAAAATAAAAAAAATAAACACTGTTTCCATGCATTCAAAAGATTACATAATATTACTGTCGGTTAGTTCCGTTCTGTTTTTCATGTACCTGAACTCATCAGCCGTTATACAAGTCCCAATCAATCAACCGTAAACCAAATAACTCCCAACAGTAAAGGCCATTAGCTGATGAGTTACATAAAGTAAAAAGAACATCCCTTGTCTAGTACATCTCCTATCTATGGTTACATAGGTAGCATTTAATCACAATCAATCACTAAATCAGGTACCTATCGTTTTATTTCCTGGAGCCAAATTGAGTGAATCTGAACTATGTATATAGTAGTAGTATTAATCACTGCTATAGAGTATTTGTTCAGTAATAGGTTTCACCATTCTGAAGATGCAGGATAAACAATTGAAATTGGGAGTGATGAATCTGAGAAATTTTCAGACAAAATGGAACACTAATAAATTGAAGCTGATAAATGGGTACTCTCTCCTAATCAGATAAAATTGGCAACCCACCTATTAAACAGGTGGAGAGACGGGGAAGACCCTCTGTTACTGAACAAACACTGTATAGCAATGATTACTAACTATCAGAATATAGATCTTTAACATTCTACCAACAATCTAACTGCAGCTTAAGTCACACATTTGTCTGTGAAGCTATCCAAACAAACCACAACTTAAAATGCTGTATGGATGAAGTACTCATGCTTGTACTCTTGGTACTGTAAGTGCATTGTGGGTACAACGGTCCTAACTTTCTCCTGTTAACACCTCTCTCTCTCTCTCTCTCTCTCTGTGTTCTCTCTTCTCCTCTCTCTCTCAAGGCCCTGCGTTGCCCATGGCGACTGTGGACATCAAGAACCCGGAGATCAACAACGCGCCACGTTACCACAACAACTCTCAGGTGAACAACATCGTGCTCTCGCCCTTCCCCAAGAAGGAGAAGAAGGTGAAGACAAAGAAGAAGAAACTGACCAAGGCGGACATCGGAACGCCCAGCAACTTCCAGTGAGTCACTCACACCACCGGAGAAAGAGAGCCAGACTTGTATATTGCCTGGCGTCCCTGTTTTGGGCTTGTCATTATTGGTAGAAACTTTCAAAAGTAAAAAAAAAAACATTAGCCAATCTACAATCTCACTGCGCATTATGAGCTTGTTTAGTTCCTAAAAGGAACTAAATAAGTGAATACTTAGTTCCCAAAATGTCTCTGTTAAAGAACCTTTTTAAAAGACACAATGTGGCACTCCAGTCCAGACATCGCCCAGTTTCCCCTTTTGAGAAGACTGCCATAAGGTGTGTGAAGTACTGTACCGGACTGCATGTACTGTACTTAAGCCCTATACTGTATTTCGCTGTACGACAAATAGTGAAAATGGACGATTTACAAGTCTCAAGTGTGTAGTAAGTAAGCCTTGCCAAAAATGTTCTGTAGGTTAACCAGGTTCCATGTGCTGCTGATAAAACTGGACTGAGAGTTAGAAATCCTGACTATCTGTTCTTTTCATAATGATCCCTGTGGAATATGTATGTGGAGTGATTGATCATGCAAGGATAATCCCGGTCGCACTTTCAGGAACGAGGTCACTGTGGTGGGATCAGTATAACAGCAGATGGAGTGTATTCATATATACTATATTATATAGAAATAAGTGGGTCGGAGTGGCTTATTGTCGGGATCGGCCCCTGAGAGATGGATTGCTGAGTCGTCATTGCCCAGTACTTACTGCACAATTTAGTTACCCGAGCCATATGCTGAGTTGGCGGTGCCCTGGATCGAACCCAGACCCTTGATGTCCAGAGGAGAGTGCTCTAATGATTAGCCGGACAGAAATATGTCTATATGCAATCAATCTCTCACATTTGGAACTGTAATGTAAGTGAAAGATTCATTAGTGCATTCATCCCTATGGACTAGTGATGCGCTTGTCAGGTTTTTTTCATAACCCGCCTTCCCCGCAGCCCGCACAGAACCTAACCCGCCTGCACCGCCCCGCAGAACAATATACAAATCAACAAATCCGCCGCCCCATGACCCACATAAAAAAAAAAAGATGATAATCATCACCACAATAGCTCATCTTTATATACCGCTTTTCTAATTACCCAAAGTCGCTTTACAGAAAGGTCTACGGTAGCACAATATTGTCATTGGCTAAATAAACAAGCACGTTGTTCAAAATGGGGTTCTTTAATATTATTTGAAGCAAAAAGACATGTTCATTCTCTATAAATCGGGGGCATCATTAGGGCATGAATGGCGTTACAAGTTTTATGACAATCATATTTATACAGCGCCTCCGCCTCGCACTTCAAAAGACGGACAATATTATTGAAGCAAAAAAGACATGTTCATTCTCTCTAAATCGGGGGCATCATCACGGCATGAATGGCGTTACAAGTTTTATGACAATCATATTTATACAGAGCCTCCGCCTCGCACTTCAAAAGACGGACAATATTAAATCCTGTTGGTTATTGATTAATCACCAGATTCGAGAGATGGGGTGACTCAAGGTGAGTGTGGTTGATTGAGTTAAAATCCATCTCACTTGCGTTTCAAATATCATCCTTTGACTGGCTGGTGATATAACTTACTGTAACTGACACAAAGTATTTATAAACAGACTTGTGTGGATGACAGAGACATTTAAGTGAAATCCTGATCAGGGACACGCACTGCAAATTGTTTGTGCATTGTTTGCACTGCTCAGCGTGTGTGTCTACTCTGTGTCAGCGAGCATGTCTGCGTGGCGCATGTACAGACATGTGTTTTGCAACAGGAGTGGAATTGGAGCGGAGGACGGTCCTCGCTCCAAGGAGTGGAGGAAAAACCTCGCTCCAAGCCTTTCTGGCGCATTTTAAAACTCGCTCGCTCACGCTCAATTCAAGTGTATTCAAACCGTTGTATTCTTATTCTTCTTATTACTCTTATTAAGAATAAAAGGCAAATAAGAGCAGGAGATTATTTGTATTTATTTTTTGCACATAAGAGTGTTGATAACCGAGGCCGCCCGCTGCGGCCGCCCCGCTGCGGGGACAAGTACGAGTTAGTGATGTGCGGGCCGACCCGTTATCCACGGACCCCGCGGTTTGAACACGGTGCAGGTGGGTCAAACTGCGGGGTCCGCGGATAACGGGTCGGCCCGCACATCACTAACTCGTACTTATCTCTCCATCTCTCTCTTTCCTTCTCATTCCATTTACAGGCACATTGGACACGTAGGATGGGATCCTAACACAGGCTTTGATGTAAGTACACCGAGTGTGTGTATTTGTGAGTAAATAGTAAATGGTGCATTCATATAGTGGTTTAATCCAAGGCGCTTTACATAGATTTTGTGCATTACATTCACCCATTCACACACACATTCATACACCGATGGCGGAGCAAACCATGCAAGGCACCAACCTGCTCTCCGGGAGCAACTAGGGGTTCAGAGTCTTGCTCAAGGACTTTTCGACATTAACTCAGGGGGAGCCCGGGATTGAACTGGGAACCCTTCGGGAACCCTTCATGACGGTTTCTCTACCCCTGAGCTATGCCGCCCTGAGTGTTAATGTGTCTGTATATTTACACGTTTGACTGTACATGTTGACACGCCTGCTTGGTGCATCTCCCTTCACCCTTTGGTTGTTCTTTCAGTCAGTCAGACACAGTGACAATCAGACATCAGTTCTTGAAAACAGATCTTACATGTTCGAATATGAACCCTGATATATGAAGCCGCCTGGGTCAGCCTAAGTCATCAGCCTGAGGGTGCAAATACATCAGGAGATGAAACTATGTCACTTAAAGGACCACTTCACCTCTGGGACAACCAGATCTTATTTTATTGTGGTTTGGGACACGATCAACACAATCCTGAGTTTATCTTTTGTGTTCAATCTGTGTTCTTAGATATTTTAGTATTTCAGCATGCAACAACTGGTCATATGATGCAAAATGCATCATATGACCGGTTTTTGCATGCTGTTGCATGCTGAAATACAAAAATATCTAAAAACACAGATTGAACACAAAAAATAACTCAGGATTGTGTTGATTGTGTCCCAAACAACAATAAAATAAGATCTGGTTGTCCCAGAGGTGAAGTGGTCCTTTAAATCCACAGACTTTACACAGATTTTACCAACTGTCACCAGTTTTTGTCGCTGGTGGCCAGAAACCTTGTATCTCAATATTTTATTCTTTGATTAGTGGCACTACCTCGTCATACAACAGTGTAGCAGTGGGACACGTTGTGTAATTGAACCTTGTATATTTCCGCTATTTCTGAAAAAAACTAAGAAGGGAGGGGTAGAAGCTATCTGTGTGGCCATACAATGTCTACGCCTGACAGCAACGATATGTTATGCAGTGTGTTTGTGCGTGCGCTCAATGCAGCAATATTTCAGTCACAGGCTTGCTCCTCAGAGCTTCAGGCTACAGCTGAGCGACAGATGCACAGATCAGAACATGATAGTGCGGAATAGTTGTCCAAACTTTACATTCAAACAGAGGATGTTGTGTTTGTCAGAAGCTGATCTCACCAACCCTTAGGCTGCTGCAAAACTACAGATGAATCACTGAATGAATATGCAATTTTGCTGGCCTCATATGTTGTTTTGAACCATATTTTAGCACAAAAGACTTAATTCTTGGGTTCATTTGAAGCGTTCTTGCTGCATTACTCCGTTCTCACGAGAACATTTTGGAAACATCTGCAGTAGCTACAGCATGAAGGAATAATTCTACAATGACATCCATTATAATATATAGACTATCGAGACATGAGAGTGCATCAAAATAAAAGCCTGGTTAGTCATTTGGTATATGGCTAGGAAGGGATTTGAACGTATTTACAGGACATGATAGTATTATTATTATTAGAAATGATAAACCTGAGTACTTGGGAGTAATGTTAACTGTTAAGTGCTAACTAAGCTCCATTTAGCCAACTAATGTTTTGTGCATATATATATATTTTTCTTTTAATGAGAAAGATGTCCTGCATCCTCTTTGGAACGAACAGCATATGGGGTAAATAATAAATTACTGTATTAGACTCTGCTGGTGGTTGAAATGCAGGGACGTGCAGAGAATGTTAGAGAGGCAGGGTCTGAATTTCTAAAAGGGCCTTTTGGTGAAAATATCAAAAATAGCCGACCTCCAAGCTCACAACATGTCGCGCTGCGACGCGTTGTGAGCTTGGAGGTCTGCTATTTTCGGTGCTCGATACCACACTGAACTATACAAGTCAAGAAGATAATCAAGTCAATACTGGAGATGTGGTGTATGGTATGGATTTCTACATAGAGAGGGCAGAGAGGGAGACAAGGAGACAAGGCAATTCTCTTGAATGCTGCCTTCGGGTATGTAAAAACTACATTCATGGTCTGGAGAGGGCACTTTTTTACAGACCGATAAAAGGGCAGGGGCTCAAGCCCTCTTTGATGTCTATAGCCCCTTTTCCACTGGCCCAACACCACACCACACCGCCCACTTGTGCCAGGTTTTCCACTACAAGTACCTGGGTAGAGTGGTGTGAAAGTGTTACTAAACGTGGTACTAAAAAGTATCCAATCTAGAGTAGTTCTGAGCTAGGCCAAACAGGGCCAAACACTTCATAATGACTGACCACTCACTGACTTTTCATTTAGACCACTAGGATGTAGTTGTAATACATGATAATAGATGCTATTGTGTTATAACCACTATTATAATCTATTATAGTGAATTATAATTATCATAGTAATACATTAATACTTTATAGTGTATTATAATCACAGTTATAATTCATTATAGTGTATTGCAATTTAGGATAGTAAGTTTATATTGTATTATAATCACAGTTAAAAGGGTCATTTGTTTCTTACCGATAGGGGTCCTTTTGTGTAATGGAAAATGTAGATATTTTTATGTGGTGCGGTGTGGTGTGGTGTAGTGTGGTGTGGTGTGGTGCTAAAGCTGCAGTCGAAAAGGGGCTTATGTGTGCACTGTCTGTTGAAATGTTCCACCAGCAGAAGGCAGTATAAGAGCTTGCCACAGCCTATGGGGGAGTTTGTTTGAGCCTGGTTTCAGCTGCTAAACATCTTTTGATGGGCTTCTATACACGAGAGGGTACAGCACCCTGCTCAATGAGGGAGGCTTTTTGATATGCACTTTATATAATGTATATATAAAAGGATGATGCTGTTCAGAATGGAACTGCTCCTTTTCTAAACGTTCTGCCCCATCTTAACCTTGCAACCTCCAACATCCCATAGCATAGTGTAACAACCATAATCATAACCTGACGACAGTAAATGTGAAATGGATTTTTATGTATATTTTGTCAATCGATGGTTTCAAATTCAAGTCTTTAATCCTCCCTCCTTGCAGTTGAATAATTTGGATCCGGAGCTGAAGAACCTGTTTGACATGTGTGGCATCTCTGAAGCCCAGTTGAAGGACAAGGAGACGTCCAAGGTCATCTACGACTTCATTGAGAAGAAGGGAGGGGTAGAGGCCGTCAAGAACGAGCTACGGAGACAAGGTGAGCAGTACGAGCACTTTGATTGATTGATTGATTGATTGATCAGTGATCCCGGGGGGATATTCTATGCTACTGGGGGGCAAAGTTAGGTACAGGGATCAATACGGTTCCAAATGGACCTTTTTCGGTTCCATTTTGCACACTCTCAGAGTACAGAGGATTGTATAGTGCCGATTGGGGTCCCAGAGATTAAAAGAGAGAAAAACAGAATAGACGGCCTATAGCCTAATGCATATCAAACTGGGGCTCCACAATGGAAACAAGACCCTTTTTATCGTTTTAACATTACCTCTGACTGTACTTCCTGTACTGTTAATAATCTTGTTAGAAGATATGAATGCAGTTCAACAATACCTTCCTATTGTTATTCCTAACCCAGGCAAAGATATTGACTGAAATATGTTTACTAGGCTGTCTCTGGGTTTTATAATGAATATTTAACCACCGAAAAATATTAACAAGGGCTTGTGACTAAATAATAACTACACTGGGTCCATTGGATGGAACACAGTTCTTTTTCCCATTTCCTGAAAAGTAACGGATTTGGACATACAAGGTTTCCACCGACAGCAATGATATGCTGTATATAATGTGTAGAGGGGTCATGTCATAACAAACTAGAGGTTGGCAAAAAAAAGGGACAATTTTAGAAAATAGATGATGAACACAAGATGCATTGTGACTTGATAGATCTGCCCTTTTGGCTATTTTAGATTTTAATTTTTTTATGTTCAACCTGTAATGACATGCATAAAATAGAGAGGCTGCTTTAACGTGATTAATTAATTAAATTATCGTTCAGAAAGGAAACGAGTGTCTATAATTGTCTATCTAAAATATGATTAATCTGAAAAACTGGAAAAACATCAAGAGGTTGGGGAAAATGAAAGACCTGAATTTTTAGCTTAAAATCTGAAAGCTAGGGTGACGCAATTTCCATCCCCTGGAACCCTCTGTGTGTGTGTGTGTGTGTGTGTGTGTGTGTGTGTGTGTGTGTGTGTGTGTGTGTGTGTGTGTGTGTGTGTGTGTGTGTGTGTGTGTGTGTGTGTGTGTGTGTGTGTGTGTGTGTGTGTGTGTGTGTGTGTGTGTGTGTGTGTGTGTGTGTGTGTGTGTGTGTTTCCTGACGTTGCTCTACTGAAGTTGTTTTGACTGTGCACGTCTGCAGACTCCGCACTGACAGCGCAAATGAACTTCCTGTTTTCTTCCTAAGGGAATATGGACATTATGGAATGCGTGGCTCTAACGACACTTTAGAAGTTCACAAACAATGCCCTGCCAGGGCTCTGCGGGCCGGGCCGTACGTAACGTCATTTCAGTCCCACGTTATAATGCATGAACAATCACGCCTTTTCTAGTTCAAATCAACATGTTGTCATTATTCCGCAGACACGCCCATTTATTTATATCACACCTATTGAATAGGTTTTCATAATAGTTTGACTCTGATGTTTTAAGTGACAGCCCACCCTGAAACGGAACATATTGTTGCTGTCAGTTGAAAACCCTCAGACAGACTTTCAACCTGTGTCCAACCTTACACTCAAGTGCGCGCTTGGCTATTTTCTTTTGTGCGACACCGTCATATGACGTATAAAAAGTGCATTAATTTATGGAAAAAACTTAAAAAGACAGAATATGGAGATAAAAGATTTCTGCCGAGGCAACAGAGATCTATACAATGTATCTAAGAAATCCCTTTGTAATAAAGTGTAATAATCCATGTTGCCATTGTGTCCCTCAGACCCTCCCAGATGCAGTGGTAGGTCTCTATGCATGGAGTCACATCTTGACCTAACATGCACTTGTATGTGTGTGAACTCTATCCATGTGTGTGTTATAGAATAATTATATACAGTGTTATCAGGGTTCATCGCCATGCTGACTTGTGGTGGACATTTTTTATCAAAATTCTTGCCATGGACATGGACAAATATGACCAGTAACACAGCTATTAGTCCTAAATGTATACTACTAGTCATGGAGTCCTCAAAGTGGGTTGGGGGACCTCCGGGGTTCCTTGAAGGGGGTATCTCTGAGAGTGTACAATTGGAACCAAATGGACCTGTAACTGGTTCCATTTGAACACACTCAGAGATATGAGGGTCCTTGAAAATAAGACGTTTGAGAACCACTGTACTAGTGGACTCCTAATGCCATAGTGTCAAACCTGGACAAGAAAACCTGGAGACTGACATTCAGTAATTTGGTCCTACTGTATGATCAAAATAAGAATTTTAATATTATCTAAAGTTTGCCACAGACTACAAGAAGTCTTGCCACGGACATATTTGTCCGTGTACGGACATGTTAATGAGCCCAGTGTGTTATCTCTACAACAGAGAGAAGTAAGAAGTAACAGAGAGGAGTCATTTCATTGGCATAACGCTAGATGTCCTTGCAGATGTGCTTGCAGCAGACACTCAAAACAATGCACCATAACTTGAGATGAGACTGATCATTTCTCTCACTGCAGAAGTTAGTTTGTGCAAGGCTGCCTCCTATTGGTGTAACTTGGAAACTGCATGGTATTGGTGCCAGCTGTGTAAACTAGGTCTAGGGTAGATGAATGTTGTTGACTCTAGCATGGTGTGAGCCACTTTGTATGGCCATCTGCATCTTAAAAGTGGATTTCACAGTCAATTTACTGGGAAATAAATCACTTACAGTTGCAGATTGTCTCCGAAGGGCTGGGTGTGAACTATGGAGGTGTTGAATTAGAATTATATACAAATAAGGTTGAATATTGTATTCCAGTTATCATTTTTTAATATGCTGATGTGTGGAGGTTTGCAGTGAAAGACCAACAAGTATCCGAGAGTGTCACCATACCAACTAGACCAGGGGTTCTCAGGACTCTGTTTTATTGGAAAAATGTTTTGGCAACCCCATACTTGACTTATTTATTGTGTAGTTTCAAGGATTAAATAAAGCACACATTGGTTGCCTTGAACAGGAATATTCATTAGCGCTGTCGACCTCGGACTATTTGATTAACATAGTCGTCGATGGCAGTGAAAGAGATGGGAAGGGGGGGGGGGGGGGGGGGGGGGGGGTTGTCAATGTGCCACCATAAATCTCCCGCAACCCCACTTGGGGTCCCCGACCCATAGATTGAGAACCTCTGAACTAGACATACTGTATTGTAGGTAGTACTTAGAACACGTTTTAACCTTCATTTCTCTCTCTCTCTCCCTCCAGCCCCCCCGCCCCCGCCCTCCAGAGGGGGCCCGCCTCCCCCGCCCCCCCCCACCACGGCGCGGTCCCTCCCCCTCCTCCCCCGGCCCGCGGCGGCCGGGGCGCCCCTCCCCCGCCGCCCCCCTCCCGGGCCCCCACCTCGGCGCCCCCGCCGCCGCCCCCCTCCCGGCCCGGCGTCGCGGCCCCGCCGCCTCCGCCCCCTCCCAGCCGGGTGTCCCTCCCGCCCCCCTCCTCCCCCCTCAATCTCCTCCCCCCACCACCTGCCGGCGGCCCCGCCCCCTCCTCCCCCCCCCGGCGCCCCCTGCCGCTCTGCCCGGCGGTGGCGGCGGCATGGGCGCTGCCGCGCCGCCCCCGCCGCCACCCCCCTCCGCCGCCGCCGCCCCCGGGGCCACCTCCCCCGCCGGGACCCCCCGTCATGGTGTCGGATTCGGGCGCGGGCGGCGAGGGTAAGAACGCGCTGCTGAGTCAGATAAGGGAGGGCACGCAGCTCAAGAGGGTGGAGCAGAAGGAGAGGCCCACCTCCACCACCTCCGGGGGGCGGGGGGCGCTCCTGGACCAGATCAGACAGGGCATCCAGCTCAAGCCTGTAAGTACACTGGACAACGTAGTGTGATGTACGGTGTATAACGAAAACATACAAGCTCATAACACAGTGTGAACTGGTACATGTTTGTCAAAATATTTTTGAGAATAAAAATAGGATTTTTTACATTATTTAAAACAGGAAATAATCAATATAATATTGATATATTGTGGAACAGCCGTTTAACCCAGCTGTTACTGACATAAAGAAACTTTCAGACGGCAGGCCGTTTAGTTATCACCGTCTCCATCGTCTACTAGTGTTGACATTTTATGGCTGGAGACGTCATCACAGCGAGCACCATCACATAAACACTTTTTATTGGCCCCTGCTGGATAATACAGCCTTTTTGAAGCTTGTTGCTCCCACGCCCAATTAAAAAAAAGTAGTTTAAATAGTTTTATTTAGTTAACATCTGTTAACAGTGAAGAAATGTCACCATACTGTGATAGCAGTAAAAATTAACTGTAGGCCGTAAACCACTGATGTCACCATATAAAATAGAACATTTGGAAATGTGTAGCCTCTCAGACATAAATTAACACTGAGGATTTTACAGTGTAGGGAGGGGGGTCAATATAACTTCAAATCAATGTCACGATTATTTCAAACTTGTGCCTCAATTACGATTAATGAACGATTAATAAAGAGAGTGAAAATAGCAGATCTACTTGCATTGTGAGCTTGTAGATCTGCTATTTTTGCCTCCTAATCAGACCAGTCGATTTAGTCCATTAGAAAATAATCTAGAAAAATGTGTTCATCTGTTGATATGCAGTATAAAAAAAGTTTCTCCACAGATTGATTATGCTACATGAGTAAGATTTAGTCGGTTATAGTTTTTTTTTTGGATAATTGCCCAACTCAACTGTGCAGTTAACGGATGAGGAGCTTGTCTCAGAGTTAAATCGCCTTGGTTGCATTGGAGTTGATTCCTTGTTGAACTCGCTGGTTCTCAGGGACCCTGGCCTCTGGAACCAACTCAAAGACCCCAGCAAAGTGATATACGTATATAATAATACGGTATATCAAAACTGTTTAATCACTTGTAAATCCGAGCTTGTAAATCGGCTATTTTCAAAAAAAAGTCTTGGAAATGTTTTAAATATTTTTGGAACATTTGAACCCAAATCTTGTCCCTGGCACAAACTCTTTCCAGATGGTGGTCCGTGACCAAATCCATAAAATGTACACTCTCAGAGTTAAGGGTGTCCTTGCAGTACTAGACTCCTAATATGTCATAGTGTACATACATTTTCTGAAGAAAACCTGGAGACTTGACATTCAGTAATTGGGTTTTAGGATCAAAATTAAGACATTATAATGGTGCGTAAAAAAGATAATCTATAATTTGCCACGGACAAGACCAAAACTTTTCCACAGACACATTTGTCCGTGTATGGACACATTGTTGACCCCTGGTCAAAAAAGTTTGAGAAGCCCTGTGCTAACAGGTGTGCTTTGTCTTCTGTCCTCCAGAAAGGGGACTCTCCTGAATCGACCCCCGCCAACGCTGCTCCTTCAGCGGGCATCGTAGGAGCTCTGATGGAAGTGATGCAGAAGAGAAGCAAGGCCATTCACTCCTCAGGTACACATGCAAAACACATGCACACATGGACACACACACACACACACACACACACACACACACACACACACACACACACACACACACCAGTGCCTAACTTTTTCACCACTAGGGGGAGCACACACTTGGGTGAGATCTCGCATAAAAGAAACAAATCTGGTATTTTCGGATATAAAGTCGGCTAAAACGTGTATTGTCCTTTATTAAATACATTTTTTTCTTTCACAACATTATTTCGGGTGTCTTTACATTGGCTATGTTGACTACTCCAGGCAGTCAGTTCTGTTCATATTAACTCACTGTTTATTGCTCCATTCCTTGCTATCCCAATTATTCCTCTATCTAAGCCATCCAAAGTCCAAATTCCAAAAGTTGCCGTTCTGTTACAGCCATATTCGCCGCAAAACCATTGAAAAAAATGAAAAACATTCCTTGGGCTAGATTTCGGCCCCCAAAACTGAAAAGTGATGAGTCATCACTTTTTTTCCACTTTTCACAGTTTTGGGCTGCCGAAAGTTAACCCAAGGAATGTTTTTCATGCCAAACAAATGCTTGCAGTGGATTCAGAATCATGAAGAACCCCTAGTTTGACCCCTCACATGCTACTTAAAGCAGATTTTTTTTTTTTTTTTTATATATTTCAAGTGGAGTCAATGGGACAGTGAATATAGAAATGGCCATAACTCATTTTCGCGATGTTTCCGGTAGAGCAGGCCTCTCATTCTGTGGACCTTAATGACCAAACTAATAGATAAAACAGAAATAAAAAGTACGGCAGAAAATCACAGGTCCTACCCTATTCCTTGAGCTTTTGGGCTCAAAACAAGGATTAGCCGGGGACCCACCCCGGCTAATCCTTGTTTTGAGTGGTCTTGTGTAACATTGTAATGTTTTGAGATATGGATCTTTGATATTCATGAGTTGTATGCCATAAAAAGAAGCACTCAAACCAGAGCAACTTTTTTGGTCCTTTCTCGTAGATTTTAATGTAAAAAGGGCACCACCTTTTTTGTTTTAGAGTTGGCCAGTGTGAACATACCCTTGTGAGAGTGCTCTATAATGACTTAACCTGACCACTGTTACACTGCTGTATCTCTTGTACTGTAAATCTGACATCTTGGCATCTGTCATTTGTATAAATAATTGCCCTCTACTCCACAGACGAGGATGATGATGACGATGAAGATGAGGACTTTGAGGATGATGATGAATGGGACGACTAGCGATCTTCCTCCCTCCCTGACCCCCAACCCCTCCTATCCCATAGAGATGATAATGACACTAAACTGTGTCCCGTCTTTGAATCTTTAATCTCAGATGATAATTGTAAATGTTCTGTTGACTCGCTGTATATTTTTGTTGCCTTTATGCTTTTTTTTTTATTAATCTGTGCAATACCTCATTTAATCTGTAGATGTATTGTCATTCTCACATCTTACTGTTTGCTTCCTTTGTTCTTGTCTTTCTCCTCCTGTTCTCTCTTTTCCACCTCTCCCCCCACTCATACTCTCTTTCTCTCTTTTTTTCTGTTTGTGACCGTCGCTCACTCTTTCTCTCACTTCATTTTTGACCAGGGGTATTCAACAGGGGGTCCACCAAATCTTTGTGTGATAGGATACATTACATTAACCTCTTGATACACAATGATGGTGTTGTCAAACAAGACTATATAAAAAAGAAATCCTGGTCTCTATAATGCCTCCCCCTGGCCACGTCCAAACCGGGGAAATCCCCACTGTCAGGTGAAAATAAGCAACTTGGACTGCATAGAAGGAAGCATGAGGTCAGTCCGTTGTCTCCCCAGGCGCGGCAGAGGGAGAGCAGAGCCCAGGATTATATAGGCAATTGGCACTGGGTGAAAATGGGTTGCAAAATCGTGGGATAAAAATTATTAAAAAAAAAAGACTATAAAATATATGAAAAAGTTTAATCTGCAACACAATTTTATGCAATATGTAGTCCCTGCTTCATGCGGCTGAAGCGTTGCTTCATGTGGAGGCGTATTGTCTTGCGGGTTGTGGACAATGCTGGTTTTCTGGAGTTTGTAGTACATTTGACTTAATGTTGGAGTGGTTGACTCACAGAAAGAAAATTACAAGAGAAATGGCTGCCAAGAGGGGTCAAACATCACGCTTCATTCCTATTTGGTTGATGCCCTGTCAAAGTTCACCAATGTTGAACTCCACGCTTCACACACGTCATGTCCTGCTTATCGATCCTCTTCTATTACTGGTAGTTGTTGACAAATTAGTTATAATCTGGGGCCCTCCATCACTTTTAATTTGATTTCTGCAGACAATCGAAGGTAGAGCATGTTAGCTTCAACTGATGCGCAACGTTGAAGCGGCATGAGCATGCAAGACATTAAATGAATGTTGCTTGTTTTTACTGGTAGTTGGCAAGAAATTGAACTGAAGTCAAAAGTCTTTATCATTATAAAGACTATGTGCCAATGATGTGATTTCTATGATATGACTTTTGTCTCCCGAGACATGATGTCATGTCAGGTCCCGCTAAAATCAATACGAGATTTGATGAGCCAAAACCTTATTGATCTCCGATTCTCAACCACTTCGGAATCAATTCTCAATCCTCATCCCTCGTGACCCTGCCCCGAACTAGGCTTTATGCCGTCTCTTTTCTGTCTACATCTCTAACCCACCCCCACCTCCCTCCCTGATTAACATGTGCAATTTTACATCAAGTTCTCTCTTGATTTGTAGAGTTGAATGTTTGGTTTCTATTTTTGCTCGGTGATGGAAGGAAGGACTTCAAGAGAAATATGTAAAACTAACAAGAAAAAGAAAAGAAATGGAGAACGCTATTTTCATACCTGATCGCTCTCTTTCTCTCTACTTTATTTTTTACTTATTCAAATGATCTATCTAAAGTTAGTGTGCTTTTATTTTCTTAAACAGAGGATGGAAAGGAAAAAAAAGCTCTTATTTTGGAAATGTTAAGCTTTCAATTTGTTTTTCGCTGTTGAATTGTAAATGTTGCTCACCAGAGGTTGAGTCTTGCTATATTTTTGCACAAATTGAAAGATAAGACTCGCTGCAGGAGAACAGGACATTAATGAGGTCTGTCTGTATCTCTGCAGAACTTCATAGAAAACAACATACATTGTGCTTTGCATATCATTGCAATATCATATCACATTGTCGGGTGGAAACCAAAACGGTTGCTGTACTTTTCAGGAAATGAAAAGAATTATCTGTGTTCCAATGGATCCAATGTAGTTATTATTTAGTCACCAGCTCTTGTTATACCTTTCATTGGTGCAATTAAAATGCGTTGAGCTTGTAGATCAGCTACGTTTTTCTGCTATGTTCGTATGTTTGTGTAGTATGTCAAAGTAGGTTAGAAAAGTTAAAATATGGAGGTGCAATGGAAGATATTGTTGCTGTCGGGCAGAAATGGTCTGTGGGTTTTATATACATTGAACCAATGAAAAGTGTTACGTGCTTGTGACCGAATACCTATATTAGATCCATTGGAAGGTTATTTATTATTTTCCTTTTCCTGGAAAGTAAAGATTTTGGACAGGGTTTCAGCCCGACAGCCACAATACTGAAGAAGTCCACCCCTCCTAATTTTTTATTTTTACACTGCTTATGCTAATAATGGAAGCTCTGCAGTTTTGTGCAGCACACCCACAAGGGCTGGGCAATATTTTGATATATCAATATCGGGATCTGAGGCGAGATATCGTCTGGGTCTGGAATGTTTGATATCCGGATATTGTGGTCTGGCACAAGTCTTGTCTTTTAATCTATCACTCAACCCCTATTTTATGCCTTCCGCTAAAGTTGAAAATGTTCAACAATAGCGGAAATAGCCAATCTACCAGCTCACATTTTACAAAAATGTTGAATAAATTATCATCACGATATCAAGGTATTTGATCCAAAACATAAATTATACAATATTAGATTTTGACCACATCGCCCAGCAAGCCCTATTTTCTCAGTTACCTGAAGCTACTGTATCAAGAATGGGGCCAGTTTACTATTTGCAAAGATATACTGCAGTTTTGTTTTAAAGTGCATTTACAGGAACTGCTGTGTATGGTTATGATAGACCTGTTGCAGCACCGATGCAGGGGGAGCTCACTATACTTTGAAATGTTTCTTTTACAACCATCTACACTACAATACACTACACTACAGTGGCTGTCCCTGATATTATGACTGCCAGTCACTGCCTGGCAGTTATTCCTTTATTTTATCATTTTCAAAAGCTGATTCATAGGGAATCTCACTTTTTTTCCCCCTCCCTGTCTATATTATTTTTTTCCTTTTCTTTTTTCACTAGCCACCAGTTTGTCAGTTGTCCTACACAGCTGTTTGTTTGAATCAGGTCGTCCATAATAATGTCAAGCTTGAGAAATAAAGATGTATGCAATTGTACACGCCTGACCATATACACGCCTGCCTGTAGCTGCTGTCATTAAACAATGGAGGTGAATTAGGATTCCTTGCGTAGCTTCCACTAACTGCTAACTGTTGATATGAAAACATGTTACTACGCTTTGTTTCTGTCACTTACAAAGTTTGTGCAGGCAGGGGTTATTACAGTAAGTCTGCAATGGGTCATAATAGCAGCGATTCTCAACCTGTGGGCCATGAAGAGCGTAAACAACATGAATAGAAAGAAGAATTGTCATGGTATTTATTTCTATAAAACCTTGAATAATAATATAATAACTTTGATTGGTTGATCATTCAAATAAATATGCTCTGAAGATGGGTGGGCCGCAAACTCTTGCAGAATTTTCAAGTGGGCCCTGATCCAGAAAAGGTTGGGAAACATTGCTGTACAGTAGATTGCAACCTGTAGCCATTCATTCAGTGTGGCCAAAACTGACCCAATGCTGCTACTTTCACAACCATAGACTTTGAGTGTTTGGACCATAGAGTTATGGGTTTGGACAGTGCAGATTTCTGGGAACCATGTTGAC
>NC_137830.1:26699627-26852127 GCF_963921795.1 Nannobrachium achirus | reverse complement strand
TTAAAAAATCAGGCAAATCTGTACACAGAATCTCTATACAGATCTGTCAGATATTTCATATTCCATCCTAACTGGCTAACACTGGCTTCCAAAATTTGCAGGATTGGTCGGTTTTCAACTAAATGGCTCAAATAATGGAACACAGTATGCGATTTCTGTGAAATATATGCACGCACATTGCTACTCACCCTTTTCATATTATTGGCTATTTTAGATGAGGCTATGGTAACTATTTTTTGCCACCCCCTATTTCTTTATGGAATTACACCTCTGCCTGGGGTTTCTGTGTTTATTCCAACATTAGGCTTACATGTTTAAGGCAGTAGTTAGTGACAGATTCTGCTGTTAGCATAATCGGTATAGGGTAAGTGTTAGTGATACTAATAGCACACATCTTGTGACACTACAGTCTGTTATTCAGCCAGTCTGTTTGTATTTGAGATTGTGTCTCCTATACATAACTAATATAGGCCTAATCCCTCGCTGTATTTCTGATAAATGTTTAAGAAATAATGTTAAGCATGTTATTGAACATCATAACAAATTTGTCAGACATCTGTTGAAGATAAGTGAACATGTATGCAATGCTCCCACATGTCAAATCACTGTGAAGCATGCTGTACACACCAATAGTGTGTGTGTGTGCGTGCGTGCGTGCGTGTGTGCGTGTTTGCGAGCGTGTGAGTGTAAATCAATCTAAACAAGGGTGAATGAAAACACCACATAGCAGTATTTTTAATGACTTAAAACAATTCACCAAACAACTCAAAATATGTACAATTTTACAAGTAAATTGACAATTAGAAAATACAATAGTAAACATATTCAGCGATAATCAATTCAAGCTCAAAATACAAATATGACATGTTATTAAGCATAAATATGTTTTTTTTTTCTTTCAATGTAAAGCCATTATTTCAGTGCAAATTTGTTTCTTTAGTTTTTTTTCATTCGTCTCATATTGACATAGTCATCCCAACATTATGTTCATGTTGTCCTGTCATCGTTGTTGCCAACTTGTTGGTCACTTCATTGTCCCATTATTCAAATTTCAAATTTCCATGGTAACAAATTGACCAATGAGGGTTCCTCTTCCTCCGTTATCTAAGATGGTGTGGCAGTTCCACCTGGAAAAATCAAAAAAAAAAGAAGAAAAATAAAAGTTTAAATATGGAGATACAGGTTTCTGCCCGACCACCAACAATAGTATATTGGCAAGTTGAGGTGTAGAAAAGAACGATCCGTTTCAAACACTTTACAATGTGAATGGTTTTTCTTGATGACTTTATAGCGCTGGTCAAATTAATAAATTGTCCAATAAAGCCAGATTCATGCTAAATCAAAGGCCTACTTCATTTATCATAGTGTGCTGAAAATGGCTAATATGCCAGGCACAACATGGTTCTCCATTCCACTAACAAATGATTATAAATGGCATCCATATCATCCCTGTTGTTGTGACTTGTGGGACTTGAATGTGAACTGGCCCCAGATGTCTATCTTCGTTATACCATGTCTCAATTATGTGCATTCTGTCTCGACAAATTTGAGCTGTATCTCTGAATAACCACACATTTTTGACTTTTTGTGGTCTTTGCAATGTCAAAAAGAAAGTTTCAAAATAAGTGCATTGAAGGTATTCAAAAAATAGCAGGTATACAAGCTCACGGTGCGTTGGGCTTGTACATCTGCTATTTTTCAACAAGTGTGAGAACTACTGATTTAGAAGGCATTTGTAGAATCGGCCTCAGGTCTGGGTTCAACTGTGTGAAACTTTAATTGCTTTAACCTCTTCGTTATGCCTCATCGTCTCCAAAAAACGCTCTCTCTTTTCCAGACTGTCCATGCGTGTCAACAGATGAAGTGATTAAGAGGTTTGTTTGTTGCTGCGTGTTGTGGAAACGAGTTGTATCTCCCTTATCAGAGTTCCACTGAGGCGCTCCTATAAATAACTGCATTAAGTGGCCGGAATGTCACAGCTAGGAGACCCCGGCCTGCATTCGAGGGCAGGGATGATTTTCCATTTTAAGCAACATAGCAAGACCTGCTGAAGCATTATAGCAAGGAGCTACAATCTGTCTGTATAACTATAGCCAAAGGATAGAGAAAACATTAGGTTTAGGGTGGGAGAAGTATACTATCGATGGATGGATTGATGGATGGATGGATGGATGGATGGATAAAAAGATAGATACTTCTATTATGAAATGAAAACAAATAAGATTTGGTAATGTATTTTGTGCTGATTGGTGCAGCGGTTGGCGAGATTAGCTCTCTCACACACACACACACACACACACACACACACACACACACACACAGTCCGACCCTCTTAGCCTCCTGCAGAGCCACGCCATGAACCCCTCCAACAAATAAATAAAAACCTTTTTCATGTCAGTGAACCCCATATTAATATGTATTTGGCCACGGACCACCATCTGAAAATAGTGTGTGGCAGGGACCCCAAGCAAGACATAAACATTGTCTAAATTATTTAAAACAAAATAAAAGTTGCACAATAAAAAATAAACTAAAATAGCCGATCTGCAAGCTTACAACATGTGAGCTTTGTGTTCGAATAGCCTTAGTAGCTATAAAATAGGTTTAGAGTGGTAAAACTATATTAACTAAATATGCTGGGGAGTTGGGACCCTCTTGAACCCCCCTGTGGGGACCCCCGGATCCCACTTTGAGAACTACTGGCCATACAGTGCACTGCTCCTCTCTAGAACCTAACAGTCTGCACTGCACCCTCGCCATGACAGGACAGAATCCCACCAGCACTTCTCCCTGCAGCGCGCACCCTCCTGCTGTTCGTCTCATAAAGGGAAAATGCAAAGGGCAAGTTGACCACCCATTCTCTCCTTTTAAAAAAGGGGAGAAGAGATTTTTGGAAAGGGTCCACTCCCCCCCCAAAATCATCAAAGCGTTGTTGTTGTATTTTCTTGAGCGCAGGCCCATTTAATCTACTTTAATTGTCATACTCTGGTCCTATATGCCAAAATAGTTCTTCTGCATGGATGAGCGTGGCGGTGGGTGTCATGTCCTCGCTCACCCCGGCTTTCCCCTTTGTCTGTCTTTGTCTCCGTCCGTCCCTCTGTTCCTCTCCGTCTATCTTTCGCTCTGTTCTCTCTTCTCTTTGTGAGACAGGTTGAGGGCACCAGCTGACATCCACATTGTTTCCCATAAGCACTCCTCTCCTGTCATCCCTCTCTCATACACCTCTCTGTCTCTCTCGCTCGCGCTCTCTCTCTCTGCTCTCTCTGCTCTTCCACATTTTTACACTGATGCTAAAAGATATTGTAGTGTACCTGTGTGTAGGTTTATCATACTGCTGTCGTTCCTGTACTTTAACTTTGATCTCATTCAGCATTGTTTTTTATTTTTGTATTTATTTTTTGTATTGTTGTATAGAGGGTAAGCGCGTGACATCATCATCATACCCGGAAGTTATGCGGGAACGCCTACTGACTGGCCAAAAAACGACTTTCTGGCCTTGACAGTCCAGACATACAAACAGAAAAGTCCTATCCGATTGCATTAAACAATGTTAAACAACGTTAAAATCACTTTGCCACTTGATTTGCCATTCACTTTATGCATGCGCATAATAACCTCTATTGTTGTTAGGACAGTCTCTGTGGAATATGTCACACCAAGATTTCACTGAGTGTTCCTGTATGAGTAGAGGCAAATAAACCCATAATTCTCCTCTCTTTCTCTCTCCCCCCTTTCATTTATCTCCCTCCTTTCTTTTCCTCCCCCTTCCTCCCGCCACCTCCCATCTGACGTCCCAGCACGCACTGTGCTCGGCGCTGCCCCCAGCCGCAGTAAAAGCATTGTAATCATACCACAGTGTGTGGGCTGCTGACAGATTGTGCCGTTTTCAAACCACAGAGACGATGACGCGTGCGCACACTGTGTCACCGATACCAAATAAAACTCCCGCCTTGTTAAGAGATGCCCTGGCCTGCACACATATCTGACAGAGCAGAGTGGTGGCCACGGGCCTTTTGTCCTCTGGGAAGCCCCAGCCGGCACGTTGATTTCCTTCACCAGGTGTCCTTGTCTTTTAGCTGTCTAGAGAAGTGGTTCTCAAACTGTGGGTCGGGTCCCCAAATTATTTTGGGGGGTCTCCAGATGATTAACTTAATGTGCAACATTGTTGTGCAACATAAAGTTTAAGTGTATAGAGGGTATCTGCACATTTCTAAAGTGACAATTTAAGAACTTTTTAATACCTCTAAAATGACAAATTAAACATTGGTCAAATTGACAAATATTAGAGGCAGAAATTGTGAAAATAGCAGATCTACATGCTCACAACACCGATCAGCTATTTTCACAATAGAACCGTGCTATACAAAATGTTAAGCCTCAACTCTTAGTGCTCGTCAGGGTTTGGGGTCCCCAGTTCAAATATGATTACATTGGGTGTTGCAGCCTGAAAATGTTGAGAACCACTGGTCTAGAGGGTATTGTCACACATGTGTGACTGAGGGAAAGTACAGTAGATATGCAGAGGTGTCAAGCTGTCGCGTGGAGTTCAACATAGTTGCAATGCACACACAAACGCAACTCAACCGGAAGGTTCCACCGTGTTGAAGATTCAATCAGAAAGGCTGATATCATATCTCCCCAGTCCTAATATCTCCGTCTTGGCATACAGTACATGGTACATCAGTGCTACGATGGGTTTGTTTTCCTGATCATGATGTAGGCCTACTCTGTGATGTCATCTGACAAATAGCTTCAGTGTCTGTTGTGAACTGATTGTAAAATTGATGGATTTTTGAATGATGGAGGGACTCCCACTGACACAGGTGGGGATTTTATTGAATAGGTTCTTGGTCTACCTACAGTATGTATGTTTTAGATTGCTATTTCTATGCATTTATGTATTATTTTTTTTGCACCGTCTCCAGTCCCATGCTGGGGTCCACAACACAGCCTTGGACTGGTTTAAATCCTATCTTAAGGACAGAAGCTTTTCAGTTAGCTTCTCCTCCAGCCCCCCGTCTCTCCTACGGGGTGCCTCAAGGTTCCATCCTAGGCCCCATCCTGTTCTCTCTATCTACATACTTCCCTTCGGCCAAATAATCAGACAGCATAACATCCCATTCCACTATTACGCATATGACACACAATTGTACCTCCCCCTGAAACCCAACGACCATTCCACACTAGCCAACCTAAATAACTGCCTTGCTGACATCAGATTTTGGATGGCACAAATTTTTGCAACCTTTGCGCTCTTGTTAAATCTCATGCCCAAAATCTGGGGATGCTCTTCGACTCCGCCTTTAAATTAGACAAACAAATAAATGCCATAGTCAAAACCAGTTTATTCCACCTACACTCCATCACCAAAATCAAACCATTTCTCTCACCACGCAACCTAGAGATAGTAATTCACACACTACTGTAACTCCCTCTGATGAACTTTGCACTTTATTGATGATTAGAAGGCTTCTCCCTACTACTTTTAATGTTATATTTTTCTTGTAATGTATTTCGATCGGCGAAGCACTTTGGTACAATGCAAGTTGTTTTTTAAATGTGCTATACAAATACATTTGATTTGATTTGATTTGAAGAGTGTCTGCTAAATACCAAAATTGTAAACAGAAACGGGCCATCGAAGTAAAGTATATATGTACACATTAACCTGAAAGGGTTAATGTGTACATAATATAGCAGGCAGTCTGTAAGACATAAACAAAGTTGCTGCACACTCAAAGTTTAGATGCAGAGTTCTCATCATCATCTGACCAGGCCCAAATGACCTTGACACCTTCCCTTTCAGCTGCTGATGGCAACTATAAATATTCCTCATGTGCTTTTGACATCACATTAAATGTACGTATGAACCCCCATTGTCACCATGAAATGGATTAGTGGAGGCAGTAAGGCCGAAAAATAAGCTGTTAACTTCAAGTCATGATGCAAAGGTCCCATTTGGTATGGAAGTACCTTAGGGCCATAGGAAATAATTTATCCAAAGAGACAAGTTAGATCACCCTTCATTTTCTATTTATAGCCATTATAAAAATGGCCGCCAACAATAATCCCCAATACACCAGACCCCATATCTTTGCTTCTGTTAGAGCTATAATAATAATATTGGTGTCAAAGTGTACATTTTTGGGGTCTAGGAACTCAACTAAACAGGTGTCAATGCAAAAAAAACAATACTTCACTAATTAACATGACAGCGGGGGGTAAAATATGCAAATTTCATGAAAAATAACACGTTTTAACAGGGTAACGTACCCCCTCACCCCTCCCCCTAAACTTTGATTCACTTTTCCTTTGGTATGGAAGTACCTTAGGGCCATAGGAAACAATTTATCCAAAGAGACAATTTAGATCACCCTTCATTTTAAAAATGGCCGCCGACAATAAACCACTATTACACCAGACCCCAACTTTGCTTCTGTTAGAGCTATAATAATAATATTGGTGTCAAAGTGTACATTTTTGGGGTCTAGGAATTCAACTAAACAAGTTTCAATGCAAAAAACCCAATACTTCACTAATTAACATGACAGCGGGGGGTAAAATATGCAAATTTCATGAAAAAATAATAAGTTTTAACAGGGTAACTTACCCCCCCACCCCTCCCGCTAAACTTTGATTCAATTTTCCTTTGGTATGGAAGTACCTTGTGGCCATAGGAAACAATTTATCCAAAGAGACAATTTAGATCACCCTTAATTTTCTATCTATAGCCTTTTTAAAAATGGCCGTCAACAATAAACCACTATTACACCAGACCCCAACTTTGCTTCTGTTAGAGCTATAATAATAATATTGGTGTCAAAGTGTACATTTTTGGGGTCTAGGAATTCAACTAAACAGGTTTCAATGCAAAAACCCCAATACTTCACTAATTAACATGACAGCGGGGGGTAAAATATGCAAATTTCATGAAAAAATAATACGTTTTAACAGGGTAACTTACCCCCCCACCCCTCCCGCTAAACTTTGATTCAATTTTCCTTTGGTATGGAAGTACCTTGTGGCCATAGGAAACAATTTATCCAAAGAGACAATTTAGGTCACCCTTCATTTTCTATCTATAGCCTTTTTAAAAATGGCCGTCAACAATAAACCACTATTACACCAGACCCCAACTTTGCTTCTGTTAGAGCTATAATAATAATATTGGTGTCAAAGTGTACATTTTTGGGGTCTAGGAATTCAACTAAACAGGTTTCAATGCAAAAACCCCAATACTTCACTAATTAACATGACAGCGGGGGGTAAAATATGCAAATTTCATGAAAAAATAATATGTTTTAACAGGGTAACTTACCCCCCCACCCCTCCCGCTAAACTTTGATTCAATTTTCCTTTGGTATGGAAGTACCTTGTGGCCATAGGAAACAATTTATCCAAAGAGACAATTTAGATCACCCTTCATTTTCTATCTATAGCCATTTAAAAAATGGCCATCAACAATAAACCACTATTACACCAGACCCCAACTTTGCTTCTGTTAGAGCTATAATAATAATATTGGTGTCAAAGTGTACATTTTTGGGGTCTAGTAATTCAACTAAACAGGTTTCAATGAAAAAAACAATATGTTTCAACAGGAGTAAAATATGCAAAGAAAAATGAGTTTTAACAGGGTAATGTTCCTTTTTCTCCCGCTTTGGCAATGAAGTAGGCTACCTTAGGGTAATAGGAAAGAAATTATCCAAAGAGATTAGATCACCCTTCATTTCTGAAATATACACGTTTTTTTTTTTAAATGGCAGCCATCATTTACACTTACAGCAATACAACACAGCCTATATCTTTGCTTCTGATAGAGATATCATTTCTGGGGTAATCTGATTACATTGGTTTCAAGACAACAAAAAAACAATAGTTTTCTCATTATCTTCAAAATGGAGGTGAAATAATTAATCACATTTCATTAATAGTTAACAAATCATTTACTGATGCAAACTTGGACACATCATCAGTGTTGTTTCCTGGAGTCACTGGGTGTTTTGGGTCCTGCAAGAGTCAGCCTCCTCAGGCGACCCGACTGAAGCTGATCAGACCTCGTTATGTATCCAAGTGGCATGCTTCTGTCCCCACTGCTCTCCCCTCTTAATCTGGAGGCTTTTTCTGCTGCATCCCCAATGTTGCCTATGGCTCTTCTTTGTTGGCAACTGTTATGCACAGTGGCGTAGCTGTGCTTAGGGAGTGACTGGCAAATTCCAGACCGCTAGATGTCAGGTCTCAATCTGGACAGGGAGATGTGTGGTGGATGTTTCAGCTGCCTCTCCAGGTCAACTGTCATCACTCTCGGGCTGTGGAGAGCAAACCAGCAGAGCAGTTCTTTGGTGTTTTCTCTGACCTTTTCCCTTCCTTGACACAGTGAATGGCCTTAGCTGTGGCTTGGGAGTATTGGATGCCCTTGATGCCCTTGCTGATTGCTTAAAGGACCAGGTCACCTCTGGGACAACCAGATCTTATTTTATTGTTGTGTGGGACACGATCAACACAATCCTGAATTATTTTTTGTGTTCAATCTGGGTTTTTAGATATGTTAGTATTTCAGCATGCTACAACTGGTCATATGATGCATTTTGCATCATATGACCAGTTGTAGCATGCTGAAATCGGCTGAAATACTAAAATATCTAAAAACACAGATTGAACACAAAAAATAACTCAGGATTGTGTTGATCGTGTCCCACACAACAATAAAATAAGATCTGGTTGTCCCAGAGGTGACCTGGTCCTTTAAGCGATGGATTTCAGGACCTGGTCGTTCCTCGATAGAAACCGGCCCTCAGGCCTCACCCAGCGCCTTGGAGCAGCTGCTCAGGATATGTTCAGGATATGTAGGGTACCTGGGTGCTCAGGATGTGCACTGCAGATATTCCTGTGCCCATGCCACAAACTCCTCCCTGACTGAGCTGAAACAGAGCCTGAGTTTATTGTTCTTCCTGTACAGCCTGGTTTTGCTTAGGCTGCGGCCACAGCCATCTTCATTCAGCCATCATAGATGAGTAGAGGCCAGAGGATTTTTGGGTGCATTTCATGCTGGTAAACACAGGCCTTGAATCTTCCAGGGAGCCCCCTCCAGGTCAGCACTGGTTGCCTTGATGGAATCTCTGTCATTCAGAGTGCGGTTGAAGACATTTCCAAGGCTCATCACCGGCTTCTCAATGACTGATGGGATCTGGTGTTCTCCCAGACTGAAGCGAATTTGTCTATGATATTCCCCTTCTTTTGGATAATTTTTCCCTTACCAGGTATCTTCCAGCACATGCCATTGCTCACAGTCTTGGACCATCCAAGGCAATGGCACTGCCAGCATTCCATGCTTTAATGGGGAGCAACACAGCCTTTGGCAAGGGCAAGAAGACAGTCCGTGCGGCAGTCCTTGCCTGAACTCGCCTTACCTCTTCAGCTGCTCTCTGGCCCTAGCCCCACAACTGAGATGATCTCCACCCACACACCCATTCTCCAGAAATCTCTCCAGAAGCTGTATGGTGTTTCCGGGGGGGGGAGAGTGTTTTCTGCTGGTGTTTCAGTCCGTATCAAAGGGTGCGTTCGGAAATGCGCACCGGGTGTGTGCTCAGTGTAGTGAGTGCCTAAACCCAACCCTAATCCTAACCTCAGTAAAACTATGCCTAAACCCAACCCTAACCCTAACCCTAACCTCAGTAAAACTATGCCTAAAACTAACCCTAACCCTAACCCTAACCAGACCCAGTGCACATTTCCGAACGCACCCTTTGATACACTCGGACTGAAACACCAGCAGAAAACACTCTCCCGTTTCCGGGGATGACATTAGGACTGTGTCCTAATGCTCGACTCTCCCTCTTCCTTCACAAAGGAAGCTACTTTGATCACATGCCACTAAGCAGTGATGCGCTCCATTGGAAGTGCAAGACAGACTGTATTATTGTAGCTATGGGTTCTGGTGTAATAGTGGTTTATTGTCGTCGGCCATTTTTTAAATGGATATAAATAGAAAATGAAGGGTGATCTAACTTGTCTCTTTGGATTTGTTTTTTCCTATGGCCCTAAGGTACTTCCATACCAAAGGAAAAGTAAATCAAAGTTTAGGGGGAGGGGTGGGGGGGTAAGTTACCCTGTTAAAACATATTATATTTTCATGAAATATGCATATTTTACCCTCCGCTGTCCTGTTAATTAATGAAGTATTGGGTTTTTTGCATTGAAACCTGTTTAGTTGAATTCCTAGACCCCATAAATGTACACTTTGACACCAATAATATTATTATAGCTCTAACAGAAGCAAAGTTGGGGTCTGGTGTAATAGTGGTTTATTGTTGGCGGCCATTTTTAAAATGGCTATAGATAGAAAATGAAGGGTGATCTAAATTGTCTCTTTGGATAAATTGTTTCCTATGGCCACAAGGTACTTCCATACCAAAGGAAAGGTGAATCAAAGTTTAGGGGGAGGGGTGGGGGTGTAAGTTACCCGGTTAAAACGTATTCTTTTTCATGAAATTTGCATATTTTACCCCCGCTGTCATGTTAATTAGTGAAGTATTGGGTTTTTTGCATTGAAACCTGTTTAGTTGAATTCCTAGACCCCAAAAATGTACACTTTGACACCAATATTATTATTTTAGCTCTAACAGAAGCAAAGTTGGGGTCTGGTGTAATAGTGGTTTATTGTTGGTGGCCATTTTTAAAATGGCTATAGATAGAATATGAAGGGTGATCTAAATTGTCTCTTTGGATACATTGTTTCCTATGGCCCTAAGGTACTTCCATACCAAAGGAAAAGTGAATCAAAGTTTAGGGGGAGGGGTGGGGGGGTAGGTTACCCTGTTAAAACGTGTTATTTTTCATGGAATTTGCATATTTTACCCCCCGCTGTCATGTTAATCAGTGAAGTATTGGGTTTTTTGCTTTGAAACCTATTTAATTGAATTCCTAGACCCCAAAAATGTACACTTTGACACCAATATTATTATTATAGCTCTAACAGAAGCAAAGATATGGGGTCTGGTGTAATAGTGGTTTATTGTTGGCGGCCATTTTTAAAATGGCTATAAAAAGAAAATGAAGGGTGATCTAACTTGTCTCTTTGGATAAATTCTTTCCAATGGCCCTAAGGTACTTCCATACCAAAGGGGACCTTTGCATCATGACTTGAAGTAAAATGTGTCTTACTGCCTCCACTAGATCTGCAAGACATAAACAAAGGCACAGAAGAAATGCAAAGTAAACTGCACACTCAAAGTTCAGATGCACAGTTCTCATCAACCACTTAAAGCCCATATGGTTGAGCATTCCGGATCAAGTCACCATAAAATGGATCTTCTCTTTCTCCCTTTCAGGTTAATGTGTACATAGCAGGCAGTCTGTAAGATAAGTTGCTGCACACTCAAAGTTTAGATGCACAGTTCTCATAGATAGATAGATAGATACCTTTATTATCCCAAGGGGGAAAATCATCTGACCAGGCCCAAATGACCTTGACACCTTCCCTTTCAGCTGCTGATGGCAACTATAAATATTCCTCATGTGCACATAAACAAAGGCACAGAAGAAATGCAAAGTAAAAAAAATAACAAAAACAAAAAAAAGAGTTGCTGCACACTCAAAGTTCAGATGCACAGTTCTCATCAACCACTTAAAGCCCATTGAGCGGAGTCCCTCAGGGCTCTATGATAGTGTATTTTCTGTTTTAGCTCTACATAAAATATTTGAAAATGGCAGATCTATTTTATGTTTACTTATTTTCTGAGGTTTTCCCTCAGAATATGGATCCTGGGGTTTAAGTGGTTAAATACCGAATGTTTCAGCGGTCCATGCTGCCTTCATCAGGGTGGCCGGGGTTACATTTTAATGAATACAATTGCATTTTGTCCAATTGGTATGGTAGACCAGTGGTTACCAAACGTTTCTGTGAGACTGTGACCCAAAAGAGAAATTAGACCTGTGCCTGGGACCCAAACTAGTGAAAATAGCAGATCTACAAGCTCACAACACAATGTTTTGTGCTGCTTTGTGAGCTTGTAGATTGGCTGTTTTTCCTACTTCTTAATTTATGGAATTTCTTAGATTTTAGTTTTATTTATTCATGAAATTACTTCGAAAGATCATTGCATTTATCATTAAAATCTTTGCTTTTTTTGTTGAAATAATATTTAAAACAAAATGTACGAAACAAAAAATTAAGAGACCCATAATGTCCGCAACCCACAAATGGGTCCCGACCTACTGTTTGGGAAACAATGTGGTAGACTACCGGTATGTTAATACAATTTATTACACGGCTTGGTTGAATGCTTGATTCTGATTGGTCAGTCAAGGAAATTAGCGGTGTGTTATGTATCTGGCTCGGCGGTCGTTATCGGGAAATACAAATCCCGACAGCCTGATAACCCCCGAGGCGACTTTTGATTGTATTTTGTCTCCCTGCTCTTCTATGGAGACCTTTAGATTGTGTCAAAGTGCTTGTCTCACCTGACACGAAGTTTGACCTGATGGTCAAGATTAAATTTATCCTCTGAGCAAGCAGGCATGCAGGCTCTATTAGATCAATTGTTTAAAAAAATTCAGCACCGGGTTCAAAATAAATCTGGGGTAGAAGAGGAAAATTGGTTACAGTGCAGCTTTAAGTCTGACCAGGCCCAAATGACCTTCCCTTTCCCCTCAAAGAACACTTCCAGCTGCTGATGGCAACTATAAATATATACGGTAGGCCTATACCTAAATTACCTCATTAAATGCAGGCATGAACCCCCATTGTTCACGGAACCCATCTTTACCACCTGAAGTCAATCCTAAATCCGGTTACGCAGTAGGGGCTCAACCCCCTTCTGCTGTATAATATCCTGAGTTGTGTGTCAATATTAGTACTTGTCCAGGCCTGGCGTATATCTTGAATTCGTTTATGTATTAACTTCTCATAACATTTACTCTATAGATGTGAGAGCCACAGGGCGCCAATCAGACTCAATACCTTGGACTTTTTTTTTGCACTGGTACAATGACAGATGATTTAAAAAAGGAGGGACACACAACTGTGGCAAGAGAGAGTGCACATATACCTCCTGTGCCCTAGTTTTGCACCCTTCATGTATGGAGTGCCGCTGTTTTCAACTTTGTGATTCTTTTCGATGTACAAGTTTGGCTGTAACCTTATAGCCCCACGGGGGAACTCCGGCTGGGTTTGAGTTTCAGGTTTTACACTGTCATATGGAAGTGAAGGTTACGCAAGACAGTTTCAGTCAAGCATGTGTGACTGACCGTTCCCTAATCCATAGGCGGCAGGTCTGGGGGTGGCGCATGATGCGCATCGCCGCGGCACCCGCGGGCTGCAGAGTCGAAACCCCATTAGAAGTTGACAAAGTTGAATTCTCACTAAATGACATTCTTTATACTACTATTGGGGGAGCGCTCTCATTGGTATGCAAATGTAGGCCAATTGTTCTTCTGTTTTTACCTGGCAGATTTGAGATTTCCAAACACCTACAAGTGCACAGACAGCAATTATTCAAAAAAAAAAAAAAAAAAAAAAAAGATAAGCAAGTGGGTCATAGAGTGGGTGAAAAGAGTCTATAGTCTGTAATTCACTATTAAGGAGATGTAGCCATACATGGAGATGGCCAAACTGCTCTTTTTCAAACGACCCTGGGACAATCACAGCAATATCTGAGCTAGTTGGCAGATTAATGGTACCTCGATGGATATTTCGTGGAGCTCTGTCATTAAGATAGATTTCCATCTCTGAAGAAGGGTTCTTAACATTAAGTATCTCTACTGCTGTTTTGAACTGTTTCATTAAATGTTTACAGTCATGTAACGCTTGTGCTCTTTTCAGTAGATCTTCGCCAAAAGGAGTTTATTTGAAGGGTGTGCCTTTCGGTTCTGTAATTCATTGTCTGGATCATAGACCTATAGCTGAGCAAATTTAGGGGTTGTCGAATCTGAATCGGGAAGTAGACTACCAATAAAATGATAACATTTTCCTTGAATTCGAAATCCTGGTTTGAAACCTCCTGTATTGATTTCCTTCATTCCAAACAACGCCATAGCAAGGGCGTTATTGTAATTCCTGGCATTCTGTACAAATAGTGGATTTTCAAATAATTCTTTGATGATCTGAGGAGGTTGAGGAGGGATTGAAACTGGTTTGGGATTTTTGGCATCATAGTGAAGGTTAACACGGCCATTTGAACAGCAGAATCCTTTTCTTTCTTCTTTCCAGGATAATGCGCCACATGAAGAGCACTTTGGGCAGTTGAAAATGCTTACTTGTAGTGCTGCGCGGGTCAGCTTTTTTTCATAGCCCGCACCGCCCACAGCCCACATGGAACGTAACCCGCCTGCCCGCGCCGCAGAACAATCTACAAATCAACGAATCCGCCCGCTCCGCAACCCGCATTTAAAAAAAATATGGTATATCATCTCCACAATAGCTCATCTTTATATACGGCTCTTCTAAGTACCCAAAGTCGCTTTACAGAAAGGTCTACAGTAGCACAATATTGTCATAGGCTAAATAAACAAACATGTTGTTCAAATTCTGGGTTTAGCCTATTTGACAGCATAAAGACATTCATTCAAAGACGTTCATTGTCTCTAAATCGCAGGGGAATCGGCAAAGTAAGAATGGCGTTTCAGGTTTTATGTCAATCATATTTATACAGCGCCTCGCACTTCAAACAGACAGCAAAAGACCGTCAATACTAAATCCTGTTGGTTATTGATTAATCACCAGATTGGAGAGATGGGAGCGACTCGAGGTGAGCGTGGTTCATTCAGTATAAAAATCCGTCTCACTAGCGAAAGTTGTGTTTCAAATCGTATCCGTTGACTGGCTGGTTATATAACTTGACTGACACAAAGTATTTATAAACAGACTTGTGTGGATGACAGAGACATCTAAGTGAAATCCTGATCAGCGACACGCGCTGAATTGTTTGTGCATTCTCCTCTGCTCATGTTGTGTGTCTGACTGGCTGCTATATATATATATATATATATATATATATATATATATATATATATATATATATACTAGAAGTTCGCGGCCTTTTTGGCCGCTCACATCTAGAGATTGCGGGCGCTCACAGCTGCGTTGTAGCAGTTATCCAACTGATATGGCCATATATGGAGATCTGTATCTCTCCAAATGGCCACTTGTCCCTAGTGCCCAGTTGTCCAGGTGCCCACCTCTCCAAGTGGCCACTTGATCCCTAGTGCCCACCTCTCCAAGTTCCCACATGACCCTATTGCCCCCGTTGTCCAAGTGCCCACCTATCCAAGTGTCCAGGTGCCCACCTCTCCAAGTTCCCACATGTCCCTAGTACCCAGTTGTCCAGGTGCCCACCTCTCCAAGTGCCCACATGTCCCTAGTGCCCACATGTCCCTAGTGCCCAGTTGTCCAGGTGCCCACCTCTCCAAGTGCCCACATGTCCCTAGTACCCAGTTGTCCAGGTTCCCACCTCTCCAAGTGCCCACATGTCCCTAGTGCCCACATGTTCCTAGTGCCCAGTTGTCCAGGTGCCCACCTCTCCAAGTGCCCAGTTGTCCAGGTGCCCACCTCTCCCTAGTGCCCAGTTGTCCAGGTGCCCACCTGTCCAAGTGCCCACATGTCCCTAGTGCCCAGTTGTCCAGGTGCCCACCTCTCCAAGTGCCCACATGTCCCTATTGCCCAGGTGTCTGTCTGTCCGTCCGTCCGTCCGTCCGTCCGTCCGTCCGTCCGTCCGTCCATCCATCCATCCATCCATCCATCCATCCATGGATGGATACATCCATCTATCTCATCTACCACTGTGTGTGTGTGTGTGTGTGTGTGTGTGTGTGTGTGTGTGTGTGTGTGTGTGTGTGTGTGTGTGTTTGTGAGTTGACACGTGTGTGTGTGTGTGTGTGTGTGTGTGTGTGTGTGTGTGTGTGTGTGTGTGTGTGTGTGTGTGTGTGTGTGCAAAACCCACTCACTGTCTGACCGCACTGTAGCCTAATTTCTGGTGGTTCACTTGGAACGGCTCTGTTCCTAGTATAATGTTATGTGGTCTGCTCACATTGTGATCCCCTTCATCCTCTCTTATCCTCATATCTAATTGTCATTCTGTTCAGCTTCTGTACGCCCATACAAAGACTTTGTGGTGACTGTACTGTCACATGTGAGTGTTTCAACAATGGGGAGTGAGTCAGTCAGTCATTTACCGACACTGACTATTTTGCTGGACTGCCAATTAACCTGTAGTCTATTTGTGTCTTTGCCAGGCTGCTAATGGACATAACCCCTTTGTTTCATCACACCTGTGTGATTAGTCTATATATTTATCGCTGTTAAATTAATTCTGTATTTTTACAGGTGAAATATATATAGGCTATTATATAATTTTTCTCAAAGCCTAAAGCATAAAGCTCGAAATTCAGGACACTCATGCTCAAAATGCAATGACGCGTGAGCAAATTGCAGCGAGTGCACAAGCAAAGTGCGAGTGCAACATTGGATTCCATCTATTCAACTTTGTTTTTGCAATCTCAGCCACTAGATGGTGTTTGTTTAGCTGGGCTTATACAAATCTGTTTACTGGCATGTTTGCGTTCTTGTTGGTGGTCCAGAGTAGAAGAGCCCACCACAGCGATGACTCACAGGCCGGTGGCTTTGTGTCATGCACGTTAATGACCTCTGGGCTCTGATGGTACTGTGATAGCTGGAGCACTTGTTAAAGTTAAACAGCCATCACATTTAATTATCCTGGAGACCCAGGCTGGAAAATAACTAGAGCGCCTGATCCATGCCAGATTGTTGTGCCCGATGCTGATGCCGAATTTGGAGAGTCCTAGACCAGTAGTTCTATACTTTCTCATTTCAACGACCCCAACTCTTTGAGAGTGTACCAAAATGGACACGGTCCAACATTCTCAACTATGATGAGCAAGGTTATATTTGCCAAAATCGACAATTAAAGTTTTTTTAAATGTGTGAATCAATTCATAATCGTCCTTGTCCGCATCGTGATTAATCTATGAATCGATTTTATTTTCCACCCCGGTCCCCTACACAGTATGTCTGCTCTTCCATGCCATTAGGTCACCAAGCAACCACCCTCCCTGGAGGATGTTGTTGGCTGGTGTTGACAATGGCTGAGGAATTTGGGAACAGACTGATCTCAATGTCCAATTCGCTCTGTCATTATTGTGTCATTGTGTCACTACCAACCAGATGGCTCTCTTATCTCTTGATTCACTGAGAGGTTTTTCCTGACTTGTTGCCAACCAGGACAAAGCTGCCGGTTGTAGTGCCGCATTATGATGGAGGTGGCACAGGGTGTAACGTGTGCCGCCTGCAGAAGCCTTGAAAAGGCTGTACATGCTCTCTCTCTCTCTCTCTCTCTCTCTCTCTCTCTCTCTCTCTCTCTCTCTCTCTCTCATATAATGCACAGCACCGTTCCATTTTGCCCCTTTAAGCGCAAGACTGTTTCTCTCCCATCTGTACAGTATACTGTATATACGTTGCCATCACAGTTGCATGTGGTGTACAGTTCAATATACATTTACATTATGTGTACAGTGATGTATTTTATTCCCTTATTATTATTATTATTACTAGGGGATCCCTTCCCTTCTCCTCACCCGTCCAATCTCTAAACTGGATAGATACCCATATGCAGCCTTACAGTATATGCCTTGATATTATGTTCAGGGCTGGATTAACCATTGGGCCGGTGGGGCCGTTGCAAGGGGCCCTTGGCTCTCAGGGCCGCGTCATTGACAATTTACTAAAATTAAATGTATACGTTATTCAAATATCATATGTGTGGGCCCCTCCTCTGTTGTCTACAGGTGCTTTCTTGGCCCACAGATTATCATCAGGACTTAAAATCTGAGCTGGGTAGTGTGCATCGGGTGGAGGGGGGTTATGGTGGAGGAGGGGGCCCTAAAACATTATTGGCCAGGGGCCGTCGCGGGGGTTAATCTGTCCCTGATTATGATGTCACCCTTTGCCCCTCTCTGATTGGCTATGGTTATACAAGGCCCGTGGCCCGCGATTGGCTGCGGGCGTAAACACAGACGGACACCGTTTCTGGAACTTATAGATAGATAGGAAGATAGATTTGCCCTTTAATTATTGCTAGTACATGCTACTGCAATGTTTGAAGAAGCCCAACAAAAAAACACAGAAACACACGCTCTCCTCTCACCTGTCGCAGGCTCCTGATGCTGCTGTTGCGGATGGAGTCCATCAGGCTGTCGTGGGCGGACCTGAGCGGGGTGGAGGGCCTGCTGGCCCGCGCCTCCTCCGGCGCGCCCACAGGCCTCAGGGCGTTCTTCAGCTCCCTCAGGATGCTGCTCGTCTCCTCCTTCTCCTCCTTCGTCTCCTTCTTGCCCTTCTTCCCTTTCTTCCCCTTCGACGTCCTGGACGCCGGTGCCGGCGCCCGCGTGCCGACCTCCTCCTCGTGAGCCCGGATCACCTCAGCGATCTTCCTGGTGGGCTTCTTCTTCTTGGAGGGAGGGGCCGGGGGAGGGGGAGGTGGAGGAGGAGGAGGCGGAGGAGGAGGGGGAGGAGCGGGAGGAGTGTCTTTTTTGAGCGGAGCGGGGCGGGCGAGTTTCGGGGAGGACCAGGGCGAGTTGTGGGGAGAGGGGCTAGGCGTTCCCTTCTGTGAAGAACAGGAACGAGAGGATTGGTTACTCGTTTTCTTTCAAATATTTAGTATATTATCATTCAAATATTAGTGTTTCGGCAATTCACGGCGACTCGCTCGCAACCGCTCGCTCGGCGGTGTCTCACGTGGCTCATGGTCGCCTGAGACGGCGCGCCTCCGTCATCTCCACCGAAAACAAGCGCTCCTTTACAAGAACCTAACTGAACCCTGGTGGGTTGGGGATTCACGCGTTACATACCAGCGCAGTGGTGCGTGGGTTAACGGCTCCGTCCGGCGCCCTCTGCTGGCCTTGCTGCTGCTGCTGTCTTTGTTCCTGCAGACGTCTCTGTCTCTGGCGGTCCTGGTTCCTGGTCAGGATGCCCGTCATGCTCATCCTGGGCCCCGGCAGGTTGAACTGGTAGCCCAGCTTTATCAGGGTGTGGTTCTCCCTCAGGAGCTTCACCATCTCCATCTCCACCTGACACACACAGCAAGCTCACTGTCACTGGTGGAAAATGTACTCCAATTTCTTCTTTCTAAATACTGCAATATGGAAATACTCTGTTACAAGTAAAAGTCCAAATTTAAAATTGACTTGAGTAAATGCGCAAAGGTATTGGTATCAAAATTTACTTAAAGTACCAAAAGTAGAAAGTATTCATCATGCAGAATGTCCTGTTGCACAAGTTTTCAAATGTATAAAATGTATAAAAATCTTTACCTCAAAAAAGTACAGTACTTAAGTAAATGTAGTTGTTACTTTCCACCACTGGACACGGTCTAGTTTACTAATAGAATGGCTGCAATGTGTATTTTTGAGATTTGAAGTAGACAAGACTGACTGACTGACTGACTGACTGACTGACTGACTGACTGACTGACTGACTGACTGACTCAGTTCCAGTTCTTTGTTAAAAATCACACCCGTGTGAAGTGGAGCTGTGTGTGTGTGTGTGTGTGTGTGTGTGTGTGTGTGTGTGTGTGTGTGTGTGTGTGGATCATGTGTACCGATTTTTGTGACATTTGAAGAAAATATGTAGGAAAAGGAGCAAAAAGTGTGTTTTGGAGAAAATTCAAGATGGCGGAAAATCTATCATGGCGCAAATGGGCGTGGCCTATATGGGGAGATGCGTCATGACCCAAGGAATCCAGGGAAAAAATATTTTTAATTTTCCGACCTACGGTTCAAGAGTTACAGGCCAAAACGTAAAGTGGGGTGTTATGGCGCCACCATGTGGCCAAATGACACAATTATTTTTTATTTAATCCTTGAAATCATTATGAACCTCCTCTCCAAGTCTTGAAACTCTAGCCCCTATGGTTTGCGAGAGACAAATAATTGAATGTGAGTTTTTGCGATTCCCATTATAAGTCAATGGGGAAAATTAATTCACTAATAAATTAATATCAATTAAACTATTGAACCTTTCTCTTAGCAAGTTACTAGCCCACGATTCCCGAGTAAGCCGGTCGATTTGACATATGGCGCGAGTGTGTGGTGGCAAAACTGTGGGACTAGTAGCGTGCCGAAGTTTAGGAAGTTCAGGCTACATACACACAGACACACAGACACACAGACAGACAGACAGACACACAGACCCACACAGCCACGTATAGGGAGCCTGTGCTTCACACAGCTCCAAAAATCACACCCGTGTGAAGTGGAGCTGTGTGTGTGTGTGTGTGTGTGTGTGTGTGTGTGTGTGTGTGTGTGTGTGTGTGTGTGTGTGTGTGTGTGTGTGTGTGTGTGTGTGTGTGTGTGTGTGTGTGGATCATGTGTACCGATTTTTGTGACATTTGAAGAAAATATGTAGGAAAAGGAGCAAAAAGTGGGTTTTGGAGAAAATTCAAGATGGCGGAAAATCTATCATGGCGCAAATGGGCGTGGCCTATATGGGGAGATGCGTCATGGCCCAAGGAATCCAGGGAAAAAATATTTTTAATTTTCCGACCTACGGTTCAAGAGTTACAGGCCAAAACGTAAAGTGGGGCCAAATGACACAATTGTTTTTTATTTAATCCTTGAAATCATTATGAACCTCCTCTCCAAGTCTTGAAACTCTAGCCCCTATGGTTTGCGAGAGACAAATAATTGAATGTGAGTTTTTGCGATTCCCATTATAAGTCAATGGGGAAAATTAATTCACTAATAAATTAATATCAATTAAACTATAGAACCTTTCTCTTAGAAAAGTAATAGCCCACGATTCCCGAGTAAGCCGGTCGATTTGACATATGGCGCGAGTGTGTGGTGGCAAAACTGTGGGACTAGTGGCGTGCCGAAGTTTAGGAAGTTCAGGCTACATACACACAGACAGACAGACAGACAGACACACACACACACACACACAGACCCACACAGCCACGTATAGGGAGCCTGTGTTTCACACAGCTCCAAAAAGTTAAGAGTTCTCATAAAGGGACTGCCCCATAGGTCGAACTCCCGTTGGGTCGACTGAGGTTAGGGTTAGGGTTAGGTTTAGGCATACCAGTTTTAATGAGGTTAGGGTTAAGGTTAGATTTAGGAGGACATGTTACCGTATACTGGATGGTATCTTTTAGCAACATAGCTGAAGAGAACCTTTACTAAACAAACACTAAATATGATTAGGCCTAATATCAGCATATACACCTATTTAACATTTATTTGAACAAAAGAACATATATTTACCGTGGCACCTTTAAGTACCACTAGGTAAAGGGGTCAGCTAAATGCCTAATGATTGTGTCAAACTGACCTGTCCTCCACACATATGTCTCTGGTTGTGGAAGCGTAATTCAGTGAGAGTGTGGTTTCCCGGCAGGGCCTGGACCAGCGCCATCACACCTTTCCCCGTCACGTAGTTGGACTCGATGTTCAGGCTGACGATGGAAGAGTTCTCTCGCAGCATCTTGCCGATGGCCAGTGCCACGGGGTCGTCGGCTCGCGTGTTCGCCAAGCTGAACACTCTCACATGCGTGTTGCAGCGCAGCGCCTCGGAAAACCGGATCAGAGTTTCCTGTAGAGCAGGGGTTAGGTGGGCAACGTTGATGATGGCGAGGGCCACTATATTTCCACCTTCACTCCAGAGGGGCACATTGCATATTGCTACATCGTACTTTGTCATTCTAGTATCTCATGCAAAAGAAGCAAAAATAGCAGATCTACAAGCTCAAAACGCATCGCGCTGCGATGCGTTTTGAGCTTGTAGATCAGCTATTTTTGCTTCTTTTGAATTGGAATCCTGAATTATTTTTTGTTATTTTTTAATTGGAATCCTGAAATGTAACATTTTGATTTAATTTCAAACGCATTTAGTTATATACTGTACTCATGTTAACTTTATGAACCTAAATACAAATACATTGGACATAAAAAAAATACATTTTAATACTACTATACAAGTCATTAAGCTACTAATATAGACTGACGGAATTAAAGCAGGTCATGTTTGGAATTATAACAGCTGAAATCAATTGTATATCAGTATTCTGGTATTAACCTGCTGGCCGCATTAAGTGAAGGTGGGGGCCGCATGTGGCCCCCGGGCCGCCAGTTGCCCATGCATGCTGTAGAGGAAGGTAAACACATCAATACAGCAAGACCGATGTATCAGTTTGCTCGATATATCGGCTTTTTTTGGCTTTTTGTGTGTCATTGGTATCGGCAGTTAGGGGCTGTGTCCACACTCAGAGAACACTTTTTGAGTTGCAGCGCCTGTGTGCTGTGATTTCTAGACGCACTGGTGCGCTCATCTTCCCAGCACCAACCATCACACTTCAGCACTCCCAACGGGTGGCGTTTTTAAGGGTGCAGCACCCTGGGCGCTTAAAACACAAACAAAATATCTACTATTTATTTTATTTATTCTTTGAATGGGGCTTAAAGGACGACTTCAGACATTTTCAACCTATCTATCTTCATATAACTGGTCCTCACCATTGCTCATTCTAAAAGGTAAAAGTTTTGTCTACTTGGTCTATGTCTCAGAGGAGGGCTGTGAACATTTCAGAAACACGCCTACCAGTGACATCATCGATGGGGAATCCAAGCTAATAGAAACTGCAATCTGAAGTGTCCACAGTCCTCCTATATGAGAGACAGACCAAGGACAAATAGTATACCATTTTATCATGAGCATTAGTGAGGACCTTAAGGACTTTTATGAAGATAGGTTGAAATGGGTCCTTTAAGTGATTAATTAAAATACATTTCTTTATTTTGTTTTATCAAAAATGTATTCGTTTATTTGGTTTGCTTATGAGTTAAACATTCTAAAATAGAAACTAGGATAACATCTTTAAAAAAATGACGATTGGCATCAGACCCAAAGAATTGGCATTGGTTAGCCTCTACAAATTAAGTTATAAATGACTTACTGAATGAACCGGTTAATGGGAGATTTTTAAATCCCAACTGGATCATGGAGGGCTGTGAATTAACCAAAAACATGAACCACATGTTTGTTCTCCTACAAGATCATACCCCAACAGAGCCTCAAAATGTACCCTCTACTTCCCCCACACATTTCCAACTGTAAATAATACAGTTAATACAATAATGGGACTGGCTTATATGATTTATAAACCTTTCAATAATGTACAGCAATGTCTTCCGAGAATGTGTGAACTTTACCATGGGACACAATGCAAATCCCAGGATTATGAGAAGAGCAGAGGTCACATTGACTCTGCTAACCTTTACATGTCTTTTTTTTACAGTGCAGTCTTCACTGAAGAAGACATTAATTAATATGTTTATCACAATTCAAGATCAAATGTTTTGCTTTGTCCAGGCTGTACAGTACGTTGTTAACAAGTCGTTAATGTTGCAGGGGTATGTGTTGTGTTTCCATAACCTTGCCTTGATGACATCTGTGAATCCGTCAAGTCTAAAAATAAAACTGCCATGGAATGAAAAGCTGCCTCAGCCATGGAGCACGGACAGGCTAAAAGCTAACATGGTTAAAAAAGTTAAATATATACAGTAATAGCACACTTTGAGGTGCTGTGTGCATGGGTCTAGCTTGCTGTGTGTGTGTGTGTGTGTGTGTGTGTGTGTGTGTGTGTGTGTGTGTGTGTGTGCTTTCTGAATATGGAAGAATTTGAAGCACTATAACTCACTGATCTTCCATTCACAAGTCATTTTAGTTAATCCAAGATGGGGGGTGGGATGGCAGTTTTCTTGGAGAGCAATTAAACTCCAAACAATTTCATAATGAATCCCACTTGGACCACTTAGCAGCAGATTGTTCACAGAGACTCACGGTTCTGCTGGAGGGGTTTATGGCGTGTATTGTCTAGTTTGGCACATGCCAACATGATGACATTATTATGACAACACATGCTGAAGACCCTGGGTGTCTCAGCTAGAGGTGTCATTTCAGATAGAAAATAGGGGGTAGTACAAAAAGGTTACCACTTGCGCCCCGTTTTCCAGAATAGCCATGGCCAAAACGCATATTCATTTGGGGGTCATTGACATGAACCTTTGGTAGACATGATTACCGGTACGGCAGACACTGAGACGGATGGGAGTAGACTGCAGTCTTACCTGTGAGATATCGTCGATGTTGTTGAGGTTGACCTCTGTGAGTTCGGGGTCGTTGCTGAGGACTCGCTCCAGGGCGTCGTCCACCACCACGGGGTTGCCGTCGGCGCTGGCGTCGGCTGGCGGAGGAGGCGGAGTCAGAAGCCTCTGAGGCTCCGCCCTCGGCGGCTTCAGGAGCGCCTGGGGGCTGATGACCCGCGGCGGCGGCAGCACAGAGTCCTTCGGCGGCTCGGGTTTCACTTTATCCTCCTCTGTCTCTTCCTCCTCCTCTTCCTCCTCCTCTGTTACTGCTTCCTCCTCTTCCTCGCTCTCCTCCTCACTCTCCTCTTCTTCTTCCTCTTCTTCCTCTTTTTCGTCTGCACGCGCTTTCTTCTCTTTCTCGTTCTCTCCGTCTTTTTCGTCCTCTGCCTCGCTGTCGCTTTCCGTCACGCACTCCTCCTCCTCTCCCTCGTCCTGGATGTCAGTTCAGTTTTAAAATTGGTCAGTTGATTAATTTTCCATTTAAAGCCGTATTGCGTCAATGTTGTTTTGTTAATAAAATATTATGATGTCCAATCTGTATGGTAAACTATATTAATACACTCGTACATTTGGGGTGGTTGTATTTGATCTCCCGGCTCTTCTATTGTAGTAGAACCTTTTTCTAGGTTGGACATGACCTTTGACACAATCCAGTTTCCGATAGAGTTTTCCGATGCATTCTCCACTTTTAGAGCCGAGTTTAATTCGGTTCGGGTCGGAGAGTCACAACATCTCGGCAGCACAGAACAGCCGACTTTATGACGGTACACCCCCCCCCCCCCCCCCCCGAACCTCTGAATGACGTCATATTGTAGTTTGGACAGAGCCGAACCAAATTAAACTTGTCTCTAAAAGTGGAGTATGCATCGGCCCTTACTTGTTATAGAGCAGAAGGGTGATTATCTGTCAAATTAAATTAGCAATTTTAAGTATCTCGTCTCGTCTAAAATTACTGTACTCCCTTTACTTGAACCTTAGCATCCCTGTTCTGCGGGGAGCATTTGCCAAAAATAGCTGATCTAAAATCTCACGCCCGTGGTGTAGAGGGAGTGGAGCAAGTAGACAGCTGACCCTGGTCAACTAAGTATTAGTTTACTAGTAGTATAGGGGATTACATGGTTGAATAATTCCTCGTGTTTCATCTTTGCAGAGGGAATTACTTTACTTAATTTCTTACTTCCATGCAGGGAAAACCACATTTTTTGCCAAAACAACAAATCCACCCACACTAACCGGCTTGGGACTTCCCCCTTCTCCTCCTCCTGCTCGCTCCTCTTCCAGAAGCTTCCGTGTCTCGTTCTCCCAGTACTTGGTCAGGGCCTCTCGGCTGAAGGTCCCCGTCGGTGTCTTGTCCGTCTGGTCCCTCTGTCTCAGGCCGATGGGGACATTGTCATCCGGGTCGATGTCCACCAGCTCCTTCTCCAGTTCGGCCAGCTCCTCCGGGCTGAGGGAGGCCAGGAGCTCGTCCTCGTCGACGTCTTCGTACTTACTGAGCTCCCGGCGGTACCCAAACTCCATGGTTCAAAGAGGATGAGATACCGATTAATGCTGGTTCAAAGAAGTATGTAAAGATTGTAGAGAAGCTAAAATGGCAGAAAAAACATTGAAATTAAAAACAATCCAGACAGTCAGAGATATTTGGGCAACTGTTTTTTTTTCTTCCAATTCCAATAAAAAAAATTAAAAAAAGAAAAGAAAAAGTGAATCGTTGCCTGTCCTGATAGGAACGATGTGTAGAAATACTGTGGGAGTTTTTCAGCGTTAGACAAGATGCTGTCGGGACGATCCAAAGGTACGGGAGTGCCTCAAGTCCGATCAAGGTGCCTCCTCTCTGGGGCAATTGTCTGCTCAAACCAGCCTCTGTCCCAACAAGTCCCAGACAAAGAGTGGATAGACAATTCTCCCACTCCAGTCTAAACTGGATCTATCCCGGTTGGCAGACACGGCTAACTCCAGGGAGTGTGTGTGTGTATGTATGAGAGGGACAGCGTAGGGGACCTGTCTGTCCACTCTGCTATCTAATCTCTCCAGCTGCTGTTTAGGCCTTAAGAGAGGGATCAGAGAGGAGTGTAACAAAGCGTCAGCCCGGGTGATGCAGGGTCTTTTTTTAGGGAGTCGCTGCTCTGAGAGGCTGATCCACAAAAAGCCGGTGAGGTCAGCGCAACCCCATGCACCCCACAGAGACTCAACCTCGCAACCATGCTGTCAGCGCACCGCGACTGGGCTTTGTTAATGGCCAAAAAATAGACCATGCAGAACCTGTCCCGTTGCTGAAAGGCCACTGGTTTGAGTTCTGTTATCAGGGAAGGAGCTGCTTGATCTATAGGCCCGTAACGAAACAGCACACTGGTAGTAAAACATCATGGCATCTTTGAGGGCCTCCTTTCTCACTCCAGCATTCTTGGAATCTCCTTATCCACTTAAACCCTATATGCAGTACTTAGTTGACCGGGGTCCCCCAGGGCTCAATGCTAGGTCTGCTCCATTCTTCCCCCTACACAAAATCTCTTCATCAAAAACAGCCAATCTGCCAGCTTGAGCTTGTACATCCTCCGCCCCAAATAGGACGAGGGTTTGTTTGGCTGACCTTTCACCTTGATTTGGCAGTCATGCCGTCAACAGCCAGCCAGCGTCCATGAACAATCATGTTACATGACACCAAACTCCTGTCTACTGTATGTATGTCATTCTGATCAACAGGTTCGGCCTTACAGTAGGGGTTGTCATACTCTTTTATACCAGGACCCTGTTTTTGGGGGAACATTTGTTGGTGACACCACTCTTGATTTAAGTTGAAATGAAGCATACAGTATTTAAAAAATAAAATAATAATAATAATCACACCTAGTGTGAAGTGAGCGGTGCTATCTACGAGTTATTTTCATCAAGCGTCCCGCTAGCCAATCACAGCGTGTCCTGCGAACTTGGCCAATGGGACCCTGGGTGTACAACAAACTTTGAGCCGTTTGTGTCAAGATGTAGGCATAGCTCCTTCCAAGACACCGCTCCAAAAAAGAATGGACACATTGGTAGCTGTCGTGGAATTCTGGATCACTCAGTTATCAATGAGGCAATAGGAGTTGAGACAATATTCTAGGTGGTGATGGTTATGCTTCATGTACAGTAGTACTACATGATAACCTGGGGAGAAGTACAATATCACTCATTTCAGTGGTACGGTAGTTCTGCCAGGGGCACAGGGCAGAGACCATAGTTATGCTGTAGCTGCTTCAAGGACAAACTGAAGATGTAACACAAACAATAGCTATCAGGCCTCTAGGCTCTTAAAGCTACCAATATCATTATTTATTGTAGAAGTATTATAAGTGATGGTAAAATATAAAGCAGCCATGTCATTTCTTTCTCATAGGCTATACTATAGCGTATAGGGATATATTTATTTATCAATATTAGTTTAAAAGCTAGAGAAAAGTGTTTGTAAATGGAAGCGCATGCAGTATAGCTTAAAGGAGTAGTTCACCCCCAAAAAACAAAAATATATAATTTAACTCAAGTCTCCATGGTGGAAGAGAATCATACACAGGCTTCTCAAAAACAAATAAAACAGACTTAATGGGAAGGATGCCTTTTTCTTTTTCAAACAGCCATTTCTATGGAACACCACATGTTCACCTCCAAAATGACTTTTTTTCCTATTGATTACTCATGCAATAGAGACTTGAGTTCAATAATCTTTTTTGTATTTGTCGCATTCCTAAGACAAAAATCCAACAAATATTATTGAACTCAAGTCTCCATGGTGTGAGTAACCAATAGGAAAAAAAGTCATTTTGGGGGTGAACTACTCCTTTAAGCCTGAAGCAGTTGTACGTTGAAAGTAGCAGGTCTCGAGCTAACAACGTATTGCAATGCGCCACATTTTCCAAACAATTACTCTTAGAGATGTAACAGATCATGTAACACAAGCTGGTCTTTGTCCAGTGACTATAGCAGTATAGTATACTATTATGCTTAAATACCAACAGACATAGGCGACTCTAGCCTCTTCCAGCAAGGGGTGCACGACCTCTATTACCTCATGCACGCGCGACGTTCGCGCGCTGCGCGAAAAAAATTGCGGATATTAGCGGTTTTGTAATGTTGTTTTAGCGGATTTCTGCAGTTAATTTTGTACCCAAATGTAAAAATAAGTTACTTGCGGTTATCGGTTTCAAGTTAAAATCGGTTCGGTTCTACACGGCGGCAGAACCATTTTGGGCTTAATATAATAGGGTTTATAAAAGCATGATCTGACTGTCTTAGTCTTACCTTGGGCTGGTCAGGAGGAAATGGTTCAGTCACGCACAGTGAGACAAGAGTCCTGGCTGATAGAGCCTGAGGTCTGTGTTTTGTAGAGGAAAGTCAGGTACAAAATGATCCTCTCCATGTGATGTTTCAGGGCAAGCAGCTATATTATAATATCTACCGGTAGTCACGTCCATAGTAGTGAAGAGCTCGAACTCCATGCTTTATCTTTAACAGATGTTGTTTTCAATTTCAATACTGGCGCGTGGATATGACATCACATCAGGAGGGGAGGGGGGGGCTGCCTGGAGCTGCCAGCCTCTATCACTACCACTAGGGGGTGTTGTTGTATTCGGTCTGAGTGGATGTAAAGTTACATTACAAAAAAATAAAATAAATCAAAATGGCCGCCTGGCGGCCAGGGGTTGCACGTGCACCCTAGGACACCCCTTAAAATCGCCTATGCCAACAGATATAGTGAATGCAGTGTAAGACTGTGTCGGCTGACCTGAGCCAGATTGTGAACATGCCACTTTGCCATGGTGATAAACTAGGCTGTTATGTTGCATGGCTTCATCATGACACAGCCACACTTCATCAATTTCACTAGGATGAGCTTGACAGCGTAATTAACCACTTCTCTGCAAATAAACAACCATTATTCATGTATACATACATATCTCTATGTACACATTGTGTTCTTGGGCAAAACAACTACAGTATACAACACACACACATGCACACACGCGACTTGAAAGTGTCTCTCTAACGTCAAATAAACATACATACATCTTGGACCCCTATACTGTAGGCTCCATTTTCGTAACTCATCACATGTTCCGGCATAACCGAATCACTTCTGAGAAGCCTTTGTAGTTCCCCTATCCCCTTTTCCAATGATCTTCACAGTACATAGGCTACTGCAGTGAGTGCAGTACATCTGTTTGCTTTCAGCTACCACAAATTCCTGTAAACCTTAATTCTTTTGGTTTGAGCACAGAGGGGGGGGGGGTGTTTTATCATATGCCAATGGCGCACGCACGCACGCGCGCGCACGCACACACACACACACACACACACACACACACACACACACACACACACACACACACACACACACACACACACACACACACACACACACACACACACACACACACACACACACACACACACACACACACACACACACGCGCACAAAAGAAACCTCATTAAAACCAAGATAAAATGGGACAAATTAGAGAGCAATGTTTTGTGTACAGAAGCTCAAGCATCATATATTGTATGCTATCTCACATTGCAACAAAATGAATGGAATTAGCCTACATGTAAACAACTCTCCCATGTAAACTACACCAGTGTTTCTCAAATTATGTTACAATGGAGCTAATAGAATGCAATTACAAAAATGAAATAAAGCATAATTTGAAAATAGAGCTACCAATACATTGGTAGCCTAAAACATGCATATTTATTAGACATTCATTTTATGATTCCTTTTGATTTTACAGTATATAAAAGCTACAGAGAAGGGTTTTTAAATAATGCATTAAAGGAGAATTCCGGCCTAGAAGGTTTTCTTACCTTTTGATGGTGGTGTTCTCTCCCCAAAAGAGTAGTCAAATTATTATTATTTATATATTTTTTATTTATATTTCATAACCGACCCGACCACAGCTCCAGACCGGAGCGCTTGGTTACAATGCGAATCCGCTTATTTCTCTGGCTCAAGTAGTAGTCCCTCTACAGTGTCATATTCATCACAGGGCGCTGCCATTATCGTTTAAAAACGCAGATCTTTAAACTTGCATTTGAAATCAGCACCAACACCAAATCTAAACAACAACAATCTAACATATAATTTTCGGAATGTCTGAGTGAGTGTCTGTCTGTCTGAGTGTCTGTCTGTCACAGCGTTTCTCCTCAATGGCTGGAGCAATTGATCTGAAATCGCATCACCATAAGCATATGAACACACCTGACATAACTGTGAAGCCCGTTTGTCACTTTCACAAATCATATGCTGTATATTAGCATTTTTATGGTGTATCTATATCTATTCTGCATCTAGCTTGAGGCGTTTCTCCTCAGTGGCTGGAGCAATTGATCTGAAATCGCATCACCATTAGCATATGAACACACCTAACATAACTGTGAAGCCCGTTTGTCACTTTCACAAATCATATGCTGTATATTAGCATTTTTATGGTGTATCTATATCTATTCTGCATCTAGGTTGAGGCATATCTATTCTGCATCTAGCATGAGGCAACATGTTTAACCTGTGTGTGTGTGTGTGTGTGTGTGTGTGTGTGTGTGTGTGTGTGTGTGTGTGTGTGTGGGGGGGGGGGGGGGGGGGGGGTTGTCTGGCCCTGTTACAGATTTTGTCCAAAATCATGCAGATCGGTACACAGTATCTCTGTAGCCATTAAACGAAACGGGTATTTCTTACATTGATGCTCCTACATATTATCATGCAAGCACCAGTTAAAGTTACTTTCCATCCCTCATATACTGTGTGCACAGTGCACATCCCATAACCCACACACTGCACATCATTTCAGAGCTCATATCTTTGAACGGGTAAGGACTAGTAATAATAATTCTAACAATAATTTACACAGTGTAGCGACAAGTGGCATTATGACAGACATTTACAGAACAATTGTGAGTGATAGAAATAAGCAGATTATCACTGTAATCAACCGTTCCTTTCTGGAGCTGTGGACTGGTCGGGTCAGGCGAATGGACGAGATTGAGTGTTATGGGAAAAAACAAACAAACACCTGGACCACTTTTTAAGGAGAGAACAACACAGGTATCAGGGTCTGGAATTCTCCTTTAACACAATATGCTTTTAAAAATCCAATAAAACAGACTTAAAGGACAACTTTGTTGTTTGTTTACGAATCTCCAGTCAGCACTCCACTCCTATGGGTGTCGCTAGCGGCAACCAAGAATAACAGAATCACTCACATAAACTCCCGTAGGACAATTCCCATTGGCCGAAGGGTATGTCCGTCAAATGACGTACCCGCCTGGAGGCGGACCCCTATAAATTCCTCATCCGCCGGATGTTCCCCCTCTTTTTCGCTTCTGCTTCAACTGGATTGCTTGTTCACTCACTCGCTCCAACGAAGTCTTCAGCATTAAGAAATTTTACCTTCAAGTTTCAACTTTTCCCACTAACTACACTCAGGAGTTCGTTTCGTCTGCACCGATTTGGCGAGTAAGGTCGAGCCTACCGGTTTCGAGACTTTTTCTCCTGCCTTCTTCGAGTTTCTCCGCTAGCTAACCTTAGCCAGTTAGCTTGAGCTTCGCGCTAGCCTCAGCCCTCGCTTGTTAGCCTAGCTGCGCTAGCCTACTAGCTATCCACGGCTCCTCTACCTCGTGGTTAGCTTAGCCTCCGGCCTGCTTTTTGCAGCCTAACAATGGCCTCGGACGTCCCCTCGCCCTCGGCCTTTCGCTCCTGCTCCGTGGACGGATGTCCTTCCCTCATGGACCCGGGAGCTCCACAACGGAGGTGCACCAGCTGCAGGGAACAGGGCCTCTCCTCCGCCCCAGGTTCCCCAGAGGGCCGTTTCTCCCCGACCTCCGTGAGGCGGAGGCACGCCGCTGTAGCGGCTAGCCTCATCGACCTGATCGCCGACTTCCGCTCCTCTTCAGAGAGCCAGGTGCCCCAGGCCTTCCCTCCAGACCCATGGGAGGTCCCCACCGTTTCCCAAGAGGTCTCCAGCGGGGACATCGAGGTCTCCTTCGTGGCCGCGCAGCTCCGAGTCAGACGCTGGCCAGAGGAGGAGGACGATACCGACGAGGAGGGCATCTCTCTGCCAGGTCCGGTGGTTCCGGCCGCCTCGGGTTCTTCTTCCCAGGCCCCGACCGACCTGCTGCCTGCCCCCCCCGTCTCCACGGTGACGCAGGCCCCTTCCCCCCCTCCACAAGTGGCGGGACCCCGGCCTGAGGTGTTCGTCTTCACCGCACAGGCTCCCTCCCGGGCTCCCCGAGGCCCCGCTCTCGCCGCTGAGGGGACCCCCCACCGGCCTAACCCCCATCCAGCGACGATGACGGCCTGGTCCGTGCTGGAGAGGGCAAACCACACACTGGGCCTCCCAGTGGCTATGGGAGAACACGGGATGACTATGCTCCCCCAACTGCCGGGACTGCAAGAAGCCTTGCACGATACCTGGGAACAGCACTGGGATCCGACCAAACTCGACTTCCCCACCGAGTTCGTGGGGGGACCGGAGTTAGGCATCCCCACCTGCCCTAAAGTCAGTGCTCCTACCGCCAGCGCCCTCCAGGACAGGTTCTTCGAACTGAACCCGTGGGCACCCAAGAGTCCTTTCTCCTTGGGACAGACCCCGAAGCTGGAGGACAGGCGGGACTCTTCCGCGTCCAAAGGAGCCAGGGACGCCTACAGAGCCATGGGTCATTCGGTCAGAGACCTTAACGCAGTTGGCCTCCTCACGGACTATGCAAAGACCCAACTCAGCCAGGTGACGGACCTCCTCCACAGCGAGGACGCCACCGAGCTGGCTACCACCCTAGAGCACCTCTCTACGGTTAACCTCCATGCTGTAGCCTGGGCCGGCCGCGCCATGGACTTCATACAGCAAAGGGAGGCGCGCAGCTGGATCGCTCCGCTCTCCAACGACAGGCCTTTCGAAGGGAGAGAGGAGCTTCTCCAGCTCCCCAGCTCTCCCAGAAATATCCTGGAGGGCGCACTACCGATCCTGTTAAGACAGTCCGCGGCACGCCGAGAGGACGCAGGTTGGGAAGAGCCTCTCCCCCGGCTCCCACTTCCCCCCCGTCCCTCCGGAGACTCCCTCAGATCCTCAGACCAACGTACCAGGTCGGGCCGGCGTCTCCCTACTCAGGAACCCCCAGCCCGCAGGCCCAGAGAGGACCGCGAGCAACCCCTGTAGGGCGCTTGGAACAGACTTTTGGGGACCCCAGGCCTTAGTTTTCTTCAGAACTGGCTTCTCTGTGGCTTTTTCCCTTGTTTTCCCTCGGACAGGGAATCCGGAGTCTGTTTTGCTGTTATTGTTTTATTCAAAACGTGCATCCCCTCCTCTGCCTTCATTGTCATAATGCCTTATTGTTTTACTCAAAACGTGCATTCCCTCTGACATAATGCTATGTTGTTTTATTCAAAACGGGCATTCCCTCCTCTGCTTACTTTGACGTAAAAATGTTTTGTATTCACAAAGGTTTTACTGGTCAAGTAAATTGGTCTGTCCTCCACTTTCTGTGTGTTTCTTCCTAGTACACCACCTAATGGACACAAGTTGTGTCGAGTGTTTTGCCTCTTCAGGCTGTCTCTCACTTTCTCACAGCCTTCTTTCCTCTGTTCTTCAGTGTGTAGAGATTTCGCCTATTCAGGCTTATGTTCTCTCAATTCCCCTTAGCAGTTCTTTCAGTCACCGCTAGAGACCAACCTCCAGCTAAAGGTAATCTGAAGTCTCCGCTTTCCTTGTTGCTCTCCTCCTTCTAAAGGTTTCCATGAGCCCCCTCGGGACTTTTTAGACCTTATGAGCTAAGAGTAAAACCTGTACGCCTCCACGGGGTTTTTTGGAGTCGTTTGCTGTAGGTTAGAGTGGACTTTTGCCCGCACAGGCCTTGTTTAGTCCTTCTCTCCTTGTCTTCCGCTCCTGGCCACGAGGTTCGGTTCCAGCCCTCTTCAGACGTGCTCGGTTCCTTCCTCGAGTCGTCCCCTTCGGGCGGTCTCTCGGCCACGGGCGCGCTCCTTTTTCTCCTCGGCTCCGCCGGCCTTCCGGGGCGCACTCGGTTCCCTCCCCGGCTCCGCGGGGACCCGAGGTGCGCTCGGTTCTCCTCCAGGCTCGGCCCTCCCCTTCTCAGCCACGTGACCGGCCCTCCTCAGGTGCGTTCGGTCCGTCGCTCGAGCCGTCCCGCGAGGACGGTCTCTGGTTTTTAGGTACGCTCGTTTCCCTCTCCGGCTCCGCCGGTTCCCGAGGTACGTTCGGTGTTTCCCCCGGCTCCGCGGGGACCCGACACGAGCTCCTTCTCCACATGACCCCGCTGCTTCTGGGTTACGTTTGCTTCCTCCCCCGGCTCCGCTGGAGTCAGAGGAACGCTCGCTTCTCCCCTCGGCTCTGCCGAGGGGAACGTCACGTGCCCGTCCAACGTCATCACGTCAAGACGGGCGGACATTGTAAGCCCCCTCTTGGGGCGCTTGTTTTAAGGCACCTGGCCTCCCTCGAGAGCGGTGCCGATCAAGTCTCTTCGCTCTTCTTCCCTGACAGCCCTTCTCTTGATTTTTGGTGCATTCCCAACCGGGATCTCTCGCACCGTATCTAGGGGGTTTCAGGCCGTCTACCGGCTTACCCCTCTGTCCTTCAAGAGTTCTCTTCGTCAGGGAGACAGGCTGCATACAGCCGCCTGTTACTCAGGGCGCGTGGAGTTTTTTCCTTCGTAACGAGACTCCTTCCTGTCCCTCGTTCCCTACTTTAGGTAGTCCCTACTGTGTCTCTCCTAACACAGCCTTCTCCCGGACAGAGTACTCAGTCCGTTTCGAGAGGGCCTTACGCCTCAGGGGTTTTTCTTAACCCTAGCCCTGCACAGGGTACAACCGGGACGTCTCCACGGGAGACCGCTCTAAGGTGGTTGTTTTCCCTTCGGATCCCGCCCACCGAGGGTCGCGCTCTGGTGCAGGTTTCTCACTAGACCTTGGAGGTCTTGCTACCCTGGCAGCAAGCCGACCTCCGGTCGGCTGGAGCCAGGATGGGAGAGGTTTTTCACCGTAGGGTGATCACCTCGGACCAGCCTTCAGGCTGGGGCGCGACTCTGGAAGAGCGCGGTAAGGGGCCCTCAGGGCCCGGGGGTGCGAGTCCACCTTATCACCTACTCAGAGCTGATGACGGTGTTGCTGGCCCTTCGTCGCTTCGATCCCCTGATCCTGGGTGGGCACGTCCTCATCAGGACGGTCAACACCACGACTTGGTGTTTTGTCAACAAACAGGGGGGGCTGTAGTACCGAGAGCTAGACAGGTTAGCTCGGGCCACGACTGTGGTACCTAAGTTGACTACAGTCGATCAGGGCCTCTCTTGTTCCGGGCCTCCTGTTCAGCGGGGCAGTTCTGCTGTCCAGGGATAACCACGTTACGAGATCTGGTCCCCTCGCCCCTCGGTGGCGGAGGAGATCTGGATCGGGTCCTTGACCACCAGGTGGCAGACTTGTTCGCGTCGTCAGAGAACGGTCAGTGTTCTCTGGACCTTGGTCCGAGGGGGACTTCCCCACTGGACCTAGACGCTCTGTCTCGCAGCTGGCCGCAGGGCCTTCGGTCTGCGGTTCCACCGCTAGAGCTGTCTCGTCCGACCCGCGTTAGGGTCAGAAGTTACTCCCCAGAGTTGCTCTGGGTGGCGCCGAATCAGGGGACTGGGAGTTCCCTGATAGCGACCTTGGCGCCTACCTCTACTCGGGGATAGGGCGAGCTAGGCGTACCAGGAGTTTTTTCTCCCGGACCCCCAGCGCCTAGACCGGTGGGTCTGGCACATGTAAGGGAGTGGCGGAGGGCCGCCGCCCTGGCCTCTGCGGTCTTAGATAAGATGCAGAGGGCCGGGGCCCCTGGTACTCTAGAAGTGTACACGGGGGCTTAGGAGGCTTTCGCCTCTTGATACAGGTTGAACCGCCCTTCGGTGGTTCTGGCCCGGGCGTCCTTCTGGACTTTTGGACTTTCTTCTGTCTGGTATAGTCCAGAAACTGGCGGCCCCTACTATTAGGGGCTATGTGGCTACCTCGAGGGTTGTCACCTTGGTTTGGAGGGTTCTTATCCTTCTAAGAACCTTTGGTTGCCTCAGTTTTGGCTGGGATCAAACGAGGCGCTGCTGCGGCTAGACCGTTGGTTCCCTCTTGGGTTCTAGAGGTGATCCTAAGGGGTCCGAGTCAGGCTCCTTTGAGCCTTTTGGGAGACTTTCTCCTTGGAGCCCTTTCCTAAGTCGGCTCTTTTCCTGGTTCTGTCTACAGCCAAGAGGGTCAGTGACCTTCATGCTCTCTCTGTAGCTGGGGGCTGTAGGAGGTTTTCTGGATTTGACCGCAAGGTTTTTCTCTAACCTTTCCTCATGTTCTTACTCAAGAACGGGAGGATTCAGGAAGTTCCGGTGGAACTTCTGACCTTTCTCCCTCCTCCTTTCGCTTCGGAGGAGGATAGGAGGTTGAACTGTCTTTGCCCGGTTAGGGCACTGAGAGTTTACTGTGAGAGGACTGAAGGCCGCAGGCGGTCTGGTAGTCTGGTTGTCTCACATGGTAAGTCCACTGGCAGGACGGAGATCGCGGAGTCGTCTCTGTCTGGGTGGATTGTGGAAGCCATTGTTTTGGCTCATGACAGTGCGAAGGAGGATAGGCCCTTCGGCCTGTAAGCCCTTTCGACTAGGGGAGTTTCCTCTTTTTGGGGTCTCGCTAAAGGGGACTTCCTTTCAAGAGGTGTGTATGGCGGCTAGCTGGAAGTCGCTTTCCACTTTTGCGGCTTATTTTCACCTGGACTGAGCGCCTCCTTCTTTGGCGCATTCCGTTCTTGAGGTGGCCGCTTCCTCCCCTTCCCTATGAGGTGAGACTCTTAGTAGGGTTCTCCCTCAGGTTGTTTTTGTAAGTGTCTTTACACTTTTCTTCCTCCACACAGACCAGAGGGTAGTGGTCGTGGTGGAGGGGGGCCCTTTTCCTGGGTCAACCCTTCGGTTGTAACTTGGGGCAGACTAGGTTTGAGGTGGGTTCCGGTGGGCCTAGTCTGTAAGGGTTCCTTAATTCCTTTTGGTCGTTTCCGCTTCCGGGAGTTTATGTTTCCCATAGGAGTGGAGTGCTGACTGGAGATTCGTAAACAAACACAAGTGTTTCGTATGAAACACCTGTTTGTTAAGAATCGGAAGGAAGCACTCCACTCCGGTGAGACCCTGTTCGTGAGTTTGCGCAGAGCTCTCTCAAAGAGGGGGAACATCCGGCGGATGAGGAATTTATAGGGGTCCGCCTCCAGGCGGGTACGTCATTTGACGGACATACCCTTCGGCCAATGGGAATTGTCCTACGGGAGTTTATGTGAGTGATTCTGTTATTCTTGGTTGCCGCTAGCGACACCCATAGGAGTGGAGTGCTTCCTTCCGATTCTTAACAAACAGGTGTTTCATACGAAACACTTGTGTTTTACAACAAGGGTTCATATTTTAGATTGTAATAAGAAAAAAGAAAAGGTGAGTGTTAAAATATTTTCATTTACTTCGTTCTATTGTTTCAGCAGTGGTGTAAAGTAACTAAGTAAGTACTGTACTTAAGTACAGTTTTAAGGTATTTGTACTTTACTTGAGTGTTTCCAAATTTCAATACTTTTACTTCTACGGCACTACATCTGTGATACAAATGTTGTACTTTTACATTTATTTGAAAACTATAGTTACTAGTACTCACCCGGAGGGCACCACCAAGCCACGCCCTGGAAACCCCTCCGTCAAACACCAAGTGCCTCGATAGGAGCTTTCTCCACTCTGCTATTACAACATGGAACAGCCTGCCCCCTGCTGTTGTTGGAGACATTACACCAAGCAGTATTCATGCCTTTAAGAAGAGGCTGAACAGACACCTCCTCAATATGTGACTGTAATCCCATAAAGCTCAAGGACATTTAATCACCAAACAATCAGTTTATATACCCCTGACTGAGTAGCTGCAGATCAATGATAGGTTCTTTGAATGTCTTTTTCATAAAGCCTGTATCTGCATAAGCTTAAAAAAAAAAAAAAAAAAAAAAAAGTTACTTTCCTGATATAAATTATAATATGTTAAAATATACATAAACCACTTTAGCCCTATTTTATACCTTGGCTATTGGAAAATAGCTGATCTACAAGCTCACAAAGTGTCGTTGTGAGCTTGTAGATCTGCTATTCAAACATTTTGTACTTTTACTTTTAGTATTTAACTACATTTTGACGCCAATACCTTTGTACTTTTACTCAAGTAAATTTTGAATTCTGGACTTCTACTTGTAACAGAGTAATTCTACAATGCAGTATTGATGCTTTTACTTAAAGCTCCGCTGACACGCCCCGAAATTATCATGATATTATACAGTAGGTCACGTGGTCTATCTGAAAACACCATAACTCTATGGTAAACACTCGGAATCAACATTTCCCATCGCCCGCAGCGCAGCCCCCTCCACTCTCTAATGCGGCCGGGCCGGGGAGCTCATTGAATCCGTAGGAGGAGACACGGCTGGGGACTCGGAGGAGAAGAGACAGACAGATTAGTTTCAGAACCGCTGTTAAAAGTGGTTCTCCTCGGTCAGAAACAGCCTGTCTTTGCTCTCCCCGTTTTCTGTGTGTGTGTGTGTGTGTGTGTGTGTGTGTGTGTGTGTGTGTGTGTGTGTGTGTGTGTGTGTGTGTGTGTGTGTGTGTGTGTGTGTGTGTGTGGCGGGCGGGCGGGCGGGCGGGCGGGCGGGCGGGCGGGCTGTGCGAAGCGACTCCGTGTCCGAGTGAGCGGAGTAAAAGCATATTCACATGAACAATGGAGAAGTAACAACCAGCTTTGGGTGGAAATATAATTTTTATATGCACAGATTTATATACCAGTAAGACTCCCTAATCGGGAGATAAGCGACCGTAGGTGGCTTATCTCCACAAATAGGGCAAAAATGTGTTTTTCCAAAATCTTCCTGATCCATGTTGATGACATGAGTGTAGACATGCTGTGTAGTGATATTCGTGATTTTAGGGCAAAAACTGTAGGAGCAATGTCCAAAAATGTGTTTTAAAAATCGGCCTGAAGGTGGCGCTAGAATAGGGCCATGTGAGAAATGAGGGGTGGGGTCTCCGCGTTGCCTTGGCGGACGAATAGGTACCGGCCCCGGCTCTCCCGGACGCTCCTAGCCCGAGTTACGGCATTTTATGTGCGCTGCAGTGGCAGGGGGTCCTCCACTGGGGGCGCCACCACTTTTGCATCCGTTCTGGAGCACCAGGAGTCGGTGGTCCCCGGGAATTCCCCGTGAGCAGCCCCGTTGGGGTGGTCATTTGGTCATTTTTGCACATTTGGTCATTTTTTACATCTGGGGGTCCCCCAGGGACCTGGGGTCCCTGGGGCTCCGGGGGTCCTTGGAGGTTGTAGTTTGGCAGGCAAGGAGTGTGTGTGTAAAATCTGGCATGGATCGGGTCAACGGGTGCGGAGATATAAGCAGGGAAAAAGTGTGACGTGTGACGTGTGAGCACATTTGGTCATTTTTTACATCTGGGGGTCCCCCAGGGACCTGGGGGTCCCTGGGGCTCCGGGGGTCCTTGGAGGTTGTAGTTTGGCAGTCAAGGAGTGTGTGTGCCAAATTTGGCATGGATGGGGGCAACGGTTGTGGAGATATGAGCAGGGCAAAAGTGTGACGGACTGACTGACCCACAGACAGGCGGTGGAGGTTTTGGTAGTAAATGCGACCTGACGGTCGCAATAAATTTGTGTCTTTAGCTTTAGCTTTAGTGCTAGCCCAGTAGCCCTATGGGAGCAGAAAAGTTGCTTTCTGAGGGCTGCGAGAGCAGCCCTGGGGGCGATGGGAAGAGAATGTACATTGTACAAACATACAGTAAGTAACAGTCAATTAATTAATTTGATTGGCTTATCGCGCATTCCCACAATGACATCAAAAAAATATAAACTTGTTTTTTAAGATGATTTCTAAAGGTGACAGTACCCCTTTAGGTGACATAGCCCCTTTAACAACTTGGGTGCCAAACTCGTTCAGTAACGAGTTAAGGCCACTAGGGGTCACCCTGCCAAAAGGAGTTGTCTCGTTCCTGAATGAGACAACAAGGGGTTAACTGGTACAGCTCTACGTGCAGCTGCCTGCCCTCTGAATGACCCTTGTCCATACGTCACCCCGTAGCTCAGAGAGAGAGAGAGAAAATGGCACGAGCTGGTTGCATTGATTTCCATTCTAGGCTCAAACATAAAAAGGGCTTTATCTATGAATGAGTTGAAAAGAACGCCAGGGAAGCAGAGATCTGATTGTTTTCACGGCGACACTTTACCGCGATGGTCGGCCGCGGTTTGGATTTTAGTTTAGAGCGTTTGTAAACAAATGGATTTTCTTCCTCAATCGTCAGTGGACACCCACGTGCACACGCACAAAGCTTCCGAGGCTCTTCAAAATAAAGCGTGAATGAACGGCGACAGCAGCAACAGCTAGAAATGTTATAAACCTTAGCATCCCATGTGTTAAGTAGAAAATGTGAGTACTTTTTCCACCTCTGCGTTTCAGTGGGTGGGGGCATGCGTGCAAGTGGCTAAATGTCTTATTAGACACAATAAGCCAGCGATTTCTTTATTACTATTTACAGTAACACTACTAGCCCCCATAAGTCACATCTGCCCATTAAAATTGCAGTGCATCTTGGGAATGGGCTTATTGTGTCTAAAAAGACCACTTGTACACATGCCCCCAGCCACTGAAATCAAAATAATTAAAATGTCTAAAATGATAGACAGGAGTAAGTGAAAACATTTTAACACTTATCTTTTATTTTCCTTAATCTATATGAACCCTTGTTAAAAAAAAAAGTTGTCCTTTAAATGGGAAAGGCCAATATATATAAAACAATTGTTATCATCCAAATCTACAGTTAAAAGTTCATGCAGAAGAGCAGAGGTCAGTGTAGAGGTCATACTCTTGATAGGTCAGATAGTTCTTCACAGTGGGCGGGAAGGGAACACTCGCCATGGCGTCGGGGTTGTTCAGCGTTTGGGGGGACATGTGACCTCGGATAACCAATCGGCACAGGTGCTGCAGCGATCGGGGTTGTTCTGGAATCACAGTTCAGGTTTATGGGCTGCAACAGTTAATCAAACAAATCTATATAATTGATTATCGATTGTTATCAAATAATTGATTAGTAATCGATAAGTATTTTGGGCATACAAAAATAAAATAAAGAATACCGTAGTCCATCTACAACCTTGTAGATCTGCTATTTTCGAATGACAGATAAATTAGGCTAGAAGGTGGAATTAAAAAAAGGTTTGGTGATAGTACATGCTCTGAATTGTTAAGGAAGCTTAATTGGTTGTTTTGTCTGTCCATCAGAGTTGCACCTGCTCCTAATGAATTTTTCTTTCTTTTCGGATATCCTTTGCAGTCGGGTAGTCTTTTGTCAACAATTTAAAAACATTATTATGCATCGCCGCCCATCCCCATGGTGACATAACTCGGACAACGCTGAGTCGGCTCATGCAACCTTTGCAACGCTCGATACAGCGAACAGATTTGTTCACTACCGCTCGCTCGACGGTTTCTCACGTGGATCAAGGTCGCCTGAGATGGCGTGCCTCCGTCATCATCACTGAAAACAAGCACTTCTTTCCCTTGCATCTCCTACGGATACAATAATAGCCTGCTGTACACCTGTTTTCTTTAATTAAGAAGAGTATGGGGGAAACTATCAATAGTGCCATAAATTATAAATATTGATAGTACTGTAGTTATGTGAGGGGGATGTGTTCTTACCCAGTATGTCTCGTATATCAGCCCACTCTGGTTTGTTCTCAAGCAGGCGCTGGAGTTCTGGACACAGCCGTACCTGCCCCACATAGTCCAACAGTATCCTCAGCAACCTGCCTACCATGTCAGCCATCGACTTCACTGACACAAAGTCACAGAACTGCACGCACGCACGCACGCACGCACGCACGCACGCACGCACGCACGCACGCACGCACGCACGCACGCACGCACGCACACACACACACACACACACACACACACACACACACACACACACACACACACACACACACACACACAGAATACATGACCTGGTTCTCAAACTTTTTAATTTCAAGGACTCCCATAACTGAAAGTATGCACTCTCAGAGTTACAGACCTGTAAGGGTCCTCACTCTGTAATACACTGTAAGTAGTTGACTGTGGTCGGCTCTGCAACTTGTGAGCTTGTAGATCTGCTATTTTCAACAAACATTACCCCCTGGAATATGGATGCTATGGTTCAAGTGGCTAGGGTTCAATGTTGCCATAATATTATATTAGAATTGGGAACCAGGAGATAGGCTCCTGCCCCTATATGGGGGCAGGAGATAAGTCTTACTTATACAGTATATGTCGACTCATTGATGTATGGATTGACTGATTGGATCTACATACAGTGATGGTGTCAGGCTCACTGTAGATCTGGAAGGCCTGGTATGATCTGGTAGATCTGGCATGACACTCCACCCACTCAGGGTCTGTTTCCTCACTGTCACCATGGCAACACTGGAAACACCTGTCACAAGAGTGTGGAGTACGGGTCACCGGTCATTATATGAAAGTGTGTGACTTTCACCCAGTGGTCAGTGGTCACACATTGAACATACACTGCGTCCACATTAGCAGCGACAAAGCGACAGGTTACAAGTCATTGTCATTGGACGCTGGCGACAGGAAGATGCAAAGTGGCGCTTATTTATTAATGTATTTCTCAGCACTCCAATTTGGTTAATTTTGTACACTCAGACTTAAATTGACTGTGTAGATATTATAAACTTCTGAGAGTTTTATCCGTGGTTCAACGGTTTGACCTGACACAAAGGTCGAACCTGACATCACTGATGTCAGGGGAACCAAATCCCTTTTATGCCCATATATGGAAATCCCTGTGGTGCCAGGGGAACCAGATCCCTTTGATGCCCATATATGGAGATCCCTGATGTCATCAATATTAAGCCCATATCTGTGAATATCTATGGGTACCAGGGGTCTCCATATATGGGTAACTGGTACGATATACATCACTGGACAGAGGACCAAGACATGGTGCGACCTCACCTTTTAGGGCTTACTGGTAGGTAGTTTAATGAGGGATGCAGTATGGTGGTAGGTAGGTAGTTATGGCCTTTGGTATAAGATTTTCACTTTCTAGGATAACTATATTTACTATATACTCTTTAAAAGGTTGATACAACACATCATCCCACCGTCACAATTGGGTATATGCACAGGTGTTACCGATGATACTAATGAAGGCTCTGTTCCATTCTGCTCAAAGTCAACAGAGTCATGGTGCTGCTATTGTGCATGTTGGCTCACTGGAAACACTCTGCTACACCGGTGGGTCTCAAAAGCCAGTTTTCCATACCAGTTTTTAGCCCAACACTACACGACACCGCACGACACCGCACCGCACCGCACCGCACCGCACCGCATTTTATACGTAGGTTTTCCACTACAGTACCCCCCCCCCCCCTCTCCTCCCCTCCGACCCTCCGCTCCCGAAAGAAATCGACGCCCCTTTCAACATACGGATAGGATCTTTCTCTGTAAACACAACGGAGAAGCTAACTTGCGCTAATTATGTTTAGAGATGTGGTGGACAATGTTTTAGATGCCACACACTCACACAGTTCTTCATCGAGTCTTTACAACTATAGCGACGACTAACGTTGGGGTGAACATAGTCAAATAATAACTTTATTGGCCAAACTACACAAAGAAGTATGCTAGAATGTAGAGGCTAGTTGCGCTAGCATGATGCTAGCACAGCACAGCTACAGTACATGTACTGTAGATTATTTTCCCCATTCAACACATGCAGTTACAAATACAAACAGGAGACATCTCACTGAGAAGATCCATACCAGTAAGACTCCCTAATCGGGAGATAAGCGACCGGTCGCTTATCTCCACAAATATCACAACCTCCACCTCTCACGTCATACGGGTAGCCATAGTTACACCTGGAATGTTGAATCTCCATATATGGAGATAACCTACGCATCACACAAAGTCTGACCTCACCAGCCCATACTTGGGCATGGACGACTTATATCTCCATATACGGAGATGGCCATATATGGAGATACGATGACATCACAGAGTCCACAGCTGATGATGTGGCGTGATGTCATACAATACACAAACAAGCCCTATAAAGGGGCAATTCTCACCAGGGAAGAGAGCATTGCCTGGAATGTTGAATCTCCATATATGGAGATAACCTACGCATCACACAAAGTCTGACCTCACCAGCCCATACTTGGGCATGGACGACTTATATCTCCATATACGGAGATGGCCATATATGGAGATACGATGACATCACAGAGTCCACAGCTGATGATGTGGCGTGATGTCATACAATAAACAAACAAGCCCTATATACTGATGCGATACGATGACATCACAGAGTCCACAGCTGATGATGTGGCGTGATGTCATACAATAAACAAACAAGCCCTATATACTGATGCGGAGATATGAGCAGGGCAAAGGTGTGACGTGTGACGTGTGACCGACCGACCGACCGACCGACGGACGGCCGGTGGAGGTTTTCATAGTAAACTGCTCCCTGACGGTCGCAACCAGTAAGACTCCCTAATCGGGAGATAAGCGACCGTTGGTCGCTTATCTCCTGTCACACTGCTGACATCAGTATGACATCACACCGTACACAAATGACCCTTATATAAGACCGGCATTATCTACCGACAGATTAGTAACAAGATGTCAAAATCATTGAAGGTTTACCCTACTAACCAACTGTTTACCATAGCAACCATGTTTTTTACCTTAGCAACCAACTGTTTACCCTAGCAACCAACTTTTTACCACAGCAACCATGTTTTTTTTACCCTAGCAACCAACTGTTTACCCTAGCAACCAATTGTTTACCATAGCAAGCATGTTTTCTTACCCTAGCAACCAACTGTTTACCCTAGCAACCAACTGTTTACCATAGCAACCATGTTTTTTACAGGGCCTGGGATTGATGACATCAGAAATCTCCATATATGGGCATGAAAGGGATTTTGTTTCTGGAAATATGTCTGTGGGGTGCCACATTTGGAATAAAACACTTACATCACACATCTGGATATCCATACAGCCCATCTAGTTTGCCTGTGTCCATTTATGCCCATATATCTGATGACATTGGGACAATGATCTCCATATATGGGCATAAAACTTATGTTAATTAGTAAAGCCTGGGGATCTCCATATATGGGCATGAGGGGTACCCTAAAAGGGCATCATCTGGGAATAGCAAATATAGTTATCCTAGAAAGTGAAAATCTTACATCAAAGGCCATAACTACCTACCTACCACCATACTGCATTCCTCATTAAACTACCTACCAGTAAGATGCCTAAGGGAGAAAAGCAAAGGGGGAGGTTGCACCATTTCTTGGTCTTCTGGCCAGTGATGTATATCGGACCATTTAACCATATATGGAGACATCTGGTACCCAAAGATATTCACAGATATGGGCTTAATATTGATGACATAAGGGATCTCCATATATGGGCGTAAAAGGGATTTGGTTCCCCTGGCATCACAGGGATCTCTATATATGGGCATAAAATGGATTTGGTTACCCTGGCAACACGGGGATCTCCATATCTCCATATATGGGCATAAAAGGGATTTGGTTCCCCTGGCATCACAGGGATCTCCATATATGGGCATAAAAGGGATTTGGTTCCCCTGAATGGAGATAACCTACGCATCACACAAAGTCTGACCTCACCAGCCCATACTTGGGCATGGACGACTTATATCTCCATATACGGAGATGGCCATATATGGAGATACGATGACATCACAGAGTCCACAGCTGATGATGTGGCGTGATGTCATACAATAAACAAACAAGCCCTATATACTGATGCGATACGATGACATCACTGAGTCCACAGCTGATGATGTGGCGTGATGTCATACAATAAACAAACAAGCCCTATATACTGATGCGGAGATATGAGCAGGGCAAAGGTGTGACGTGTGACGTGTGACCGACCGACCGACCGACCGACGGACGGACGGACGGCCGGTGGAGGTTTTCATAGTAAACTGCTCCCTGACGGTCGCAATAAAGATCTGATATAAAATAACGGATGGCCGACGCATTGGCCGTTGTTTATTCCGACTCCCGACGATAGATGTATGTCCGCTGTTTGTGTTGGTTATGTTCTTGGTGCTTCGTGGAATCTCAACTGCAGGACTGGGGTAGAAAGCCTGGTGGGCGAGGTTAGGGCTGGGGAACACAATTCTGCCTATAATCGACCTCTTTATAAACGGATATAGCCTATAAAACAAACAGGCATTGCTTTTATATTTGATTTGCAGCCGTGACTGCAAACTCAAATCTGTCTCAAGTTGTTATGAAGACACACAGCTCAGCCAGTGAGCCAGATTCTCCGACCAATCAGTATCAGCAGCGCATATATGTCACTTTTAAGGCACCACTTCGCCTAGTCTGGACCCACTCTTGAGTGGAGCCGTTTTGGTACCCCGTTAAGTACCACTTTCACACCACTCTACCCAGTTCCTTGTAGTGGAAAACCTGACACAAGTGGGCGGTGTGGTGTGGTGTGGTGTGGTGTGGTGTGGAGTGGTGTGGAGTTAGGCCTGTGGAAAACCGGCTAAAGTGTCCTTGAGTGGGTTCCAACTGTCCCCAATCCCCATACAGGTGTGTAACTCTAAGAGTGTACAAATGGAAGCAAATGGACCTGCAAGGGTCCATTAGATTCCATTTGTTGATTCCATTTGTACAGTGGGGGTCCTCGAAATTAAAGAATCACGGTACAATAAATCAAACAGAGCCTTAATTAGTATCATCGGTAACACCTGTGAAGGAAGTCGAAAGACACCCGGAAGTAGAACAAAATGGCGTATATATGCATATACCCTATTGTGACCATTTGAAATAATCAATCATATATATTTTTTTGAAATTTTCATGAAAAAGTAGGTGAAAACGTGTGTTTTATGACTAGCCTACTATTTGGATATTTTTATGTCTGGAAAAAATTGGGGATTAAACCGGTTAAAGAATAAGAGTCATTTCAGTAGTATTTAATAATGTGAGTTCCATATAATATACATGACTTTTACATCTTAACAAGTAATATCAGTGAAGTATATGTAATTTTGATAGTATAGGTATATATAAATGTAGTACAGGTATATATAAATGATTTCAAAAGCATGTATATACCCTATAATCTCACTATAATCTAATCTCACATTACGCATACAAGAAATCTCAGTAGCATACACGCCCCTTCTCTGCTATAATAAACAACGGTGTCAAGTTAATTTCATACCTTTATGAATTATGGTTGTAAAAGTAATTTTGACTTGGTATAAAAATACAGGTTATAAATTAACAGCCCAAGGAGCAGAACAGTGAGCAGATCATTGTATTTCCGCTATAATATGCTTAAAATGCATCTATGTTTCTTAATCCAGTCAACCAAGGTGTTTGTATTCAGCAGACCACACTGAGAGGATAGCGTAGCCAAAGGGCTCACCACAGGGGATAGGCCAGCTCAGTACTCAGATTACAATCTTGAAAGGACAGAGAAGTGAAGTCATAACCTATTGGTCAACAAAGGGACATGGTAGATAGGGTAAGCAGGCAAGACTTGGGGAACCAGCTTGACCACCACAGGGGGTCAAGCTCAGGAGAGGTGGAGCTAAGCACCACAGACTTGTGCGTGAGGAGAGGAACCAAGCAGAGCCGACCTCATTACGAGGTCCGTAAGAAAGAACTGAGAGATGAATCCTGGATTTGGGTACCGTTTTAATACCTTTAATGTGTTGAGGAAGTTTTAGTGTTAGTTGATGTAATATGACCTGATCTCAGTTGAGACCTCATTGAGTGTTGGTACCGCGTAACTGGACAAGTAATCCTTATTTGTTGATAAACTAAGATTTGAGTGAATGCCTAGAGTGATTGTAATTGTTTTCCGTAATACAATAAATCAAAAAAGACATACTTTCGTATAAACTTATCCAGGGTCATCCTGCCTTTTCAATGGGCGAAATCAATGCACACAAAGTGCGTTGGTCTTATACTTTAACCTGTTTAAACATCTTTACGGTGTTTTTTCAACTTTATTTGCTTCAGCTTCAAATTTTTGGACAGCCTTGGCTAGACCACTTCATGACATGAGTAATGTAAAAGCTTGGCCAAGACAAAATTCTCTGTTTTATTCTGTGATCAAAAACGTCAGTAGATTATTAGAGTAGCAAAGCTGACTCTCCGTTGTAATTGAAGATACTGCACATCTGTAAACCCTTATCCAGGCAGCAATGGTTGGCTTCAGATCAATGAGTAATGGGAACACGGCTAGCTTCAGATAAACAGTGGGAGCTAGCTGGCTGGCTAATATTGCTAACAGTTGTCAAAGGCATTTATCAAAACAGTCAAAACATGATTTAAAAAAAAAAAGTCAATTATATTAATAAATACGACCAAAACTGCAAAATTGAAGCAAATAAAGTTTAAAAAGCACTGTTAAAGATGTTTAAACGGGTCAGAGGACTCAGGACTGTTGTTTATCAGAGAAGGGGACAGGGCACTGGAAAACCCGGAAGTGGAACCCACCACAGGGTGACGCAAGGGTCACCTTGAAACCACTTCTTACTTTTACATTTTTATCCCACGATTTTGTAACCCATTTTTCACCCAATGCATGAGGAGTCCAAGTCGCTTCTTTTCAACTGACAGGGGGAGTTTCCCCGGTTGGACATAGCATGTGGAAGGAACAGGTTATTCCAATCAGTTCCGGCTGGCCAGGGGGAGGCAGTATAGAGACCAGGATTACTGCATGTTTTTTGTGAGGGTACCTACCCTAGGAGACATGGGGAGAACATGCAAACTCCACACAGAAAGGCCCCTTTGCCAACCCCACCCCACTTCTGTATGCTACTGAGATTTCTTGTATGCGTACGGTACTAGTGAAATTATATATGCATGCCATTGAAATCATTTATATATCAAAATTACTTAGAGGGTGGCCATTCGTCCGGTTTTCAGATGGACAGTCCGGTTTTTGACCCTGTTGTCCTTCGCCCGGCGCAACCTCTGGCTGGACACCTAATTGTCCGGCTTTAAGAGAATGATTAGGCTACACTGCGGCAGCTGTGGCTGCAGTGCATGTGTTATTACATTTACATATCTCGGCAAATCTCCAGTTTCATTGCTATAGAATAACAGCTTTGTCGCGTGCGACATGCGTGCATTTCCCACACTTGTTTATTGTGTGCCTGTCGGATGAAACCAACGGCAAGCAGGGTACTGTAGTTGTAACGCAGATGAACTGCAGCAGATTTGCTGCTTGTTGTTATTGGCTACTTGGCACAGCCTACATCTGCAGCTCAGATGTAAACATTGGATTGTACACAAGCTTTTGACTAACTAAAATTCATATTTATGATATGAAACCATGCTCCTGTAACTTAAACAATTAGTCTGGTAGGAAGGTAGGCCTCCCGCGCACCCGAGAGATATATTTTTCTAACCTACCTTTTTAGAATCCTTAAGGTGTCTAGTTAATGAATTTTGATGTTCCCAGATCCAATTATTGTCCCATATATGTTTTGTTTAACCATTATGTTATGTCCGTCCTGGATTTTTGGCTGTGAAAACGAATAACTTTAAATCAACATAGCTCCTGAACCATACATCCGACAGAAACCATTCACCCCATTTTATGTTCGTCTTTGCAAGATGAATTGATTGATATGAAGATTTGCCATGGTTCCATCATGTTTAGTGCATTAAAACCCAAATAAACACAAAACAAGTTAAACTCCTCCCCCATGCACCCTATTGATATATTTTTTTCTAACATTTGCATTTTTACAATCTTCAAGATGAGTAGTAAACAAATGTTGATGTTCCCCACTTGAAATATTGACACATGTATGTTTATTCTGGCATAGTGTTTGCTATAGTGAATTTTTGCAAATGCAAAAAAGAGAATGTAAAATCTACATAAGGTCTTAACTATACATTATTCTGAGACAAATGTCCAATTTGTCTGTTTCATTTTGGCATGAGGCATTAAGGGAGATGGCTAGTGACATAATATGTACATTTATGGATCATCAATACTCAAATAAATGCTAAAATGCAGACAATTCAATAGGCGGATTTACATAAGGTCTTAACTTAACATTTTTTCTGAGACAAATGTCCAATTTGTCTGTTTCATTTTTGCATGAGGCATTGAGGGAGATGGCTAGTGATGGATCATCAATACTCAAACTAAAATGCAGACAATTCAATAGGCGGAATTGAGCCAGAGGACATAGGTATTTTCTTTCTTCAAATTGTTAATATGAATGCTTTAGGTGCTTGATACACACATCCCATCCTCAATTCAAAATAGTGCCAGGTTTTAATTTTGCCTACAGTCTTGGATATCTGCAAACAATATCAAATATACGTGACATCTTAATTAAATGATATGCATACGTGGCGGTGAGAGACGCAGCCCCAGCCTTGAAGCCTCAAAGGTCTAGTATCTCCCATGTTCCATAGAGATATCCCTTTGGAGCGATGGTTAAGATATTGGACTTTCACGTGGAAAGCCTGGGTTCGAAGCCCGGGTGGGGAGGTCCGATTCACCTCCGTTACATTGGTGCCGTGACCCGGATCGGGCTTCCCCATAGGAGGAGGTCTAAAGGGGGGTGAGTGTGACGGAGAGAGTCGCAGCCCCAGCCTTGAATCCTCAAAAGTCTAGTATCTCCCTTGTTACATAGGGATATCCCTTTGGAGCGATGGTTAAGATATTGGACTTCGTGTGGGAGGCCCAGGTTCGAACCCAGGGTGGGGAGGTCCGATTCACCTCTGTTACACATAGACAAATTACCCTATCTTGTTTTTAATACCATTTCATACCAAGATTTGATTCTAGACAACCTCATGTTTCCAATGGAACCAACCTTGTCATGCAGGTAAATGCCTAATGATTCAAAGAGACAACATTTTGGTAAGGGATAAACGGCCATCACCAATTTCCAAATGGACAATCGAGCTTTCACCTCGATTTATGTGAACGGAAATGTGTGAAAGCCTTCCCTGCACTGACATGCCAAATTTAGGACAATCCCATGCAGTGTTGGGTAAGAACCATGCCGTTTTTTAATCCAGTAAAATATGTAAAAATGTACATCTGTTTTAGACCACATACATTAACTACTGTAGTGTCTTTATAGGGGCAGCATAGCTGAATAGTTGGGGAGCCCGCCTGGGGAACCAGAGCCCCGGGTTGTCCCAGGGTTCGATTCCAGGCAAGGGTAGCAATGTCAATGCGTGTGGAGGAAAATATGTATGTATGTATCTATCTATCTATATAGACCACTGCACTGCATCTCACCTCAACACAATTAAAAGCACATTTCTAAAGCACATTTAACATGACCAGGTCACCCAAAGTGCTGTACAATTAAAAACAATAATAGAAAAGACATAACAATGCAATATCATAGCGGCATAGAATATCAAAATAAACAAAAGCAAAAACATTAGCATCAGTAAAGGAAGATCATGGACTGCCAGTCTCAGCTAAAGATCAGGCAGGTCTTTAACATATACCCTGCCATTTAACAATACCTTCGTACTCCCATATGCCCCTGTCTCCATAGACTTCCATGTAATTCATAGTGCACGGATCATGCACACCCATGCCTAGATAATGCACCACATGTGTCCATATTGCTCACAGCTTTCAAACAAAAAAATCCGAATGGAAATCCGTTCAGGCATTCATGAGTTAGCAGCCATTGTTTTCCTAAAATGTAAACAAAGATGGCTGCCATGTTTGGGAGAAATGCAACAATGCGCAAACACAGCAGCAAGATTTGTGAACTGTTGTGACAAAAGAAGGCTAGAAACACAACCACCCTAAGGACTACAAACCATGGATTGACATCTAGACCTACTGCACATACAGTATGAAACAGAGCTGATACCTTTAAATGCATTTTGAGGAAAAAAAATGCTGCTATTTGTACCATGTATATAAAATGTCACAATGCGACATAGCTCTGTTTACTCAATGCTGTACCCCCTCCAACTGTATATATGTTCCCCATTTTCAACTGTTTTTTATTGTATTTGTGATACTTGCTTTGGCAATGTAAACGTATGTTTTCTCATGCCAATAAAGCTCCTTTGAATGGAATTGAATTGAATTGTTTGAAAGATGGGGTTGCTATGGGGGTTAAACATGCAATTTCGCGATTGCTATCATGCCTACTACGTTTTTTGGGGTAAAAATCCCCATAAATGTACATATCATGTCACTAGCCATCTCCCTCAATGCCTCATGCCAAAATGAAACAGACCACTTGGACATTTGTCTCAGAAAAATGTATAGTTAAGACCTTATGTAAATCCGCCTATTGAATTGTCTGCATTTTAGCATTTATTTGAGTATTGATGATCCATAAATGTACATATTATGTCACTAGCCATCTCCCTTAATGCCTCATGCCAAAATGAAACAGACAAATTGGACATTTGTCTCAGAATAATGTATAGTTAAGACCTTGTGCCATCTCCCTTAATGCCTCATGCCAAAATGAAACAGACAAATTGGACATTTGTCTCAGAATAATGTATAGTTAAGACCTTGTGTAGATTTTACATTCTCTTTTTTGCATTTGCAAAGATTCACTATAGCAAACACTATGCCAGAATAAACATACATGTGTCAATATTTCAAGTGGGGAACATCAACATTTGTTTACTACACATCTTGAAGATTGTAAAAATGCAAATGTTAGAAAAAATATATCAATATGGTGCATGGGGGAGGAGTTGTTGTGATCCAGTTTAGCGAATTCTAACTTTGTTTGTGTTTATTTGGGTTTTAATGCACTAAACATGATGGAACCATGGCAAATCTTCATATCAATCAATTCATCTTGCAAAGACGAACATAAAATGGGGTGAATGGTTTCTGTCGGATGTATGGTTCAGGAGCTATGTTGATTTAAAGTTATTCGTTTTCACAGCCAAAAATCCAGGACAGACACAACATATGGTTAAAAAAACATATATGGGACAATAATTGGATCTGGGAACATCAAAATTCATTAACTAGACACCTTAAGGATTCTAAAAAGTTAGAAAAATATATCTCTCGGGTGCGCGGGAGGCCTACCTTCTTACCACCCTTTGAAAGTTTGTTAAACTACTTTTTGAAACTCTGCAGCAGATTAGGTAAAAAGCTGGTTAATTACCTTCTGCTGGTTATAGGCTAGTTGTGCTGCGGTGAGCCATAGATTGTAGAAAATAGGTTGAGATTGAGAAGCATCAGCATAGATAGAGCTGTTGCTTCGGTCTCTCTTTCTCTTTATAGTTTTTATTTTGTCTTGCGCCAGCAGGCTACTGGATCCTCAACATCCCTCTGTGATACAGTTGTGCTCCGTGTGTATAGACCTATACAGGAGTGTTGTCAATTAAAATAAGCATGTCGTCATGATTCATGCCGTAATGTACCGTAGTTAACGGTTCATTGCTTTTAAATGTTCGATTGATATTTGATATGGCTCTGTTGCACTGCACTGTTATGTGCTCTAAATCAGTGCTGAAAGAATGATTGCATTCTGTTTTTTGCACAGTTGAATTGGCTGCCTTAAAAATCCACATTCAACGTATTTGACGTGTATTTAATGACGGCGGGCTGGGCTGTGATTATTGATGTGGTGGTGCCGGGCAGGCTGGGCTGGGTCAGAAAATTAAAATGTGCATAAAAAACCCTGACCCGCGCATCACTAGCGTGCACGCGCATTGACGTGCATGCATGTGCGTGCGTGGGGCATCCCCCCACTTCCAAATTTAGCACTACATCACTGGAGTAGCCTATGTATAACGTTTCATATATAAGGTGCATAGATTTACAAAGTACTGTATGAATGTATGTATGTGAGAGTGTTTCGGTGGTGAGTGTGAGAGTGTTTAGATATTGGTTGTGTAGGTGTTATAAACAAACTTGTGAGCGTGGTATCCATGGTTGAGCAGCAGTCTCAGCATGACAGGGTCTCTGAGGCAGTACTGCAGGGCCGTGGGGAACGTGGTGTTATGGACCACACTGAAATACTGGTTCACATCCGCTCCGTACGACAGCAAGAGACGCACCAAATCATACCTGAAGAGAGAAAGACAGACACACACACACACACACACACACACACACACACACACACACACACACACACACACACACACACACAGAGTGACTGCGAGTTTGTAGATCAGCTATTTTGGGTTTACGACAGCATCGCGCAAATCAAGGGGGACACACAACCGTTGCGGACGGCGCACGTCAAAACAGCCGCCACCCATTTTTTCCAATGAACATACCCACACCGGCGGCGGCAGACACTCGCAGGTGCACGTTCGTGCCTCGCCCGCCGCTCTGATACGCCACTGTTCTATTTTCCAAGCGGTGCCGCGCGGTGAGAAATGTGCGCAGCCCTTTGTGTTCCCCTTAAAGGGATATTCCACTTTCAACAGGGAGCAGTGGAAGGGCCTCTCTCCACATACACACCCATTGTAACTTCAAACTCCATTTTAACCATGATAGATTAATTAAAAACACCCATTATTTTTTCTGGTGACTCATACTACCCTCCTAATACGTGAGCAGGCCGTGTTTTTTCCATAACTTTTTTCATTTATTTTTTATAATTATTTGGGAAAATGGAAAAAAATAAATACAAAAAAATAATTATTAAAAATAAATGAAAAAAGTTATCGAAAAAACACGGTCTGCTCACATATTAGGAGGGTAGTATGAGTCACCAGAAAAGATAAAGGGTGATTTTAATGAATCTATCATGGTTAAAATGAAGTTTGAAGTTACAATGGGTGTGTGTGGGGAGAGGCCCTGGTAACATTTACATCAAATATCTAAATATTCAATCAAGCTAATTAAAAACTGTTCAGGGTATTCATTAAAGCCTGATTAGATGATAAAATTACCAAAAGTTATTTTGAAAGTGAAATATCCCTTTAAGTGTAAGTAAGCCTTGCCGAGCTAGGAGGCCCATGGCAGGAGCCTATCGTATCTACCGTTTCTGTAGCGTGAGGCAGCTTGATATCCAGACACCCCCTGGACATGACGCCAGTATGTTGCTGGGACTACCCCGGTGTAACTCACGCCTAAATCTAACATTTCTATAACCTTAAATCAACCATTTCCCAGGGCTGCAATTTGTCTCCCATGCTCTTTGCTGCGGCGGCGGAAACGCTATCTATGGAACTTAAAGTTATACCATGTAACTTTTTTTATAAAACAAATCTTAAAATGGTCCTAACTGTTAAATCGCTAAAATTTTAGAACCCCCACTCCGTTATTTTCAGCTTCAAAAGCCTTCTCTTTATATGTTTTCTATGAGCCGTGAGGGGAGGAGAATTTCGCGGCAAAATGACGTCATCATACTACCGGCCAATCACAGCGAGGGTTATACACTGCAGGCCAATCACAGCGCATCTTGGAGTGAGGTCGCTAGGGCGGCCATATTTGTAGTCTCCCGTGTGTCTGTATACTCGGTTGCACAGGGAGGCATGGGTGAAGGAGTGTATCTCCGGAATGGCTGAACGCACAGGAACCAGGGACCCCTCAAAAGATAGATCTCGGCGAGGTGGAGGCAGACGCGGGGGTGTGAGAACCGAAAAACGAGCTACTGACCACAAGTTGAGCAACTTACACAGTATAGCTTTAAATCTGCCAGTTTCACTCAAGAGATCCATAGATGTTGGGATTTATAGCAGAAAATATCTCTACAATAGAGCTGGCTCAGAGTCAGAACACATTCTTTCTTTATGCAGATGATATTATTCATACCTGATCCGTTAACCATTATACCCCAGACAGTTGAACTGCTGCACAGATTTGGCTCTTTTTCTGGCTATAAATTGAACCTCTCAAAGAGTGCTTTCCGATAAACAATTTCGCTCTCCAAATTCCAGTAACGTATCGTCCCTTTAAAATGTCTAAAAAGTATTTTAAATATTTAGGTGTGAATATCTGTATCTGAATCTGTATATTCTCAGCTAATCCAATTGTTGTCTCTACTTTAAGAATTTGGTCTCAATTCAGAGTTGCCCTCGGACTGGAATGTCTAACCACAGCCCTATTCAGAACAACCACCTTTTCTCCCCTCCCTATAATGATGCAGCCTTTTCTTTGTGGCAGAGAGCAGGCCTTGTCTGAAGTTAAGGGATCTTTATTTATATAGATAACATCTTTTGTAGTTTCAGCAAACTGTGTGAAAAGTTTAATCAAACTGTGTTAAAAGTTTAATCTTCCAAGATCTCATCTATTCCGATATTTCCAGGTTCGAAATGTTATAAAAATTAATAATACTTCCTTCCCAAATGCTATTCCTAATTCACTAATTGACACAATTTTGGACATATCCATGATTGGGAAAGGTTTAATATCAAAGAGTTATACTTATTTACAAAATATACAGCAATATATTTGGACAAAATAAAAAAGGATTGAGAACACGAACTGGGTAAGGTTAAAGATGATGTACCGGTAGTCTGGGAGGATGCTCTAATGAGAGTGAATGACAGTGCAAGGCTAAACTTGTGCAAGTTGTGGATCGTATTTATTACACTAACTTCAAACTTTCCAAAATATACCCCACAGATGTCACAGATTCCTGCAATAGATGTCAATGGTCTCCAGTTTTGGTCATGTACTCGCTTACAAGGCTACTGGACAACACCTTGCTAAGGCTTGGAACATAGAGCTTTCACTGTGTGCAGAGATGGTGTTGTTTGGAGTTTCATTAGCTCATCAACCTATTGGGAGGGTTTATAAAGCAGAGTTTTGCTTTTGCATCCCTTCTTGCAAGAAGGATATTACTAGAGTGGAAATCAACGTTGGCCCCTAAAGCAAAGAACCTCATGATGTATCTAAACTTGGAGAAAATAAAATTCAATCTGAGGGGATGCAGGGAAATTTGATCAGTTGTCGGGCCCTAAGATTGAACATAAATAAATAACTACGACTGCCACCACCAACAACACGGTGAACACACTCATGTCAAAAGTTAGAACGTAATGTTGTTGCTTTTGTTTTTTGATCATTTTGTTTGGCATAAATAATGAATTTATTTTATTTAAGTGTCATGCCACCTCATGGCCCATCCCTACTGGCATATACACCATAATGTACCATGAGGGAGTGCCATGAGGGATATAACGACACACACACACACACACGCACGCACGCACACCTCTCTGCATGTATGGCCACCAGTATGCATGGTAGAGGATCCAGGTCTGTCCGGCTGCCAGCTGCCAGTAGCATCTCAGTACAGGTCACATCTCCGTTCGATACAGCAAAGGACAGAGCACTCCTCCTCAGGTCTGCATAGTTTGCTGATAAAACAGTCAGAGTGTCAGTGTCAGAGTGTGTGTGTGTGTGTGTGTGTGTGTGTGTGTGTGTGTGTGTGTGTGTGTGTGTGTGTGTGTGTGTGTGTGTGTGTGTGTGTGTGTGTGTGTGTGTGTGTGTGTGCGTGCGTGTGTGTGTGTGTGTGTGTGTGTGTGTGTCTACTGTTCAGGATGGCAGTAGCTCAGGAGGTAGAGCTTGAGAAACGGAAGGTTCCCAGTTTAAAGCAAGTCACTGAACCCCTAATCCAGTCATTTTAGGCCAAAATTAGGCTAAACCTAAAACAAATTGCAATAGTAGCAAACTCAACTGATTCTGTATCCTCATTATGTCCTTAGTGAGGAAAAAAAAGTCCCAAGGAATCCCACCGGGGCAAAGTTTTGAAAACGACCTACCTACCTTCACTTACTATACACTACACTGTAACGGAAAAATGACTCCCAAAAAAATCTGCTTTAAGTGGGATGTGAGGGGTCAAACTAGGGTTTTTTAATTATTCTGAATCCATTGCAAGCATTTGTTTTGCATGAAAAACATTCCTTGGGCAAGAAATGGCCCCTCAAAATGATGGTTTAGTGATGAATCATCAATTTTCACAGTCTTTTGGGGTCCGTTTTTAGCCCAAGGAATGTTTTTCATGCAAAACAAATGCTTGCAATGGATTCAGAATAATTAAAAACCCCTAGTTTGACCCCTCACATCCCACTTAAAGCAGATTTTTTTGGGAGTCATTTTTCCGTTACAGTGTAGTGTATAGTAAGTGAAGGTACTAGGTAGGTCGTTTTCAAAACTTTGCCCCGGTGGGATTCCTTAGGACTTTTTTCCCCTCACTAAGGACATAATGAGGATACAGAATCAGTTGAGTTTGCTACTATTGCAATTTGTTTTAGGTTTTTTCATATAATGACTGGACTATAATTGCTCCTGATGAGCAGGTTGGTGGTGCCTTGCATGGTTTCCTCCGCCGTCGGTGTGTGTGTGTGTGTGTGAGAGAGAGAGAGAGAGAGAGAGAGAGAGAGAGAGAGAGAGAGAGAGAGAGAGAGAGAGAGAGAGAGAGAGAGAGAGAGAGAGAATGTAAAGCGCCTTTGGAAAAAGGCTTTACTGGACCAATGATGACATAAACATTGAAACAATGGGAATAATCCCACAGCTCCTTGATCAGCTCCTTGCTCATAGTGATCTCACAATGGACCCACTATTTCCTTTTTCTTTTTGTGTTCAACAGGTGTCAGAAGGGTACCAGCAAGAGTGAGAGGCAGTAAAGACTGTTTTCTCGACCGCTCCCCTGTAGAGAGCGCCGCCGCCATTTCTGCTGTGTAAACCGCAGCCAGTGGTGGAGTAGAAGTAAAATTATAAAAAATGGGTAATACTCAAGTAAAGTACAAATACTCCAAATTGTACTTAAGTACAGTACTCAAGTAAAGGCTACACTTTACTTTACACTACTGTTTACACCGCAGAAATGGCAGGCGGCAACCCTCTACAGGGTGTCGCTCAGGAAATCAGTCTATAGGATGGTAGTGAGACCAGCCATGCTGTATGGCTTGGAAGTGGTGGTAAATACAGGAGGCAGAGCTGGAGGTGGCAGAATTAACTATGCTACGATTATTACTCATTAGGCAAGGAAGTACAACATGACAAGGAAGGAGAACATGATCAGAAATGACTATTAGAGGGTCAGCTCAGGTTAGAAGGTTTGGGGATAAAGCAGAGAGGCAAGGTTGAGATGGTTTAGGCATGTGAAAAGGAGTGATGAGAGGTACATTGGGAGAAGGATGCTGAAGATGGAACTGCCAGGTAAGAGTAGGGCCAAAGAGGATGTTTGTGGATGTGGTGTGCGACTACATGCAGGTGGCAGGAGTCGCTGAGGAAGACGTGGAAAACATTATTCGCTGTGGCGACCCCGATGGGAATTAGCCAAAAGAAGAAGTGTGAGAGGACCATTGTGCCCACACAATCATCCTCATCCTTTAACATCAGGTTCAGATGACAGATCTTTTTTTTAAGCTTATGAAAATACTAACTTCAGTGAGCCAGTTCCTTCAAATTATTAAAAACTAAACTAAATCGAAGATAATCGACAAAGTAAACTAAACTAGCAAATCCACAAACTAATTAAAACTCCCCTCAAGTTGAAGTCAAAATCAAAAATAACAAACTAACGAAAAATTCTGTATGTGTGCGTATGTGTACCAGAGGAGTGATCGTCTAGCAAGGTGTTCACATCGAATCCATTCTCTATGAGCAGCTGCAGACACATGGCATGTCCTCCGTCTGCCGCAGAGTGGACCGGACTCTGTCCTGACTCCCGGATGGCTCTCTTGGAGGTCAGAGGAATCAGTGTCCTCAGAGCTCTGTGGGGGACGAACAGACACGTGAGAACGGACGGACAGATGGGCGGTGGGACACAGAGAGGGAGACGAGCAGAGGACACTAAAGTCCCGGCTACGCCACAGTGTGGTGACATCTGTTTGCATGCAGGGAGGATCACACTCCTCCCTGACAGTGAAAAATAGAGGAGTCAGGGCTCTCTGTGTGTGTGTGAGAGAGAGAGGGAGAGAGGAGGAGATGAAAGAGGGAAGTTGTGAAGAGGGAATCTTATCTCTGTTTCTGCTACAGAGGGAAAGACTTCACACACAGTGGGGAATTTTCCCTTTCCTTGGAGGATTGTGCACTAGGCCTCTTTCTTTCTTTCTTTCTTTCTTTCTTTCTTTCCTCTCTCTCTCTCTCTCTCTGTTGTTCATTCTAACCTAGCAGCATGCAGTGGTGGAAAAAGTACTCACATTCTGTACTTAAGTAAAAGTATCAATACTGCATTGTAGATGTACTCTGTTACAAGTAAAAGTCAGGAATTCAAAATGTACTTGAATAAAAGTATGAAAGTATTGCATCAAAACGTACTTAAAATACCAAAAGTAAAAGTACAAAATGTTTGAAAATAGCAGATCTACAAGCTATGTGAGCTTGTAGATCGGCTATCTTCAAATAGCCAAGGTATAAAATAGGGCTAAAGTGGTTAATGTATGTTTTAAAATATCATCATTTATATCTGAAAAGTACGTTTTCAAATAAGTGTAGTGGATTAAAAGTACAATATTTGGATCCGAGATGTAGTGGAGTAGAAGTAAAAGTATTGGGTATTGGAAATACTTAAGTAAAGTACAAATATCTCAAAATTGTAAAATAAAAGTACTTGGTTACTTTACACCACTGGCAGCAAGTGATGGTAGTAGCAGATAGTGACTCACATATAGTAGCCCTCGTATGCAGCTCTGTGTATGGGCAGCCGGATGCCGCTGCTGGCCACGTTGGGGTCGGCTCCATGGCTGAGCAGCAGCTCTATGCAGTCAGGGTGTCCTGTCCCGGCCGCGTCGTATAGAACCGTGTCTCCATTTTTAGCCCTGGCATTCACATTACCCCCTAGTGGCGGACATGGGCAGAGGCGTAATTTCAGAAGAAATAACAGGGTGGCAAAAATATGTCATAGGCATAGCCTACCACTTATTAACCCCATTTACAAAATAGCGTATCTACAAGCTCACAATGTGTTGTGAGCTCGTAGATCTGCTATTTTAACCTTTTTTTTCATCCTTTTGAACATTTCAGATAATTCTTTGAATTTGGGAAAGGTTTAAAGGGGAGAACCACCCATTTTTAGTATTGAACTATGTCATTAATATAGACGTACCTTTGAGTTCTTATGTGGAAATAAGAAAAAAGTCCCCCCCCCCCCCCCCCCCCCGCACAACGCAAGGTGTTGTGAGCTCGTAGATCGGCTTTTTTTCCCCACATTTTCTGCCTCTAATATTTGACAATTTGGCCAAGTTTAATTTGTCATTTTAGAGGTATTAAAAAGCCCTTAAATTGTCATTTTAGAAATGTGTAGAGACTGTAGACACCCTCTATGCACTTAAACTTTATGTTGGTTTGTTTACTGTGGAGTGAGAAAACAATGTTGCACATTAAGTTAATCATCTGGGGACCCCCCAAAATAATTTGGGGACCTGTCCTACTGACCGTGCTTAATGAGCACGTCCATGGTGTCTGGGTGTCCATGCTCTGCGGCGACGGGCAGGGGAGTCACTCCATGGCTGGCTGCACACGTCACCGTCCCTCCATGTCTCAACAGCAGGTCCATGATGGATGGACTGCCCACCTGCAGAACACAGGACAGGACAGGACAGGACAGGACAGGACAGGAATGCAGCAAAGCCAGGATTGAATTATGATAGGAACCAGCAAGACTCCCTAATTGGGAGATAAGCGACCGTCAGGTCGCATACACAAACTTTAGAAGGCAATCGTAGCCAATCAGGAGGGAATGTGGGAAATGGGACAGATCATGTTGATGACATGATTTTAGAGATACTGGGTACTGCTTTGCGTAATTTTAGGCCAAAATCTGTAGGAGTGTAGGAGTGTCCAAAAATGTGTTTAGCAAGAATCGTCCTCATGGTGGCGCTAGAAGAGGGCCATGTGAGAAATGAGGGCTGGAGGTTGTGGTTTGCCAGCCAAGGAGTGTGTGCAAAGTTTGACATGGATAGGGGCAGAGATATGAGTATAGGGGCAAAAGTGTGGTGTGACGCAACGTGACGGACAGACTGACAGACAGACACACACACGCACAGCCGGTGGAGGTTTTGATAGTATAGTGAAACAGTGGTGGAAAAAGTTCTCAAATGCTTTACCTAAGTAAAAAGTATCAATAGTGCAATGTAGGCTATTTGTACTTAATACTTATCCAATTTCCTATAGTTTTACTTGTACTACATCTCGGATCCAAATGTTGTACTTTTACTCCACTACATTTATCTGAAAACTTTAGTTACTAGTCACTTTGTAGATTTGGATTATGTTATCACAAAACATATAACTACTTCAGCCCATTATACATTTTGACCAATTGAAAATATCAGATCTACAAGCTCACAATGCGTTGCACTATATGTAATACATTTAAAAACTTGAAATGAGACATTCTGCATGATGAGTATTTTTACTTTTGGTACTTTTACTTTTGTACTTTTACTCAAGTAAATTTAGAATTGCATTGCTTTTAGTTGTTACTTGTACTTGAGTATTTCAACTACAAGAACAGTACTTAAATGTTTAACTGTGGATTTTAGTGTGTAGAATCTAGTAGGATTGCATCACACACTGACACCTACACACTGGTCACGTGATTCCAATCACCTTAGCAGCCTCGTGGATGGCCGTCCATTTGACCGTTCTGATCACACACACCTGCTCCACGATGGCCCCGCCCAAGATGAGGCTTTCAACCATCTCATAGAACTTCTGTCTCACCGCTAGACAGACAGGCAGACAGACAGTCACAGATGCAGAGAGACCACCAAATTGCACCATGGTTATAGTCCATGGGACATACGAGATGTTACTCTCCGAAAGGTTACTATGCATTTTTGAAAAGCTCTATACCGGTATCTGTAGATTATATTTTGGTATGATAACCCTTTTTGAGACACAGCTAAATTGATGTTATCAGCCGCTTTTCGTGCAAAACAAATGCTTGCAATAGATTCACAATCATGAGAAACCCTTAGTTTGACCCCTCATATGCTACTTAAAGCAGATTTTCTTTTTTGCTTTTTCCCCCCCTGTATTCACCATATAGAGCATCGCAGCGGAAGTGGATTCCTGGGGTCACTTAATATTCCCCATTCATTTTCGCCATAGTCTTTTACAAAAATATTTATAACAATTATGTTAAGCCTCGAACCAAGCCATCCAGGATGGAGGTGAATCATGACCATATAACCTTTTTTTCTATGAAAAGAACATTTTGAAAATCACTAAACAAAGGGTAGTTATTAAATGTAGTAGATCAAAGGTTATATGATCATGATTCACCTCCATCCTGGATGGCTTGGTTCGAGGCTTAACATAATTGTTATAAATATTTTTGTAAAAGTCTATGGTGAAAATGAATGGGGAATATTAAGTGACCCCAGGAATCCACTTCCGCTGCGACGCTCTATTCCTGGCCCTCTCTATGGAGGCTGCCATTTTCTTTTACAGAGGGCGCTAGAGAGTTTTTCTCTGTGCTGCTTCAAAAAACATCTTTTCACTTCCTCCCACATAAGGAAGTGACACGGAATTGTCTGATGCCAGATTTTGCCAAAGAAATAAGCCCAACAGAAGCAACTAGGCTATACTAGTTTACATTTACAATTGAAAATAGCAGATCAGCAAGCTCATGTGTCACATTGCGACACATTGTGAGCTTGTATATTTGCTATTTAAAAAATATTGAGGAAAAAAAAGAAATTTGAATATTTTTGAAACATTTTAACAACATAAATCTGTGTGAAGGTCCCTGGCACCACGTATTTTCAGATGGGGTCTGCGACTGTGGACAAATATGTTAATCTGGGGTCCTTGATATGAAAAGATTTGGGAACCACTGGTTTAAAAAATATTAGAAAGTAAGCCCAATAAGCAACTAGGCCTATACTGTTTTTTTAGAGACACAAATTGCTTATTATAAGCAGACATGGCAACCCAGGTACATTCAGAGCCCAGAGCCTAGAACGCCGTCGCCAACTACTGACACTTTAATGCAAGGACAACAGGAAACCAAATGATGTTTTTCACACAGATATAAAAAGCTAGATGCCTCCTTCGGCGAGGGGGCGTATGCATTTAGCAACTAAGGGAATCTTCATCACTTCCGTCTTCATTGCTTCCGCGTGCGTCACACATAGGGAAGTTCACAGGCCAATCAGAGGCAGGTGGGGGCGTGTCTTTACGCACGCAGCCTGTGAGAACTGCTGAGCCGCTCAACATCGGAACTGGCTCTGTTGAAATGAATTGTGGTCCTTGGATAAGTCCCAAGAGTGTCCTGGAAAAGTCGCGCTGTGATTGGCCAGTAGTCACTTTGACTGACAGCGTTCCCTTAGTTTTTTCAGGAAGTCCGGACAAGAACTTTTGCACATCGCTCCAATTAACTGCAGAGGCGAACGAGGCATCTAGCTTTTTATATCTGTGGTTTTTCAGGCCAGCTTTTTCAGCCTCCGCCTCTTTCAGGATATGAACAGGAAGCCGGGGGCGGGGCCAGGAATAACGTGAATAGTAAAGTTAATGGGACACCAACTCTAGCGGCTGATAACACCAATTTAGCTGTGTCTCAGAAAGGGTTATCGTACCAAAATGTAATCTACAGATATAGAGCTTCTCAAAAATGCATAGTAACCTTTGCCACCTTTCGGAGAGCGACATCTCGTATGGCCCATGGACTAATTATCATTTTGGAAAAAGTAAAAAATATTAATGAGCAAAATATCAATACCGCAATGAAGAAATGTACAGTATATAATGTAGAAATAGTCTGTTACATACAGAGTACAGTAAAAGTACAAGGGTAAAATGTACAGAATCCTCTTAACAGCTGGCAACCATACTTTGGTGTGACCGTACCCTACAGTAAGTACACAAAGTAGAAAGTTACTGGTGTTACATTACACCATTGATGAGTATATGGATCCTATCAGAGAAGGTGTGTCTTCAGTCTCCACACATTAACACTCTTTTCTATATAGTCAGGTGATATTAATAAAATCTGGGAATAAATTATTTACCAAGAAATGTCTTCACCAATGTGTTTGTAAAGGTATAGTAACACATCTAACAAAGTTCCCAGCAAACTGGGAAGATACAGCTGCCGACAGGGAAAGGTGGAGGCACCAGGTTACCCAAGGCATCGACATCTTCGAACAGGCAAGAGTGGAAACCATCCAAGACAACAGAGACCACCAGAAACGAGGACCTCTCACCTCAACACAGGACACAATTCCATGCAGCATCTGTGGGAGACTGTGTGTCCCAGGGATAGGGCTACGCTCCCACATGTGGAGCCACGCTAAGAGGAAATGACTGCCTGTCTAACACATCCGTCGGATCGACGGGAGATTCCACCACCACAGTGAAGACATTTCTTCACAAGCGTAATTTGTATAGGGTTGATGGGTTTGATAAACCCAAGGGCCCCCCTACTGGTGACAGTATTATAAATTCATAGGCTATTATATCGTCGTTGTCGGGTGAAAACCTTGTATGTCCAAAACCGTTAGTTTTGCATTTTTCATTTTAAAAATGATTTAAACTAGTGAAAACAGCTGATCTACAAGCACACAACGCCTCGCGGTGCGAGGCGTTGTGTGCTTGTAGATCGGCTGTTTTCACTATTTTTGTGCGACAGCCTTGTGTGATGAAGCAGGACTTTGCTTGGCGAAAGAACATACAAATTTGAAACTTGGAGATACGAGGTTTACACCCGACAACGACGATATGTATTTTGCCATTTCCAATATATCAGGGGTCTCTAATCTCCTAATCTATGGCCCCCCCTTACGGCAGTACAGGGCCCTTTTGATCTGAAAACCCATGCAGAATAAGATCTAATTTCGCCCCTGCATTTCTTGGTAAGGAATTAATTCCCAGATTTGACATTATTCTGATAATATTCCCCGACTATCATGCTGGCAAGCAGCACCTGCCCTGTGGTGCCAGAGTGTTTACCTAACAGCAGTTGAGTTTCATCGCTGCCGTTGGGGCTGTGGGGTGAGGCTCCTACCTAACAGCAGTGGAGTTTCATCGCTGCCGTTGGGGCTGTGGGGTGAGGCTCCGCGCTGCAGCAGCAGGCTGACGTTCTCCTGCAGGCCAGCGGACACGGCCAGCGTCAGCGCGGTCTCTCCATCACAGGTCAGCTCCTCCAGGGTCAGGTCATTAGAGATCCACACTGACATGCACGTGCACACGCACGCACGCACGCGCGCACACACACACACACACACACACACACACGGGTCAGTGACGTGACGCCCCAAAAAACATGTTTTTTAAAAAACTTTAAATAGCAGGCATAAAAATTATTTACTTTTGTTCTACTCACTCTCAACTTTATGGAAACACATTTTGTTTTTAGATATTTTATTGGAATCAGACTTTATTGAGCAGTTTGTTGTACTTGTGCCTAAAACCGTCATCTGGTGTGACATGACAATAATTGTTCATAAAATGAAAATGGAGTACACCTTTCTTAAGTTACTCACTTTATCAAAGTCCTTTATCATAACTAACCTGTGATCCACTATAGTTTTGTGAAAATTAATTGAATCTGTATATTTTTTTCATAATCAACACTCTGTGTGAGGCCCATGTTGTCGATCTTTCAACATATTTTAATTTTATTCTGACAAAAACTTTCTTTAAAATTACACAAATATTTGTGACTCTTCCTGATACTATTTTCTATGTAAACCATACACATTTTTTCGGTTTCATCATTAATAAAGGTATGATTTCTCACTATTTGGAATGTCACACCAGATGACTTAGTGTCACACCAGATGACCATATCTTCATGTGTCAAAGCAAACTGTGTTTTAACCTACCTATTAGTGAGTACTGAACTTTACTGATTGATTAAACAATTACCCAGGAAAAACAGCAACAGTAAAATTGCTTTAACATTAAATAACATGGCCTTAATATTTCTGAACAGGATAGTATTGTTGGGCCTTAACATAGGATAACAAAGAATTGTAGTAGTAGATGGATGATGAGGATGTGCACAGGAATGCTACGCACACCTAAGTCTTCTGCCGGCCCACGGCAGAAGGATCTTAAAGAGACAATAAGGTGCATAGCCACACTGGGAGCCAAGGCAACATTTTATTAACACCAATTATTGGAAACAACTCAGCATTCAGGTGTATTACTTTTTTCCGAAGTCTCCTGAACTTGAACACAGCATTTTGAGTTGAACAAATTTATTTACGAATCATGTCGTTACACCACATCTCCACTAGCTAAAGAGTGCTGGGTTGTGCAACTCCGAAAATAGCTGATCTACAAGCTCTCGCAGCACAATGCGTTGAGAGCTTGTAGATCAGCTATTTTCGCTATGTTTGTCTCGGGTCCTACCTTACCTCATTGTCCAGTCCAGTGAGTGAAAGTACAAAAGTATTAGATTAGATTAGAATAGACATTTAGACTGCATTGTACATCAGCCAGTCACATTTGGTGAGGGTATAGACATTTAGACTGTATTGTACATCAGCCAGTCACATTTGGTGAGGGTAGCAAACCGTTTGCCCTGTTGCGGTTCTGCTATGCCACAGACAACTTCCTGCTCTTTGTAGAAAATGCAGTCTCGCCCCTTTGGCCAGACAAAACCATTTTTCATTTTTCCAAGTTGATTCATGCAGTTTATCTCTAGCCCCTCCTTATTAATGGTAACAATCTGCCCCACATATGGCTTTCCCTCATATTTGATTATGACAAACTGTCCTTGTGTGTATTCATCTGAGGAGGTGTCTGAATCCTCAGCTTGGGCCTCTCCAATAGATGCACTTGTGTCCAGCACCTGAGTAGAAGACCTTCAGGAGGAGACATTTAAATGTAATTTATTTGTCAGGTAGATTGTTTTTAGTAGTAAAATGTAATTACTAGCGAGTCCTCAAGTTTGCCAAGTATGTTATACTCACTGAGCTCCGGAAGCTGTTTTGGGCCTGCAGCTGACCTGGGAAGGGGGCAGTTCCGCAGATGGGCCACCACTTAGTTAAGGAAGAAAAGGAATGAATGGATGACATAAGTTACTTTATTGTCATTAAACAGGTACAATTACAGGTATCATAAAATTGGCAAAGAGAATGATTTAGTTATACTTACTCATCACTTGTCTTGTCACCTGGCACCTCAGCCCTGGAGACTTGGTCGAACTGTAATTTCCGTGGGTTGTGACAGGTGCAGATCTGAGGAAACTGGCAGAAACAACTCAGGTCTCTGTAAACTATCTTTCCCGGGAAGATAGAAAGAACCTGGTGCGTAGTGCTGATGCCAGTCACTGGACGCACTGATGGAGGGACCATTTCATCCATGTTGGATATCTTCTCTTCTTCGATCCACATGACAGTGACTTTTTCAGAGGACTTCTGTAAATACTCACACAGATCCCTCGGTGTTTGTAGGTCACTGCCTCCGAGGACATACATGTCTGCCTTACGCTTCAGCACCCCTCCCACACCATCAGGTGCGCCCTTTCCATGGGAACGCTCTGAAAAGTTCCAGGTGACCCTCTTGAATCCCCATGTATAAGGAATGCTGCTCATGAGGAAGCAGTTTGTGCGATTCCGGTTACCACCCATTTTCTGTTGTCAAGTGTCTTATATTAACTGCTTATAACGGATAGTTATTATAAAGTGTTACCACAATATAAGGTTTAGGTTTCTGTGAAGGGGTTTCTGCTCTGTCTGATGAATTTGCTGTATCACCGAATGAAGCTAAATTAAATTATGTAAAAATGTTTAAAACGTTGTTTTAAACATGTTAAAATGTTTTAAATGGACAAAAGAAACATGGGACTTGTTATTTATTGTTATGTCTGTAGGAAAATACAGTATATATCATCTGGTGTGACAATCAAGTCATCTGGCGTGACAAGCAGATATGTCACACCAGATGACGAAGTGTCACACCAGATGACGTTTTCTGCATTTAGGACTACCTTGAGGCTACCAGGTACACATTAGCATGCTAACAACATGCTAGCTATAACAAAACAACCTAGATTTACATGTAATTATGACCAAAGTTTCAAATAACTTTTGCTTTATTAATGAAAAAGGTGTCACACCAGATGACATCCAGAAGTGCCACACTTGTCAAAGTTTCAACAAGATGGCATTTCATGAAAATGTTAAAATCATAACTCACCTCAGACACCTGTCTTGCAGTTGTGCTGGGAGTGCTGAATAGCCTTACAGAAGAAGGACCTCTCTAGCCCAGTAGGTGTCCAAATTATTGCCTGTTTAATTTTTCCAAACTAGTGTCACACCAGATGATTTTGGTTTGGGGGACAAAATCTTTTTGATCAGAAATGACTGAAAACATTATGCTTGGACTTTGAAAAGATATAGGCTCACAAATAGACATTTTTTTTGCCTAAATTCATTTTTAAATGAATTTTAGCAATTCTTTTTCTTAGTTTTATTCAAGTTCCCACTTTGAGAAACAAGGTCGGGACAGTCACACCAGATGACATTTACCATGTTTGGTTGAAGATTCTGAAGAAATGAGGAATGAAATGTTTTAATCTTGAGTAAGTTCACATAAAGCTTAATGTCCTGCACAATATTCAGAAGGTTTTTGACAAATATATTTTTTATTTATACATGTTTGACACCGAGGACAGCGAAAACGCTACGTCACGTCACCCACCCATACACACACACACACACACACACACACACACACACACACACACACACACATAGATAATTGTTTACTTGGTGTCCTATACCTATGTACAGATTCTTATTTTCATAGTGTATTGCTTTTAAACTGATGCTAGGTTCTTGGTTACCTGTGATGCTATAGTTTACTGAGGCATGCACTCTCTGCGTTCTACAGTATGTTTACTTTGCTTATTGTCCCTCTGAATAAGAGCATTTGCTATATGCCTATAAATTGTACACTCACATGCATGCATGCAGACAGCCAGCCAGCCAGCCAGCCAGCCAGCCAGCCAGCCAGCAAGCAAAGGTCACTTTAGGTCGGTAGCAGGGCCGTGCTTAGGGCCGAGGAGGCCCCAGGCAAACCCCAGTTTGAGGCCCATGTGTGGGTCGCTAACCAATTTCTAGGGCTCGCAAGTAAATGCTTGTTTACATTTGGTTTCCTACATTTTTATTTTTAATTATTTGAACATAATAATTAAGAAATAATTAAGAAATGAGAAAAGAAATCATGAGTTTAATGCAAACTAGCTTTTTTTTCAAAATAATTCCATATAAACAAAATAAGGAAAAATACTATAACAATATTGATTGATTGATTGAAGACTGTATTTGTCAGAAACGTAAACAGAACAAGGCACAGTCAGACTTTTTTTTTAAAGAATGACATAAAATAATAACTAAAAATAAAATACTGTTATATACAGGCTTGTTCAGGCATTTAAGCTGTTAAGGCAGCCTGTTAATTATATTTCAATTCATAGCTACTTTATTGCCAGTAAAACAAACTATACATGCCATCTTTAAGAAGCCACAGTAAACCTGTTGAAAGTATTAAGTTAAACATAACATTTTATTTAAGGCCTTTTTACAGTTCATTATGTTGATCTCATCATGGGCCCACTTCAAACTGTCAGGGGGCCCCCAAATGAAATTGAATATATACAGTATATATCAATATGTACATATTATCTAAATTTGATAACCATCAAAATTGCATATATATTTTAAGTAGGGTGACCATATTTTCAGCCACTCAAACCGGGACGCAAAACACTGTTGCCTAAAACTGGGACCCTAAAAGCAATGCGCACGTTACCGCGCACACGCGTGCCCATTCTCTAACGTTCGTGCACGCGCAGACACGCACCGCAGGGTTGCAAACAGGCAGTGAGTGATTGACAAACAGCCTCAGCGTTGAATTCAGACACGCAATGAATTTGTTCCTTTTTTCTGATTGGTTAGGTGAGCATGTTTTCATGAAAAGAACATGATAAATGTCTATGCAACGGTTGCAACCACTGAAAACAGCTACTATTATTTTAATTCTGGTGAAAACCGGGACTATTTTGCAGTGAATGTTGAAAACCGGGACATATTAGTGTTTTAGAGATATTTGTCGGGACACCAGGACACGCAGCTTGAAAACGGGACTGTCCCGGGTAAAACGGGACGTCTGGTCACCCTAATTTTAAGTCCATACATGGCTACATTAATCATTGCCAGTAAAACAAACAATGTGTGCCATCTTTAAGAAGCCCCAGTAAACCCAGTGGGCCCCAAAAACTAAAGGGAATTGATATACACATATATGTATATATCAAAACGTTTTAAATATAAATATTTACACACACTTTAGAAGTAATGTATCCATTCCCTGCATCCTTTAAATTAATGTACGTGACATCACAGAACATTCATGAAGGAACTGCTTGGGTAATCAGGGCCATTGTTATCTGGTCTCACCTTTGCGAGCCAAGCTCTTTTTAAATTCTAATGAGCTATTATATCCAAAGCAATTGTGCTTCACTCTCACATGATTTTTTATAGCTACAAGATGACATAATTGGAATATCAGAGATATTACCTACAAATAACTAACTACCTTGATGATAATAAGAACAAGAATAACTTTTAAGTGCATGTTTTGCAGTGGTTCTCAACCTCAAGCTACTTCAATTATTGCCAGTAAAACAAACTATACATGCCATCTTTAAGAAGCCCCAGTAAACTTGTTGAAAGTATTAAGTTAAACATAACATTTCATGTTAAGTCATGTTAAGTCCCTTTTACCGTTCATTATGTTGATATCATCATGGGCCCACTTCAAACTGTCAGGGGCCCCCAAATGAAATTGAATATATTCATACAGTATATATCAATATATTTACATATCTCAATTTGGTAACCCTCATATATATTTTAAGTCCATAGCTACTTTAATCATTGGCAGTAAAACAATAAGTACCATCTTTAAGAAGCCCCAGTAAACCGTGCAAAATGTATCTCATCCTGGGGGGCCCCCATTCCCTGCATCCGGAATGGATACATTTCTTATAAAGTCTGTGTAAATACTTACAGGGGCCCCAAATTGATATATACATATGTGTATCAACTCCCTTTCATTTTGGGGTCCTGGACAGTTTGAGGTGGCCCCCCCAGGATGAGATCAATTTTTCACAGGGTTTACTGTGGCTTCTTCTTAAAGATGTACGTGACATCACAGAACAGACATGAAGGAACTGCTTGGGTAATCAGGGCCATTGTTCTCTGGTCTGCACCTTTGAGAGCCAAGCTCTTTTCAGATTCTAATGAGCTAATATGTCCAAAGCAATTGTGTTTCATTTTAACCCTCACTTCAACCGTGCTCTTTTCAACAGCTCAACTGGGGCCCATGCCCATGTTGGTTAAAAAAAAATAATAATAATAATAATCTCATGAGGCCCACAGGCTCGGTAGTTACTGGTTTTGGGCCTGGCCTTTGTTTTAGACTTTTTCTTTTTAAGACAAAGAGCGGGAAAAATAAATCCTTCCAAACATCTTTGCTGGTAAAAGAACCCACTGCAATTTATTCTTTCTCTCTCTCTCTCTCTCTCTCTCTCTCTCTCTCTCTCTCTCTCTCCCTCTCTCTCTCTGTCTCTCTCTCCCTCTCTCTCTCTGTCTCTCTCTTCCTCACACGCACACATCACAGACACTTTTGCACAAGAGGGCAATACACAGCGAGATGGAGAAATTGATTTGTATGAGTAGTTCCCTGTGGAAAAAAGGAAAATCATGTCAAATGCACAAATGCAACATCAAGTTGTTCTACGACTCATATCAACAAGCACATGCATTTGAAGATAATGCATTGCATAGAGTGCAACACTTCACAACAGCTAGGCAAGGCACGGCAAGTTCATTTATATCACACATTTCAACAGCAATTTAAGGCATTTCAACATGCTTTTTCTCTACGTTTTCCTCAGACAAGCCCTCCGTCGGCGTCTCCAGTCATTTCGGTTCTGGCCAGCTCCTTCGTGCTTTCTGCACCAGCATCTTTCTTTAGTAGTACGTCCACGTATAGGTAGGTGTGGGACGTCCTCTTGATCGATGCCTATGTGTGTTGGTTTCCACAGTACAAGCTTTTTGGGCCGGGAGTTCTCGGTGTTGGTGTTTTTTCCTGACTTTAAGGTTCTTTTCTGTGGAGCCCTCTGTTGTCAGGGGCGGATGTTCTTCAACACCATTCCTCTATACGTAGATAGAGTCGAAGGCCTTCCTGAAGTTTAAGAAGCATAGCACTGCAGCTTGTTTGTTCCTCTTTACCTCTTCAATGATCCTCCGTAACGCAAGGATCTGAGCTAAGGTGGTTTTCCCCTCTCTGTATTCGTTTTGCGATGAGGTGGGGGTTGATAGACTCCGTCTCCTGTTCATTATCATGCGGTTGAACATTTTTGCAATTATACAGATCAGGCTGATACTACGGTAATTGTGAGGTTTTGAGAGATCATCAGATTTTGGTACCGGGATGATGTGAGAGAGAGAGAGATCATATTTCTGGCATGATGTTTTCCATCAAGATTGCAGTTCTTGATTACCTCTGGGGGAATGCTGGCAAGTCCAGCACTTTTCCCTCGCCACAGGGAGGCTTTGACGTGTCAAAGTCCCATGTCGTGAAAGGCCTGTGTGCCAAGGAGTTTTACATAAAAAGTCGTGAAAGGGCTGTGTGCCAAGGAGTTTTACATAAAAAGTTTTTACATAAAAAGAGATCATATTTCTGGCATGATGTTTTCCATCAAGATTGCAGTTCTTGATTACCTCTGGGGGAATGCCGGCAAGTCCAGCACTTTTCCCTCGCCACAGGGAGGCTTTGACCGTGTCAAACTCCCATGTCGTGAAAGGGCTGTGTGCCAAGGAGTTTTACATAAAACATGCATGTGCATGTTTTATGTAGAGCTCCAAACCTCCCAAAACAAACTAATTCGGCTACTTCTCTACCTGGGTAACAGCCGCTCACTCATGTCGTCCTCGTCTCGGACGACAAAGCAGACGAGGACGGAGTGCTGTGTGAGTGGCGGGAGCTGGCGAGTGAGCGGGAGGTGGTGAGTGAGCGGGAGCTGGGGAGTGAGGACGGGGAGCTAGCGATTGAGGAAAGCTTTGAGGAAGACGAGCGGACAGGAAGACGGACGGGAAGACATTCTCACCCCCACTGCGTCTCACGCAGTTACTGAGGTTAAAGGAGTAGTTCACCCCCAAAATGACTTTTTTTCTATCAGGCCATGGAGAGTAGAGTTCAATAATATTTTTTGGTTTTTGTCACATTCCTAAGACAAAAATGTGATAACAGTAAATTTACCCCCATTGATTCCGGATGGTGACCCGTTTCGAAACGGGTCACCATCCGGAATCAATGGGGTAAATTTACTCGAATCAAAATTTTGTCTTAGGAATGTGACAAAAACCAAAAAATATTATTGAACTCTACTCTCCATGGCCTGAGTAATCAATAGAAAAAAAAGTCATTTTGGGGGTGAACTACTCCTTTAAGGTTAGGGTTTGGGTTAGGCATAGTTTTACTGAGGTTAAGGTTAGGGTTTGGGTTAGGGTTAGGCATAGTTTTACTGAGGTTAAGGTTAGGGTTTGGGTAGGGTCAGGTGGTCATTAGAATCCACGTTGTCAAAGAAAAAAGCACAAACAAGTGGGCTTCCACATTGTCAAAGATAAAAGCACAAAAAAAGTAGGCTTCGTTAGCCAGGTTTCGCTAGCTCAGTCCTTTAGGGCAGCATGGCTAGATCACTACGGCCGGGTTTCGCTTCCCATCCAAGGAGCTGAATATTCGAGTCAGCATGTGTCGGCGCATGCGCACAACACGCGTCCGTCGTCCGTAAAGCCGTCCGGACAAGGACGAGGAGAAAGAGCGGCTCCCTCTCGCCTATGACCCATGTTTCTCACCACACATTTTGCTAGTTTAAGTTGGCTCAGCGTTGAAGACAGGGTTAAACAACTAAAAATGGATTGACTTTCAAAATAGTAAACACAAATCTGCCCTCCATCCCCTCAGTACCCGCATATCTGACCAAACATCTCCAAAAAGTTAGCGACACCCACATCCACAACACCAGAGGGAGCGCACACAATGATCTGATAACACCCATACAAATATGGCTAAATTCTCATACAACACTGCCACCCAGGTGTGGAATTCCTTGACTACCTCCCTTAAAACATGTAGCTCGCTGGCATCCTTAAAAACTGCCCTAAAAACTCACCTTTCAGGAGGCCAGAGAACGAGGTAGTTATCACTTCTCCCATAGACAGGTGAGAAGTGAGCACCCCCCCCCCCCTTACCTTAGCCCCACCACCTTGTTTCCCCTATCCTGTACATAGTGTTTTTATAACTGCAATATTATTGAATGTTTTCTTTGCTTGCTATTTATTATGTCCATGAATTAAATACAGAGGGCTTCCAACGTAAAAAAAGCCGTAAAAGGTCTTATTTGGGATGTTCCTTTTAGGCAGGGTGTTTAACTGTACTTCTTGTACTACATTTAAATTGTATTGACTATACTTGTACTGTTCTCCATTTTTGTCTAATAAAATAATCAATCAATCAATCAATCAATCAATCAATCAATCAATCAATCATGCATGTCTGTGTCAGCCTATGGTCATAACCAGGCTTTTCTCTTCGCAGATGAGTAAGCCTGGCTACGCAAGTCTATCCCTGATGGCGAAAAGGTTGAGAACCACTGCTGTACTGTAGATATAAGTCCCATCCATAAAATGTTACCACTAAATGTACAAAATCTCCACAAAGCTTAATCAACTGTCCCAAAGCTGTCTCTAAAAGACACATGAGATGGCACTCACCACTGAATATGTCACCATGACCTGTGAGTAGCATATCATTTGATTCATTGCAGCCAGCCGAGGCATTCTGTGTTATGATTGTTCTCAAGTGCCGATTTTATTGTGCAAGCAGTACTCTTTCATGGCTTGTTATTCTGAAGAACATCTGTTCTAATGAACTTAGTTTGTTGAGAAATCCTAACACACACAGCCATGCACACGGTATAGTTAAAGTTATATTCAAATCGTTTTCAATACAAAATAGGATACAACTATGTTGTCCGGCCACGTGTATGCACCTGCTTGTCGCTCATGCATTAAAATGGATATGGCTGTTATTTTTACAGGATCAGGTCAACTGTAATCATTCCAGACATTGTTGCCAGCATTTAACATTCTAGCGTGACTAGATCGCACGGATTGCTTCATAGACTTGTTTAGCAGCATTATGCCTCATTCACACTACAGATATATAGTTGAACGTTTTGCTTGGTAATTCAATGTAATCTCAATGGAAACCAGCTTTAAAGATGCAAGGGATCCTGAGAACAAAGCTTTGAAAGCTTTAAAGCTGGTTTCCATTGAGATTACATTGAATTACCAAGCTAAACGTTCAACTATATATCTGTAGTGTGAATGAGGCAGCATTAGACATCTGTTTTGTAACATTTCGTTAATCTTTTCTTTTGTTTGTTTGTTTTTACACAATTATATTTTCTATGAATATGTTGGATTCATATTCATGCGTATTTTCCAGTCATTTAACCACTTAAACCATCAATACCAGTAGCACGGTCAATTTCGACCTTCGGCTGTGTACTTGGTCTGCTCTTTTTTCCCCTCTACACCAAATCTTGTGCGTTGTGAGCTTGTAGGCTACTGTAGTTATCGTCTATTCTCCACGAATGTTCCAATCTCGGAATATGTTCAACTGGTTAATAAAAACGAATAAATAAATAAATAAAAGCCCTGTCACACAAAGTTTTGGCGGCCCCACTGTGGTATCTCTGAGGACTTCCTAGGGGTCCCAGACCCCCTGTTGTTGAAGACCCATGCGCTATATAAATGCAGTCCATCTACCCAGTGGTGTAAAGTAACTAAGTACATTTACTTAAGTGATGTACTTAAGAACAATTTTGAGGTATTTGCACTTTACTTGAGTGTTTCCAATGTCCAATACTTTTACTTCTACTCCACTACATCTCAGATCTAAATATTGTACTTTTACTCCATTATATTTATTTGAAAACGTATTTACTTTGCAGATATAAATTAGTATATTATAACATAAACCATTTTAGCCCTATTTTATACCTTGGCTATTTGAAAATAGCAGCTCTACAAGCTCACAACGCGTCACATCGCAACACGAGCTCGTAGATCTGCTATTTTCAAACATGTTGTGCTTTTAATTTTGGTACCCTTTCATATTTTTACTCAAGTACATTTTGAATTCCGGACTTGTGCTTGTAACTCGAGTATTTCTACATCGCGGTATTGATACTTTTACCTACAGTAAGTAAAATGTAGTGAGTACTTTTTACACCACTGCATCTACCAGGGACGTGCTGGGCCCCTGATTCAGCCCGGGAAAAAAGAGTTGTAGAGGCCCTCATTGCACGCTATAGAGAGAGAGATCTCTCTCTATAGCACTGCTGCTGCTACTCAAAGATTTGCCATTTCAGATCATGACAACAAGCCAGTGGGCCAATTACTGTACATGATTTATATTTCTTCGTTGTCGGGTGAAAACCTTGTATGTCCAAAACCGTTTGTTTTGTATTTATCATTTTAAAAATGATTTCAACTAGTGAAAACAGCAGATCTACTTGTAGAAAAAATGTATACATTTGAAACTTGGAGATACAAGGTTTCTGCCCGACAGTGACGATTTACTTTGTTGGCCGCCCAGCTCCCAAAATGGAACGAAGGCCAACATTTTATTTTGCATTTTTTATTCCTAATGGCCGGCCTGGACCGGCCGGGAATGAACCGGCCGTTCGGGAGTTGTCCCGCTTTTCCCAATGGCCAGCACGTCCCTGGCATCTACCATTACCTTGTACTACTGTGTCCAGGATGTCCAGACTCCTCTGAACAGCAGCTGTGTGCAGTGGGAGCCAACCCTTGCTGTCTGCCTCTCTGAAGGCAGCCACGCTGCCTGATAGCTTCAGGAGGCTGTCCACATCATCTGGGAACACACACACGCACACACACACCCCATGCAACACGTGCCCGCACAGGGGGGAGCCATAACAGCACACACACACAAACATAACGTCACTGTCAGGCAGAAATCTTGTACATGTATCTCCAAGTTTCAAATTTCTCCTTTTTTCTTTTTTTTTTGTAAATTAAAGCCCTACATTATACAAAAGTGTCGCACAAAAGTATTGAAAATAGCAGATCTAGAAGCACACACCGCCCTGTGTTTATTGGCAAAGAGATTTGGTAGTGAGTAAAAAAAAAAAAAAGACTATCAAGTATGTTATTTACAGGTCCGTTTTACCAATTATAGAGGGATAAATGGTACCGGATATGCAGCTCCTCAAATAAAAGGTGAATTGATCCCAGTAAATGACGGAGGACGATTTCACGATGAATTAAATCTCCACGATACGATTATCGCGAGGGTATTTCATCACGATAATAGCGATTATCGTCCCGTCCCTATAATAGTAAGAACTTTATTTGTAGCACCTTTCTTTCTAGACAAAGTCACAAATTGCTGTACGGCAAATCTACATACTAAAAGCAAGGGAAGCAAAACACAATTTAAAATGGATGCAACATGGAAAAACAAATACTAGGGTGAAACAAGCACAAATAAAATTATGCAACACAAAAACAACAACGATTCTAAAAGACAAAATTACTACAAAGTTCAACAGATAGCATGATGTAGAAAAATAAATCAATGGGACAGGAGGGGGAAAGCTTTTCTGAACGGATATGTTCAGAAAAACTGCTCGAGCGATACGTCAAGCTGTAGAGGAAGAAGAGAGAACCAAACTGTGCCAGTGGGAGCAGTAGTTCTTATTTTGTAGCTTTAAAGCAGCAGTTCCAGTGGCTCAAGGTCAGACAGCGACCCTGATTGAAGGAGCATATTGGCATAGGTCGCGGGAAGTAATTTAAAGCAGGAGGGGCTGTCGCACGTGCATGCGACTCGCACGCCCGAGAATTATCGGTTTTATGCGGTTTTGTTCGTGTTTTATTCAGGTTTCCGCAGTTTATTTTTTAGCTAAATGGAACACAATCGGGAACTGCACACTATACTTTCCCTTTTCCTCTCCACACACTCATGTGGACAGTGTGGAGACAAATAAAAAAAGGCGCACACATTGGCCATGCCACTGATCTGATGGCAGACGGCAGGATATTATTGTATATATACTGTAAAGGGATTTCTTGGTACCAACACTTAGTTCCCCCTCCCTGGGGGAGGGGGGCGGCCGCCCACCCAGCAGCCCTACTTCCTGCGGTAATGCATGTTGGTGTGTACTATAGGCCTACCTATTTTTGTGGATTTCTTAAAAACACACACACACACACACACACACACACACACACACACACACACACACACACACACACACACACACACCCACGCGCACGCAGCAAAAAGGCCAGACACAAATCATTGTTTATACCAATGGCAAGCATGTGGTCATGTTTCATTTAATTTCAAAACGCTTTATTTACTCTGGAAAAGGCAGCTTGAGGTTTCTTTAATTTCCGAAGTTGTCGAGATCACAGGCCTTACAGGAAGACGCATGAATCACAGGACCATAAAATTTAAATAAAACAAACTTGACAAATTATGAAACAAAACAAAATGTCAACGGACGGGACAGAACAATACAACTCAATTAAAACAGTTCAGCTTGAGACATTGTGGCTAGAAATCAATCTCTGCCAGAGAGGGAAAGTGTGTTGGAAGCCATTCCAAGAGCTAGGGGCATCATAGGAGAATGTGTTTTTATAGCATTTTGAGCCTTTGAGCCTTTATTGACAATAATTATAATGTGGAGAGACAGGAAAACCCGAGAGAGAGAGAGCAGGGGAGTGACATGCAGCAAATGGGTTGGGCGGCCGGGAATCGAAATGGGGATTCCATGGGGTATATGGCCTAAATTTCATAATTTATTTTGGGCTCTTGAGAACAGTATGAATAATTTTACAAGCATTAAGTACCAAGATTAATTAAAGCTTCTTAAAGAGCATTACAAGCAAGACGCAGAGTCTGCAGTACAGTTCACAATAGTTTCATTTGCATTTAGGTGGGCATAACCATACAAGTTGGAAAAAATGGCATGGATATAGATGGAGAACAGGGCCCCAGAATTCAACCTCACGACACACTTTTGGTTACTGATAGAAATTCTCATAGGCCATGACTTGACTCATAGGCCATGACACACTGATGCAGCTCAAACAAGTATAGTGAAACCAAGAACATGGTGCTAGTATCCAGTCCAATACTAGAGAAGCGTTTTGCCCTAGTACCTCAGTAACTTATTTTACTATTGAAAAATAGCAGATGTACAAGCTCACAGCAAACTTGTAGATCTGCTATTTTTTTAAAGTCGTGAAAATGTGTGCAAATCTTTCAATATATGTATTTTTTAAGCGAACATTCGTAACTGAAACTTTTCTTCTGGGGTGTCCTTGGAACTAACTATTTGGAGATGGGGGTCCGTGGCCAAATACATATCATTTTGGGGGTCCTTCAAATGAAAATGTTGTGCACAACTTGCACAATTTTTCCACAATTCTTCAGCAGATCTACAAGCTTGCAGCGCTGCACTCGGTGCCGCGCTGTAAGCTTGTAGATCTGCTATTTTTCAATGGTTAAAGCACAAAATAACGCGTAATAATGCGTCCCCAGTCTAAATGGGTTAAATCTCCTAGGTGGCTCGGTATCGACATTTTGTTATCGTGGTTACCGTCTTCCCATTTACCGCAGGTATTGCGGTAATTACCGCACCCCCGTATAATTAAGGTTCGGCGATAAGCCAAAATATTGCAATCGTCTTCCCAAAAGTCGCCTCTCCACAGCCTGACTGCCCGAGTTATACTTCCCCGTACAGCACAGCGGGTCTGGCTTTGAAAGGAGCAGATCTACAAGCTCACAACACGTCGCATCCGCGACGCGTTGACGCGGGTAGTCAGATTGTGTACAGTGATTAACTCACGTCTGAAATCGCAGCGATTGAGTGCTGATATATACAGGTTTTAGTGACAAGACTTGACAGAAAAGGTTATAAAATCGGCGATGGGGCACAACGGGCGAGTCGGCGCGACGCGGTGGGAAAAGTAAAAGATAGTTTCATTTTCGGTTTTAGTCCATGCGGTCTGCGCTCCGCCTGTAATCCGTATGAATAAAAAAGAAAATGCCTCAAGGTACTACTGCCACAACACAAGGTATGTATTAACATACTTGTGTTGTGTGGATTACAGTCAGAGAAAGTTTACGCTTCTCCGTGCTCCCTATTACGAGGCTGCTGCTGTGTGTAGACTGTGAGTGACGTATGTGGCTTCCAAACCTGTGGTACGCGGCCCAGAGCAGAGCGGCATGGAGCGCATGCGGTCCTCGCTTCTCCCCCGTTTTAAAACCTGCTTGTTTTCAATAAAAAATAGACTATTTCTTTTCTTTTTTGACCGCGGTAAGGACCCTGACACCGCGGTAGGCCTCGGTATACCGCGGTACGGCGGTACGGCGGTTACCGTCCCCAACCCTATGGGCCCGTAGTGAATCCTTGTACCCAGGGCCCAGAATTTGGTGCCCCTGTTGTTTCCTCCACCATCTTATGTGTGTGTGAGTGAATGCAATGCCCCGTACGAAGAGAGAAGGGAAGGGAAGGAGAGACCTTTGTTAGTCCCGTGGGGTCTGTTTCAGCTTCACCGAGCTGATGGCTGCTCACAGTGCTCAGATGGTCACAGTGCTCAGACCACTTGAAGCTGCAATAAATTGAGTAGAGTTGGCTCTGTACTTGGTCTCTACTGTACGTCAAATTTATTTGGCAGGAATAGGCGATCTACAAGCTTTGTAGATCGGCTATATCAAGGGTCTTCAACAGGGGGTCCGGGACCCCTAGGGGCTCCTCAGAGTTACTACAGGGGGGCCGCCAAATCTTTGTGTGAAAGGATAATTCTTTTAGATTAACAACTTGAACCCTTGCATTCCCTATTCTGAGGAGAACTTTGGCTGAAAATAGCAGATCTACAAGCTCTCAATGCCTCGCAGGCAAATAGGGGTGGTGTGGAGGTAAAAAAAAGAGCAGACCAAGTACCGAGTGATAGGTCAAATTTACAAAGTATCAACAATTTAAGTGATTAAACGTCTGAAAAAACACATTAACACGAATCCAACATCGACTGATGACAGTGCTGTCAAACAAGTCTATGCATCTACCTATGAAATCGATGAAAATCTGCAACACAGTTTTATGCAACATGTAGAGGGGGTCCCTGCTTCATCTGTCTCTCAGTTAAGGGGTCCTTGGCCTGAAAACGTTGAAGACCCCAGGGCTATATCTTGCTAATGTTCCCCCCAAAAAATAGGAGATGCTGGAATCTAGCATCAGGGGACTCTTTGACAAAGTAGACCAGTGTTTCCCAAACACTGGATCGGGACCCATCTGTGGGCCACGGACACATTTTTATGGGTCCCTTAATTTTTGGTGTCCTACATTTTGTTTTTAATTATTATTATTTCAAAACATTCCCCAAAAGCTTTTTGATGAAGCGACGCGTTGTGAGCGCAGATCTGCTATTTTCACTAGCTTGGGTCCCGGGCAAACATCTAATTTCTCTTTTGGGTCTCGAGCTAAAAAGTTTGGGAACCACTGCTCGCTGTAGGCATGCCGGTAGGTGAACCGGTGACCTTCTGACTACCAGAGGGCCTCTCTCTGCCCACTAAGCTATGGCCACATCATTTACCAAATGCACCATCAAACATATAATTTTCGGAATGTCTGAGTGAGTGTCTGTCTGTCTGAGTGTCTGAGTGTCTGTTACATCGTTTCTCCTCAGTGGCTGGAGCAATTGATCTGAAATCGCATCACCATAAGCATATGAACACACCTGACATAACTGTGAAGCCCGTTTGTCACTTTCACAAATCATATGCTGTATATTAGCATTTTTTATGGTGTACCTATATCTATTCTGCATCTAGCTTGAGGCATATCTATTCTGCATCTAGCATGAGGCAACATGTTTAACCAGCTCTGTGTGTGTGTGTGTGTGTGTGTGTGTGTGTGTGTGTGTGTGTGTGTGTGTGTGTGTGTGTGTGCAGGCGGGCGGGGGGGGGTCGGTTGTCTGGCCCTGTTACAGATTTTGTCCAAAAATCATGCAGATCGGTACACAGTATCTCTGTAGCCATTAAACGAAACGGGTATTTCTTACATTGATGCTCCTACATATTATCATGCAAGCACCAGTTAAAGTTACTTTCCATCCCTCATATACTGTGTGCACAGTGCACATCCCATAACCCACCCACTGCACATCATTTCGGAGCTCATATCTTTGAACGGGTAAGAGCTAGTTTAATTTAACGAGGGCAATCTGGAGATGGGACAATAATTGTTTAGGTCTATGGTTTTTCCTGGTTCCAGGTGGTCCACAGCAAAACGAAAATAGCATATCTACAAGCTCACGACATAGGACGGTTATTTTCAAGACATTTAAAAAAAAAATCTTCTCTCATGTTTTTGTTTTTTTGTTTGTTTTTGTTTATAAGATTGGGATCCGGGGCTAAAATACCATATCAATTTGGGGGTCCTTGATGTGAAAAAAAAGTTTTAGAATCACTTGTTTAGAGCACGGTGGTGCAGTTGGTAGAGCTGTCGCCTCACAGCTAGAAGGTCCTAGGTTCGATACCCTTCAGGGACGCTGTGGGCGTTGGGGGCGTGTTCTCTCCTCTGCGTCATCAGCGTCCACACCCTAGGTGGGGTTGACGAAAGGGCAATTCTGTGTGGAGTTTGCATGTTCTCCATGTGTCTCCTAGGGTAGATACCCTCACAAAAACATGCAGTAATCCTGGTCTCTATTATGCCTCCCCCTGGCCAGTCGGGGCGCCTGATGGAGGGGAAAGGAACTGGTTGGAATAACATGTTCCTTCCACGCCCTACGTCCAACCGGGGAAGCTCCCCTCTGTCAGGTGATAAGAAGCTGCTTGCTTACTCCTCATGCACTGAAGGAAGCATGAGTTCAGTTCGGGGCCCTCCCCAGGTTGGCAGAGGGAGAGCTGAGCCCAGTATTACAGCTTAGGCAATTGGCACTGGGTGAAAAATGGGTTAAAAAAAAAATTATAAAGGGGAAAAAAAGAAAAATAACCACTTGTTTAGGTCATCTGTACTACCACCTTTACTCAAGGGAGCCACAGGCATGAGGAAATCTTTGCATTGAGAAGGAGTTGAGAGAGTCGAAAGATAAATGATGTTTTTAATAAAAAAAAAAATACATACAGTACATAACCATATGTAGGCTGCATAACCATAGGCTGCATATTATGTCAAAAGGATAGAACACAAAAAATCTCAAGAGCTTGTGGTCCTTTGAGTACAGACGAGTGTAAACTGAATGCTACAGCATGTGTTTGAAGGATTGGAACATGGGTTTATAACTGGATAAAGGTGCTTTGGATAAAGGCACTATGCATCATTTAACAAATGCACCATTTAAACAGGGTAATTGTTTCGACATAACTGGAGCATACTATAGCCAAAAAAAAAGACAAAAAAAGATTACGTTTCTAAAGGATACTCACCAGTAGAGCCCCTGGGATCTATGGAATATAATGTGTAAAATAATTGTGCAGACTAAAACTATGACGAAATATTGTCAATTTAGTCAACAAATACAAAATAGACTAAAATGTTTGGTAGGGACAGGTGGGGAAGAGAACCAAAATAACTAAAGGACAAGTTCTAATCTACAAGCTCGTAGATCTGCTATTTTCAGCATGCAAACCAAGTGTAAAGTCGACTAAAACTAGACAAAAAATGTTCAGGTGACTAAAATATGACTAAATCAAAATGGCATTTTATCCAAATCACTAAAACGAAATCAAAATGTGCTGTCAAAATTAACACCGGAGGATGGAAAGGTGGCCCACAGCACTCGCACATAGTCAACATCTGTATCAGTGTCATCATTAAACAACAAGTGGTTCTTAACCTTTTCTGGATCAGGGCCTAAAAACCTCTAAATTGTTCACGGCCCACCCATCTTGACCACTCAAGGGAACTAACATTTAGTATACTTTAATAGTACTGTATATTAACGTTATACTTTAAGTTCCCATTTATCGTTATCACAATGGGGGGGGGAAAAATACCATTATTTATTTTATTTTTACATTATTAATGTTGTATTCAAGTGATCATTTATCATATAAACGCCCAGCATCAGTGCTTGTTGAAGGAAAGGTAGATTTCAGTCTGATTAAAATAATCGCAAATTGTAATATTAATGAAATCACACTTCAATTGTAATATTAGTGAAATCACACTTCAATTGTAATATTAGTGAAATCACACTTCAATTGTAATATTAGAATCACATTTGAATTGTGATTATTCAAATTAGCTGTATGTATGTAGCCATAGACAAGATTTGTATTCAGGTTGAGTCTTACTTATTATGAAATACTAGGTTTAATCCTAACCCTACTCCTTTAGTTTCCTCTTTTACTCATTTATTTAGCAATTTAGCCTCTTACCTTGTTCAATGGCGGCAACTATTTTCCGATGGTCTTCACTGTTCTTTTCCTTCCTAACAGACATTGAAACTGGTTTTAATGTTGATTATTGTGCGGGGGATAGACAAGTTAAATTGTACAGTTCATTTAAAAGCAATTCTTTACATTCATTTGATAGCTAGTCTGGTAGGTAGGATTCACCTTGAAACATGGGCTGCATATTGTTGTAGTGTTTTTGTTTGTTTTCTATTCTGAATGTTTTGAAGGTTTGCACAGGGCTCTACTTCCTGTATTGTCCCAAGGTAAATAGAGAGACATCCACGACCCTTTCGCTATCTCGCAATTCCAACCGTCAGATTCGTCGCACCATGGGTGCCAAACTGCAGCCGGAAGTTCGGTGGAAGACTGTGGAGCAGCCTCCCAGCAGCTCATGAAGTTCATGAACAAACATTATTTATGAAAAAGTGAGACCTTTATAACATACTCAGCTCAGGAAAATAAAAGAACGCATGTCACACATTTTTTTGTGCTGTGTCGATTTTCGATATGTGCACTCGTCATTTTATAGCAGTATCTAAAGAGCAAAAAGTATGTTTCTAAACAAGCCAAGTATCGCGAGACTATCCACCGTTTCCTGTCTGGGAACCAAATCTCACGATACTTCGGAGACAGAAACGATTATTATTTACTGTTATTATTATTATTTCATTATCTACTGTGCACATCGAAAAGCAAGTGATTGTAAAAATACCTTTGATATGTCTTCTTTTATATTCCTGAACAGATTATATGACAACGGTCTCAGTAGTTCATAAATAGTTTTGGTTCCAGGTTTGTTCATGAGCTGATCAAGCCGGCTCCATTCACTGACGCGACCGCGGTTTTCCCAACGACCCTGAGCGCAACGGTGGGGGCGCGGGAGTGTGGGAAGCCTATTGCCCATCGGCCCCCACCGTTGCGCTCAGGGTCGTTGGGAAAACCGCGGTCGCTTCACTGACATGTATTTTATCGCACTTACGGCTGTGGGTTCTGGCACCCATGGTGAGCTTCATAGCCAGACATGGCACATGCCCGGTGGTCACGTGTTTCCATTCCTTCCTTAAATTCCTTGTATTGTCCCAGCCCAGATTCTGAGCCTGGGACAACTAAACTTCCTGGCCAGGAATATCATAGTTTTGGCCCAGAGGTTCTTCTCGCCCCCCTAGTGGCGAAAAAAAGAACCTCTGGGAACTCAGCTTGTTTGATAGCATGCTGTTTGGAAGGGAGACCTTTTTAGCCTTGCAGCTAGGGGCAAAGCAGTTTCAGCTTCACCCTGCTGGAGTGGGTATGAAAAGCTCCACCAGCTGTCTGTCACGTCACGTCACGTCACGTCACGTCACGTCACGTCACGTCACGTCACCTCACGTCACGTCACACGTTTGGCCCTACTCTTATCTCCGGCACCGTTGCCCCTATCCATGCCAAACCTTGCACATACACTCCTTGGCTGGCAAACCACGCCCTCCGCCCCTGATTTCTCACATGCCCCTCTTCTAGCACCACCATGAGGTTGCCGACCTGACGGTCACTTATCTCCCGATTAGGGAGTCTTACTGGTTATATCTTTTTAGATTGTATTGGGTTGGTGACATGAAATGGGGGAGAATGTTAATTGGAACTGTAATCTGATGCTCTCCATATCTGTACAATACCTGTTGGCTTCTCCTTGAGAGCACGGAGGCTCGTGGACGTCTTGAATGCTCTCCTGGATGGCAAAGTTAAATATCGCCTCATCAAGACCTTCCATCTCACCGTCACCCATATCGCTGTGGGGGAGACAAAATGTTGATCTTTAACTCTGCTTCTACAGTCTGCTGAACACAAGCAGCTTATTCTGTTAATAATACTCATAATAATTACAGTCCCCACTCCTTTGTGGTATACAGTATTTGTCACAGTAGGCCTACATTTGCACTTGAAATGTGACTTCTGCATTCAACCCAACATACCTATTAGGAGCAGTGGGCAGTTATTGCTGCCCATGTGGACCCTATAGCGTCCCTATTCTGGGCTTGTCGTAAAATGCGAAAGTTCGATGAACATAGCAGATCTAAGACGTGTTGTGAGCTTGTAGATTCGGTGTAGAAGGGGAGTTAAATGAAATCTAGTCAATGAAATATAAGGTTTAAAGTGGTTAAGCAGCATCATGCTAGTCAGGCTCATAAACTAGAAAGATGCAATTCTGGGGAATTGCAAGTGTGGTTAGTCACAAGGAATCCTCTCGGAAATGTAATCCCTCTTACCATTTGTCCCTTTCATGCCCATATACAGGGCCGTTTTTAGCTATAGGCGAGCTAGGCGGCCGCCTAGAGCGCCATCCTAGAGGGGGCACCGAGGGGGCGCCGAAATGGAGTGTACCCAAAGCAGCCCCAAACCGTCCCAAAACGACTAAATTCACGCCAAAACCAGCAAAAATCGCACGCGCGCTGCGCACACGAGTGGAGAGAGGCGCATTCAAGAGAGCTCTCATAGAGCGCTGATTAGACACACTACGGCCCTGCCCATATATGTCAATCCTTGTCCCTATTTGAGCGTTGCTACTGCTAACCATTCCGACCTTGTCCATTTTATGCCCATATATGGAGATAGATCCTTGATGTCATCAATATTCAGCTCATATCTTGGAATGCCCATATATGGACATACTGTGTCAGTCTCATGTCTATGACGTCAGACATCTATGATGTCAGTCATCTCCAAATTTGGGAAAAGTTATTTTTTTTTGCATTTTCCCATTCAAGTCAACGGAGAAAGTCCCCGTGACAGTCGTAAAACACAATGCAATATGCGGTACCCGAGCCATGAGGCCCAATAGGGCTGGAACTAGCAATAAAGCACACACATCCTCTCTCTAAAACCAGGTGCCAGGTCGAGGTCGAATGAATAAAGAAAGAAAGATAGGGTCGGCACATTGGGAAATGCTCCAAATGTTTTAAATATTTATTTAGGTTCCTTTAGTTTACACCATATTGAACATGACGTTTCGAGTCTCACGGCTCTTCATCAGACGCCCTTAGGGCAGGAGCCTATCCTGTTTCTGTAGCGTGAGGCGGCCCCTGGACATGAAGTATTATATCAAATCTAATTGCAAACGTTCAAAGAATTGGCTGCCTATAGGCCTAGACATAATACCATCCCCATGCTCTCTTGGAAAAGGATTATCCATATCCATTTATATCTTTACTGGACAATATAATCTAGTGACACTCAAGCCTCTGGACTCAGCTGTTTTCCCTTATTGTGCCTTGTGTGGCAAACAGTAACAGCCCTGTAGTTGCTGAACAAGCTATACAACATGTTCACCATATTCTTTATATTTCCTGAGCATGTCACTGTAAATGAGTCAGGGCTGGCCCAGTTGTGACTTCCAGATGCAGAGAAAACTAACAGACGAACCGGGGTCATCAATATGTCTGTAGACAGAAATATGTGTCTGTTTGGGTGCTTGGGCACCTGCCCTTTTGCCTCAAAAGTGCTATTTTGCAAAATAAAAGATATATAAAATAAAATCATGTCCTGCCCAATGAGCTGTTTTAGTTTCACCTGATGCAGAGATGTCAAGTGCCTTCCTACCTTGTTAACCTTGCAGCTGCAAACAACCTTATTTGAGACAGCCACTGTACTACATTTCTGGTGTGAAATGGCACGAAGGACCCCCACAAAAAGACCACCCCAAAAGTCTGCGTTCACGCTACGCATGCTCAGAAGTTCCCTTTTGTGCCCACTCAGTGTTCTCTGCACGGCCCTGCCTAGTATGGTCATTCAAGGCTAGCTCTTTATGTGTTTCTGGTAATATTATTGTCCGGTCACTTACAGTATGGCCATTGCAAAAATGAAAATTTTACAAAAATGTCCACCACAAGCCAGCATGGCGATGACCCCTGCAGTCGAACATTCCGTAATCTAAACCCGTCCAGAACTCTGTTCTTTGATTGTTATCGAATCCCGATCCAAACAACCTTGCGTGTCACTCCCCATCTCTCTCCCCAATTATTGCAGTCTACTGTCCTATCAATAAAGGCATAAAAGCCCAAAAACAAAAGGAACGGCACAGAGGACAAAGGCAGTTCATTGGAGATAGCTGACAATGGTTCAGGGGGAAGTCGGCGGGGACAGTCGACGAGAGCACAGGAAGACTGTCGGCGGGGACAGCCGATGAGGACAGTCGACTGGGACAGTAGACAAGGACACAAGGGGGCGAGGGCTCTGGTATATAGGTCATCAGCTGGCACAGCCACCGACGATGGTTCGGGGACTGCCCCATAGGTCGAACTCCCATTGGGTCGAATAGCGTCGGCAGGTTAGATAATCACCCGCGAGCGTCGGCAGGTTAGATAATCACCCGTGTCATGGTTACTGAGGTTAGGTTTAGGGTTAGGGTTAGGCTAGCCCTGAATACAGGACGGTCATATACATGACCGTTCTGGTGCCGCCTCAACCTGAGGAGCAGTGGGAAATCCGACCCTCAACGGTTTGAGCTAGGAACGTCAGATTTCAAAAATAAAGTGCTTACCCAAGCCAACTTTGACAACGATTTGACACCGGGCAACGTTCATTACACGCCGCTCCCGGATTGTTGAATAAAAAGCATTTTTATTCCCCCAAAGTGCGAAACTGCCCCATCTATCGGCTGTAACTGAATCTAAACACATTATCTTGTAGTGCACGCCCGGCCGAAACATCTTCACTTGTTGACTTGACTACTTGAGACACATGAGCGCAAACACCGGAGGAGAAGGGAAAAGATTCAAGAAGCTAAGAATTATAACAATCTACCTGTATTACAGCGAAATACACCTACCAAGCATGTGGGGCACTGTGGTGCAAGCGAGGCGCAGGTTAAATCATCATTTGGGGTAAGCGAGGAAATGAGCCGGAAATACAATGTTAAGCAAAATAATTTCGGATAAAAATGCTTTTTATTCAACAATCCGGGAGCGGCGTGTAATGAACGTTGCACGTAGACCACCCATTTTCAATATTTAACTATGTCATTAATATACCTTAGAGAGGAATTGTGTGGAAATAGAAAAAAAGTTCCCCCCTTCTGTGTTGCCTAGAACTGGAGGATTGATTTTGGGGTTTGTATTGTAAAGTACAACTTGATGACATCACACATTGTAATTTACCATACAAACCCCAAAATCAATCCTCCAGTTCTAGGCAACACAGAACGGGGGGAACTTTTTTTCTATTTCCACACAACTCCTCTAAGGTATATTAATGACATATTTCTCTCCACCTCCTTTTCGATATCCATCTTTCCAAAAGTACATATTTTGTTCATTGTAGTCTTCTATATCCCTTGTGAACTTATTTCGTTTGATCTCTTTCTCTTCTTCCTCCAGTTTCGTTTTATACTCCTGAAGTTCAAGTTTCACTTCTGCCAGTTTCTTCTTATCTGGTAGTGCCTTTGTTATTTCCTCATGTGCTTTATCTATTTCTTCTCTTGTACGTATGAGTTGCTCAGTTTCTTCTCGGATGCACAGTGCCATCAGGTCGAACGAGGCCTTGTTTAAGATCTCGCACCATTTCTGACAAAAGGCGTCATTATTTCGCCCAATTGCAGGCTCTTTTTGTATTCTAAGCCCCCCGTGGTATTCTCTGACATCTCAGATAGTCACTCAACGTAATTGTGTGGAGATATTGACCCACTTCTTGTTCGATTAAGTGTTTCATCTTCTTAATCTGGGTCTCAATATCTCCAGTATAGAGTTTCTCACCATCGGGATCCTTGTCTCATCATTATACAAGGATTATTTTGTCATGATTCTTTTTGTTACTTCGTAATCTTCCGTTGTAAACTGGAAGGTTGCCGCAAGGTCCGAGCTGACACCTTTCCCAATAATGATGACAGGCTAAATCCCTAAATCCCTAAATCCCTTATTATGTGGAAGTTCCTGATCTCCCACTGAGCATTTTGAGGTTTATTAGTTGCCTATTAGTGGTGTTTTTATCTTCTACACCTGCACGCGTTGAAAATCAGTGTTGTAAAGGTCTAGATTTGCAAATTGTTTAGTCGGCTATATTTAAACTAGACGACTATTAGACCGCTAAAAGTCGGTTATATTTAGCCGTTAACGTCCGTCGAAAGTAGTGAAAAGGAGGACATTGGTGGGGTTCGAACTGGTGAACTCTTGGTACAAGACGAGGACTTTACCCCTGAGCCACTAGGCTGCTTATTTGATCATAAATTTTGGTTTCTTTTTGTAAGATGACTTTATTTAATACATGGTCTAAAAACATAGTCGTTGAAATGCCTTAAATAAAACGACTACACCCAGAGGTATACCTTATAGTGACGAATGGCTATTAAAATCATTTTACACCAATATTTGGCTATCAGTTCTGCAACGTGCAGTTGTTTTTAAATATAATATATAATATTTATTAAAACAGGGATTAACTTCAATTGTCTAAATTCGGTGTAAATATAAACGTAGATACGCCGACTATAATTAGTCGGCTAAATCTCTGCTAGATCTAAACTATACTTAAAGGGATATTCCACTTTCAACAGAGAGCAGTGGTAGGGCCTCTCTCCACATACAAACCCATTGTAACTTCAAACTCCATTTTAACCATGACAGATTCATTAAAAACACCCATTATTTTTTCTGGTGACTCATACTACCCTCCTAATACGTGAGCAGGCCGTGTTTTTTCAATAACTTTTTAATAATTATTTGGGAAAATGGAAAAAATGAAATCAGGAAAAAATATTATTAAAATAAATGAAAAAAGTTATCGAAAAAACACGGCCTGCTCACATATTAGGAGGGTAGTATGAGTCACGAGAAAAAAATAATGGGTGTTTTTAATGAATCTATCATGGTTAAAATGAAGTTTGAAGTTACAATGGGTGTGTGTGGGGAGAGGCCCTGGGCCTGGAGGGCCTGGTAACATTTACATCAAATATCTAAATATTCAATCAAGCTAATTAAAAACTGTTCAGGGTATTCATAAAAGCCTGATTAGATGATAAAATTACCAAAAGTTTTTTTGAAAGTGAAATATCCCTTTAATAATGATCAACGGATATTATAATTATGTTAGTCCAATATTAGGAGATCAGTTAAGCACCTTACTGTTGTTTTTTTAATGAATAGTTTTATAATTATTATTATTATTTTTCGAATTATGGAATAAATTGCAAAGCATATTTTCGGTGTGAATATAACCGGAATCTACCTGGTTGAAATGACGGCTAAAAAATAACTAGTCGTGTAATATCCGACTATTGCTCAGTGGGCTCCTACTTCGCAGTAACTGACATTGTTGATAGTGTATGTGCTTATCCTGATTTATGGAACATCGTAAAGGTTAAAAAAAACAGTAGCCATTTGCAGGTCCAATCAGTAGACCTACAGTATCAGCATTTGACCTGTCTTGAGTAGCCTAAACTTCTGGAGGTAATTATGTCTAAGCAGATCCAGAAATATCTTGCAGAAAACATTAACACAGATCTACAGCATTCATACACAGCTACTCTACAAGCACTGCACTGACACTTGTCTTTCTACTGATGAGTGGTTGAAACAGATTGACATGAAGTCAGGTATTGGGGTGGTGCTGTTGGATTTCAGCACAGCCTCTGACATCATAGATTATGAGCTACTACTCATGAAACTATCGGTGTACAGATTCAAAGATTCTGCTATTGATTTATTGAAGGGCTATTTGGTGAATGTGTTATGTTCAATGGCTCCCTTTCAAATATTGAGACATTTCACTGTGGAATTCCTCAGGGAAGCTGGCTATAGTCTCTCTTCTCTACTATATTTTTGTAAAAATGATATGCTATATGCATTTAAAAAAATGAAGGTTTGATATGGTGCTTCAAATGGTGCTTCAAAAACAGTTAATGCTGGTTTCTGAATAGATCATGGAAAACAAGCTGAAGTTGAATGTCTAAAAATAAATGCATGGCAATAGGCTCTAAATATGCTCTGAGGACAGATCAGAAATGAAGCCTCTCTTTGCAGGCTGCTGCTATTGAGCAGGTTAAAGCAATTATGACATGCTGTATTGAAGCAGCTCCTGTCTTATACAGAGACTCAGACAGCTACTGAGGGGTTGAACCCATAGTTGGACCTGGCTGACACACTGCTGTTATGTTTGATCCAATACCAAACATTTTGCTTGTTGTAATGTTCAAATGATATGATGCAGGCCAGTGAGCCATGGCAGGTTTTTTTTCTCTGTGTGTTCTGTTGCATGATGATTTGCAAAGATAATATTCCTAGATTCCTGTAGGTGTTGTAGTTTAGAAACGTTCCTGTTAATCATCGCCTTTTTTGGAACGCACCAATCAAAGTGGTAAATGGTAAAAATGGTGCATTGCTACGATAAAAACACAGTGGATAGTAACAGGTAAAAGGTGAAAACAGTGGAAAGTAACATCAAAGGTGATACAACCACACCCTCCCCTGGACGATAATGCGTTCTTCCAGAGGCCAATGAACTCACTTTTCTGAGCCTACTTATAAAAAACAAAAAACAACTACAGATTACAGAAAAAAATCATTGAAATGAAAGGCAAGGCTTAGAGTTAATGAATTGCTTTTTGGGAGCTGGAAGAGACACTGGGAAGACCAAAAAAACAAATCTGGACACGCGCACACACACACACACACACACACACACACACACACACACACACACACACACACACACACACACACACACACACACACACACACACACACACACACACTCTTTAATTTCATGGAGTGAAGCTTGGCCAATGAGCCAAGTGTGGGACATACAGTACATACTACGGTATGTAAAACATACATACAGACAAAGCCAGATGTAAAAAAAAAAAAAAAAAAAAAAGTTGAGAACCACTGATCTTTTCCTTTTATCCAACTTTCCAAATAAACTCATGCTGATTTATTATAACTCATGTAAGTATGAGTGAGCTGACACCTTTCCCAATAATGATGACAGGCTAAATCCCTAAATCCCTAAATCCCTTATTATGTGGAAGATCCTGGAAGTTCCTGATCTCCCACTGAGCATTTTGAGGTTTATTAGTTGCCTATTAGTGGTGTTTTTATCTTCTACACCTGCACACGTTGAAAATCAGTGTTGTAAACAAACAAACATTTGTTTTGCAGGAAAAACATTCCTTGGGCTAAAAACGGACCGCATAAATCTATGGTTTAGTGATGAGTCATCACTTTTCAAAGTTTAGTGGCGGCCGTTTCTCGGAAAGGAATGTTTTTCGTGCAAAACAAATGCTTGCATTGGATTCAGAATCCCGAATAACACCTAGTTTGACCCCTCACATGCTACTTAAAGCATATTTATTTTTTGTATTTATTTGACTCTATAGTAAAGTCTATGAGAGCAACTTTGATTGTTTCCCAAGTTTCCCAAGACAAATCTGCGATGCCCCTATAGCCAAAAATGATCCATATGGCATGTTCTAACTGTGTGCCAAATTTCATGTTTCTTTCATAATGTGCACGATGTTTGCCTGAAACGCTCGGACTAATAGTGACGAATGGCTATTAAAATCATTTTACACCAATATTTGGCTATCAGTTCTGCAACGTGCAGTTGTTTTTTAAATAAATATTTATTAAAACGGGGATTAACTTCAATTGTCTAAATTCGGTGTAAATATAAACGTAGATACGCCGACTATAATTAGTCGGCTAAATCTCAGCTAGATCTAAACTATACTTAATAATGATCAACGGATACATTATAATTATATTAGTCCAATATTAGGAGATCAGTTAAGCACCTTACTGTTGTTTTTTTAATGAATAGTTATCGAATTATGGAATAAATTGCAAAGCATATTTTCGGTGTGAATATAACCGGAATCTAGCTGGTTGAAATGAAGGCTAAAAAATAACTAGTCGTGTAATATCCGACTATTGCTCAGTGGGCTCCTACTTCGCAGTAACTGACATTGTTGATAGTGTATGTGCTTATCCTGATTTATGGAACATCGTAAAGGTTAAAAAAACAGTAGCCATTTGCAGGTCCAATCAGTAGACCTACAGTATCAGCATTTGACCTGTCTTGAGTAGCCTAAACTTCTGGAGGTAATTATGTCTAAGCAGATCCAGAAATATCTTGCAGAAAACATTAACACAGATCTACAGCACTGCACTGACACTTGTCTTTCTACTGATGAGTGGTTGAAACAGATTGACATGAAGTCAGTTATTGGGGTGGTGCTGTTGGATTTCAGCACAGCCTCTGACATCATAGATTATGAGCTACTACTCATGAAACTATCGGTGTACAGATTCAAAGATTCTGCTATTGATTTATTGAAGGGCTATTTGGTGAATGTGTTATGTTCAATGGCTCCCTTTCAAATATTGAGACATTTCACTGTGGAATTCCTCAGGGAAGCTGGCTATAGGCTCTCTTCTCTACTATATTTTTGTAAAAATGATATGCTATATGCATTAAAAAAATGAAGGAATGGGGATTTGAACACGTTAACTCATACTGTGCCGGGCCACTTGGGGGCGCCAAAGTCTATTGAGTGGCCAGGGTCCACTCCATAGAGGAGCGTTGCAACAGACAGGGACTCACGTAGCAGTGACGTGCGTGGTCACGTTTGTGCATGTGATGAAAAAGACCCGGATGAAGATGGCTACAGGATTGCTATAGGCTAACACTCATTTAGAAGATCGATTTTCGGCGATTTAGCCAAAAATAAAACTTTCCCGCCACCATAAGAACACAGTTCAGAGAAAATGAGCTCCAAAGATGTGACTTTGTAATGGATTCGGCGGCGCGATGCGGCGACGTTACCCGATTACAGGCCGATGTAAACAGAATCGCGGCCCCGGGCTTGGATGGAAATTTAGACCGGGGCTTCGTTGAGGCCTCCGATTAATTAATTCATTTTATTAAAAAACCCGGACAAGATCGGGATCGGCACCCCGGAATACATCGCGCCGCCGACAGTATAGATTGAGTTTTTTTGGGGGGGCTCTAAACTTTATTCTAAACGATTTTCAATGGAATAAATCGTCGGAGCATCTAGACTCGGTCGTTGGGAAGCGTAGGACGAGCCAGGACCACCCACATCTCTACAAGCAGCTCAGGGTAAGTAAAATAGCATAAAAATATTGTATTGTATTGAAAAAAAGCCGGACTTGTTCGGGATAGGCACAAAAAGGGTTAATATGGTGCTTCAAAAACAGTTAATGCTGGTTTCTGAATAGATCATGGAAAACAAGCTGAAGTTGAATGTCTAAAAATAAATGCATGGCAATAGGCTCTAAATATGCTCTGAGGACAGATCAGAAATGAAGCCTCTCTTTGCAGGCTGCTGCTATTGAGCAGGTCAAAGCAATCATGACATGCTGTATTGAAGCAGCTCCTGTCTTATACAGAGACTCGGACAGCTACTGAGGGGTTGAACCCATAGTTGGACCTGGCTGACACACTGCTGTTATGTTTGATCCAATACCAAACATTTTGCTTGTTGTAATGTTCAAATGATATGATGCAGGCCAGTGAGCCATGGCAGGTTTTTTTTCTCTGTGTGTTCTGTTGCATGTTGATTTGCAAAGATAATATTCCTAGATTCCTGTAGGTGTCGTAGTTCAGAAACGTTCCTGTTAATCATCGCCTTTTTTGGAACGCACAAATCAAAGTGGTAAATGGTAAAAATGGTGCATTTCTACGATAAAAAACACAGTGGATAGTAACAGGTAAAAGGTGAAAACAGTGGAAAGTAACATCAAAGATGTGATACAACCACACCCTCCCCTGGACGATAATGCGTTCTTCCAGAGGCCAATGAACTCACTTTTCTGAGCCTACTTATTAAAAAAACAAAACAACTACAGATTACAGAAAAAAATCATTGAAATGAAAGGCAAGGCTTAGAGTTAATGAATTGCTTTTTTGGGAGCTGGAAGAGACACTGGGAAGACCAAAAAAACAAATCTGGACACGCGCACACACACACACACACACACACACACACACACACACACACACACACACACACACACACACACACACACACACACACACACACACACACACTCTTTAATTTCAAGGAGCGAAGCTTGGCCAATGAGCCAAGTGTGGGACATACAGTACATACTACGGTATGTAAAACATACATACAGACAAAGCCAGATGTAAAAAAAAAAAAGAAAAAAAGGTTGAGAACCACTGATCTTTTCCGTTTATCCAACTTTCCAAATAAACTCATGCTGATTTATTATAACTCATGTAAGTATGAGTGAGCTGACACCTTTCCCAATAATGATGACAGGCTAAATCCCTAAATCCCTAAATCCCTTATTATGTGGAAGATCCTGGAAGTTCCTGATCTCCCACTGAGCATTTTGAGGTTTATTAGTTGCCTATTAGTGGTGTTTTTATCTTCTACACCTGCACACGTTGAAAATCAGTGTTGTAAACAAACAAACATTTGTTTTGCAGGAAAAACATTCCTTGGGCTAAAAACGGACCGCATAAATCTATGGTTTAGTGATGAGTCATCACTTTTCAAAGTTTAGTGGCGGACGTTTCTCGGAAAGGAATGTTTTTCGTGCAAAACAAATGCTTGCATTGGATTCAGAATCCCGAATAACACCTAGTTTGACCCATCACATGCTACTTAAAGCATATTTATTTTTTGTATTTATTTGACTCTATAGTAAAGTCTATGAGAGCAACTTTGATTGGCTCCCACAAGTTTCCCAAGACAAATCTGCGATGCCCCTATAGCCAAAAATGTTCCATATGGCATGTTCTAACTGTGTGCCAAATGTCATGTTTCTTTCATAATGTGCACGATGTTTGCCTGAAACGCTCGGACTAATAGTGACGAATGGCTATTAAAATCATTTTACACCAATATTTGGCTATCAGTTCTGCAACGTGCAGTTGTTTTTTAAATAAATATTTATTAAAACGGGGATTAACTTCAATTGTCTAAATTCGGTGTAAATATAAACGTAGATACGCCGACTATAATTAGTCGGCTAAATCTCGGCTAGATCTAAACTATACTTAATAATGATCAACGGATACATTATAATTATATTAGTCCAATATTAGGAGATCAGTTAAGCACCTTACTGTTGTTTTTTTAATGAATAGTTTTATTATTATTATTTTTCGAATTATGGAATAAATTACAAAGCATATTTTCGGTGTGAATATAACCGGAATCTAGCTGGTTGAAATGACGGCAAAAAAATAACTAGTCGTGTAATATCCGACTATTGCTCAGTGGGCTCCTACTTCGCAGTAACTGACATTGTTGATAGTGTATGTGCTTATCCTGATTTATGGAACATCGTAAAGGTTAAAAAAAACAGTAGCCATTTGCAGGTCCAATCAGTAGACCTACAGTATCAGCATTTGACCTGTCTTGAGTAGCCTAAACTTCTGGAGGTAATTATGTCTAAGCAGATCCAGAAATATCTTGCAGAAAACATTAACATAGATCTACAGCATTCATACACAGCTACTCTACAAGCACTGCACTGACACTTGTCTTTCTACTGATGAGTGGTTGAAACAGATTGACATGAAGTCAGTTATTGGGGTGGTGCTGTTGGATTTCAGCACAGCCTCTGACATCATAGATTATGAGCTACTACTCATGAAACTATCGGTGTACAGATTCAAAGATTCTGCTATTGATTTATTGAAGGGCTATTTGGTGAATGTGTTATGTTCAATGGCTCCCTTTCAAATATTGAGACATTTCACTGTGGAATTCCTCAGGGAAGCTGGCTATAGTCTCTCTTCTCTACTATATTTTTGTAAAAATGATATGCTATATGCATTCAAAAAAATGAAGGAATGGGGATTTGAACACGTTGATATGGTGCTTCAAAAACAGTTAATGCTGGTTTCTGAATAGATCATGGAAAACAAGCTGAAGTTGAATGTCTAAAAATAAATGCATGGCAATAGGCTCTAAATATGCTCTGAGGACAGATCAGAAATGAAGCCTCTCTTTGCAGGCTGCTGCTATTGAGCAGGTTAAAGCAATCATGACATGCTGTATTGAAGCAGCTCCTGTCTTATACAGAGACTCGGACAGCTACTGAGGGGTTGAACCCATAGTTGGACCTGGCTGAAACACTGCTGTTATGTTTGATCCAATACCAAACATTTTGCTTGTTGTAATGTTCAAATGATATGATGCAGGCCAGTGAGCCATGGCAGGTTTTTTTTCTCTGTGTGTTCTGTTGCATGTTGATTTGCAAAGATAATATTCCTAGATTCCTGTAGGTGTCGTAGTTTAGAAACGTTCCTGTTAATCATCGCCTTTTTTGGAACGCACCAATCAAAGTGGTAAATGGTAAAAATGGTGCATTGCTACGATAAAAACACAGTGGATAGTAACAGGTAAAAGGTGAAAACAGTGGAAAGTAACATCAAAGGTGATACAACCACACCCTCCCCTGGACGATAATGCGTTCTTCCAGAGGCCAATGAACTCACTTTTCTGAGCCTACTTATTAATAGAAAACAACAACTACAGATTACAGAAAAAAATCATTGAAATGAAAGGCAAGGCTTAGAGTTAATGAATTGCTTTTTTGGGAGCTGGAAGAGACACTGGGAAGACCAAAAAAACAAATCTGGACACGCGCGCACACACACACACACACACACACACACACACACACACACACACACACACACACACACACACACACACACACACACACACTCTTTAATTTCAAGGAGCGAAGCTTGGCCAATGAGCCAAGTGTGGGACATACAGTACATACTACGGTATGTAAAACATACATACAGACAAAGCCAGATGTAAAAAAAAAAAAAAAAAAAAAGGTTGAGAACCACTGATCTTTTCCGTTTATCCAACTTTCCAAATAAACTCATGCTGATTTATTATAACTCATGTAAGTATGAGTGAGCTGACACCTTTCCCAATAATGATGACAGGCTAAATCCCTAAATCCCTAAATCCCTTATTATGTGGAAGATCCTGGAAGTTCCTGATCTCCCACTGAGCATTTTGAGGTTTATTAGTTGCCTATTAGTGGTGTTTTTATCTTCTACACCTGCACACGTTGAAAATCAGTGTTGTAAACAAACAAACATTTGTTTTGCAGGAAAAACATTCCTTGGGCTAAAAACGGACCGCATAAATCTATGGTTTAGTGATGAGTCATCACTTTTCAAAGTTTAGTGGCGGCCGTTTCTCGGAAAGGAATGTTTTTCGTGCAAAACAAATGCTTGCATTGGATTCAGAATCCCGAATAACACCTAGTTTGACCCATCACATGCTACTTAAAGCATATTTATTTTTTGTATTTATTTGACTCTATAGTAAAGTCTATGAGAGCAACTTTGATTGGCTCCCACAAGTTTCCCAAGACAAATCTGCGATGCCCCTATAGCCAAAAATGTTCCATATGGCATGTTCTAACTGTGTGCCAAATGTCATGTTTCTTTCATAATGTGCACGATGTTTGCCTGAAACGCTCGGACTAATAGTGACGAATGGCTATTAAAATCATTTTACACCAATATTTGGCTATCAGTTCTGCAACGTGCAGTTGTTTTTTAAATAAATATTTATTAAAACGGGGATTAACTTCAATTGTCTAAATTCGGTGTAAATATAAACGTAGATACGCCGACTATAATTAGTCGGCTAAATCTCGGCTAGATCTAAACTATACTTAATAATGATCAACGGATACATTATAATTATATTAGTCCAATATTAGGAGATCAGTTAAGCACCTTACTGTTGTTTTTTTAATGAATAGTTATCGAATTATGGAATAAATTGCAAAGCATATTTTCGGTGTGAATATAACCGGAATCTAGCTGGTTGAAATGAAGGCTAAAAAATAACTAGTCGTGTAATATCCGACTATTGCTCAGTGGGCTCCTACTTCGCAGTAACTGACATTGTTGATAGTGTATGTGCTTATCCTGATTTATGGAACATCGTAAAGGTTAAAAAAACAGTAGCCATTTGCAGGTCCAATCAGTAGACCTACAGTATCAGCATTTGACCTGTCTTGAGTAGCCTAAACTTCTGGAGGTAATTATGTCTAAGCAGATCCAGAAATATCTTGCAGAAAACATTAACACAGATCTACAGCATTCATACACAGCTACTCTACAAGCACTGCACTGACACTTGTCTTTCTACTGATGAGTGGTTGAAACAGATTGACATGAAATCAGTTATTGGGGTGGTGCTGTTGGATTTCAGCACAGCCTCTGACATCATAGATGATGAGCTACTACTCATGAAACTATCGGTGTACAGATTCAAAGATTCTGCTATTGATTTATTGAAGGGCTATTTGGTGAATGTTATGTTCAATGGCTCCCTTTCAAATATTGAGACATTTCACTGTGGAATTCCTCAGGGAAGCTGGCTATAGGCTCTCTTCTCTACTATATTTTTGTAAAAATGATATGCTATATGCATTAAAAAAATGAAGGAATGGGGATTTGAACACGTTAACTCATACTGTGCCGGGCCACTTGGGGGCGCCAAAGTCTGTTGAGTGGCCAGGGTCCACTCCATAGAGGAGCGTTGCAACAGACAGGGACTCACGTAGCAGTGACGTGCGTGGTCACGTTTGTGCATGTGATGAAAAAGACCCGGATGAAGATGGCTACAGGATTGCTATAGGCTAACACTCATTTAGAAGATCGATTTTCGGCGATTTAGCCGTAAATAAAACTTTCCCGCTACCATAAGAACACAGTTCAGAGAAAATGAGCTCCAAAGATGTGACTTTGTATTGGATTCGGCGGCGCGATGCGGCGGCGTTACCCGATTACAGGCCGATGTAAACAGAATCGCGGCCCCGGGCTTGGATGGAAATTTAGACCGGGGCTTCGTTGAGGCCTCCGATTAATTAATTCATTTTATTAAAAAAACCCGGACTAGATCGGGATCGGCACCCCGGAATACATCGCGCCGCCGACAGTATAGATTGAGTTTTTTGGGGGGGGGCTCTAAACTTTATTCTAAACGATTTTCAATGGAATAAATCGTCGGACCATCTACAGTGTAGACTTGGTCGTTGGGAAGCGTAGGACGAGCCAGGACCACCCACATCTCTACAAGCAGCTCAGGGTAAGTAAAATAGCATAAAAATATTGTATTGTATTGAAAAAAAGCCGGACTTGTTCGGGATAGGCACAAAAAGGGTTAATATGGTGGTTTCTGAATAGATCATGGAAAACAAGCTGAAGTTGAATGTCTAAAAATAAATGCATGGCAATAGGCTCTAAATATGCTCTGAGGACAGATCAGAAATGAAGCCTCTCTTTGCAGGCTGCTGCTATTGAGCAGGTTAAAGCAATCATGACATGCTGTATTGAAGCAGCTCCTGTCTTATACAGAGACTCGGACAGCTACTGAGGGGTTGAACCCATAGTTGGACCTGGCTGTCACACTGCTGTTATGTTTGATCCAATAGACGCCTTAATGGTCCACGTCACACTGATATAAACCAGTATGCGCACGCCGGTCGGCACCAAATGAACCCCACCGTTCATAGGATGCAATGGATGGCACTCGTGTTTAAAAATGCATTCCATCAAACTTTCAGATGCCGTTTTTCTCCCAGTGTGGAGGAAGAATGCTTAGGATTTTTACTGTAAATTCTCACTCTTGAAATATATAATCCTTAGTTTCTGTTGATTGTAAACAATAATAGCGATTAAAAACAGTTGTCCTTCAAACCCCACCTCTATTCACCGTCATCAGAACAGAGGGAGCGCTCCTCATGATCACCCACCCGATCCACTGGATCACCAGAGCGTCTACTGCTCGCCCAGCTGCAGTCCATGAAGCCTAATTATGCTCCGTCCTGCGACGGTGTCGCGCGCAGAGCCGCAGACCTCCAAGCTCAGAAGGGTTGCATTGGTGACGCGATGTGAGCTTGTATATCAGCTACTCTTGACGTGGAACACCGTTGCGCAATGAAGTATATATGTCTCGATAAGGGCGCTCCCATGGGAGCACCTCACTAGCACACAAGAGGAGGTTGAATAACCAGTGCACCCCAAAGCAACAGGTTTGGGGATCTGTTGGGAATTGATTACATGATACAGTCACCTGTGCATTCAGTCTCAATGTTTGTAAACAAATAATTGGTCTATACCAAACATTTTGCTTGTTGTAATGTTCAAATGATATGATGCAGGCCAGTGAGCCATGGCAGTTTTTTTTCTCTGTGTGTTCTGTTGCATGTTGATTTGCAAAGATAATATTCCTAGATTCCTGTAGGTGTCGTAGTTCAGAAACGTTCCTGTTAATCATCGCCTTTTTTGGAACACACCAATCAAAGTGGTAAATGGTAAAAATGGTGCATTGGAACGATAAAAACACAGTGGATAGTAACAGGTAAAAGGTGAAAACAGTGGAAAGTAACATCAAAGGTGATACAACCACACCCTCCCCTGGACGATAATGCGTTCTTCCAGAGGCCAATGAACTCACTTTTCTGAGCCTACTTATAAAATAAAAAAAACTACAGATTACAGAAAAAAAATCATTGAAATGAAAGGCAAGGCTTAGAGTTAATGAATTGCTTTTTTGGGAGCTGGAAGAGACACTGGGAAGACCAAAAAACAAGAAAGAAATTTAAAATGTGAAATTAATGGTGTAGTCCATTCAAAGAAGTTGGGTTCGGTTGGGTTGAGAACTGTTGGGTGTCACTATTGACCAAACACTGTCATGGTCCACTCAGATTAATAATACATTGTTAAGAATGAGTAATGGCATCTCTGCCATTAGAAGGATTTCTCATCTGCTATCTAACAACAATTAGCCTAGTCATACAATCTCTAGTTCTGTCAAATCTGGACTACTGTCTGGTCTATAGTGCATCAAGCTCGCAACAGAGCTGCAAGACTAGAACTTCATTGCTCTGTCAGGAGAAGTGTGGATGTGTTATGCATGTCAGGCTGTCGTGGATGAGAGACCGGCATGCAGACTAATTTTATTCTGTTATTCTAAAGAACATCTATTCCTCACAGAAACCCTTCAGTTTGTTTTTACAGCTATTATCACTTACCAGTAAATCAGACATGGTTATAATACTAGACAGGACCTCATTTTACTTTACCCCTATCCAGAACCAATGCACTTGCAAAACAATAATGTGACATTTGATTCTAACTAGAAATTAAGAAATAAATGTGGTTTCAAAAGAAACTTAAGGAAGCAATAATCAGAAAGTAAATTAGATTAGATTAGGTTGATATTATTATTGGTATTTTCGGACAGACAAACCTGTTTTGAATGAACAATGAGACACAGAATGGTCACTTGGCCAGGACAACCGTAACTTAACCTGGAATAAATAGATGTTTCAAAGACTCTGACCTCTAATGACATTCCAGGAGGGGTTATTTGTGTTGTTTAAGATACGGCGAGACACTTATGAAGCACTGACTGTAATGGACACTTTATTTTTTAATTTCCTGCGAGCCTTTTTTTAAACATATTTTAGGCTTTTTCTGCCTTTATTGATAGTGAACAGTTAAACGGACAGGAAATGGGCACAGAGAGAGCCACGCATCGGGATCGGGAGTCGACTGCTGTCAGGCTGCCAGGTGCCCGGACCGCTACACTAGCCACCCAGGCCAGTTTATTTGTTTTTACCTCGATTTACCATTGCTCTGTATTGTTTTTCCTTCTTTTTTTTGCCTTGTATTGCTGTACACACAGTACCCTTATTACTCTTTACAACTTTGTAACCTTAACTGCTGTGCCACCTCTGGGTGACTGATCTTCCCTGCATAATAAAGGTATCGACACACCCAAAAATGTTTTACCAGCTTTAATACATAAGACAAACACACTTGGAATGAGAAATAGCGGGGATAAAAGTCTTCATCCCATTCTGTATGGAAGTGGTAGGTTTCCAGGTTCTTTGTGATGCTACTGACTCTTGAAAACAAATCATTGCATTGGGAGGGTTTGCCTATGCCTACTTTAGAAGCTGTGAAGGGAGCTGACAGGTCCTTCTGGATGTCAATCAATCAATCAATCAATCAAGTCACATCAATTCAAGTGACAGATGCCAAAACAAGGAGTTTTGTGATTTTTGTTTAAACATTGTTTCTATTCTATCTTTTAGGGCAGGGGTCTTCAACGTTTTCAGGCCAAGGACCCCTTAGTTGAGAGAGAGATGAAGCAAGGACCCCCACAACCTGTTAATAGATTCTGTGTAAGTTTCATCTTTTGACAGCACAATCATCAGTGTATTTTGGAATCATGTCAATTTGTGTTTTCAGATATTCAAACTTGAACCGCCAATACTTAAAAAACGTGACCTTTCACTCCGAAAATAGCCGATCTACCCTATGACCTTGTAGATCTGCTATTTGTACTTGTAGATCTGCTAAGTTCTGGACACTAGGGTTCAAGTGGTTAATATAAAAAAAGGAGAAATAAATGTTTCTATCACACAAAGATTTGGAGGACCCCCTGTAGTAACTCTGAGGACCCCCTAGGGGTCCCGGACCCCCTGTTGAAGACCCCTGTTTTAGGGGCATGTCATGTGGTCTACCTGCACAGTCTTTGTGATCTACTGGTAGATCACAATTAAACAAATGGTCAATGAGGCGGTGGAGACTCAGAACAACAGGCAACACATCACATTGTTCCTCCAGATTCATAGGATGAAGACGAGTTGCATATTATTTATAATAGCAGATCTACAAGCTATAGGCCTATAACAAACAAGTGTGCCGCATTGTTTGTGAAAGAAGGAGAGTGGTGAATGTTTTGTTGTGTGTTCTTTAACTACTGATAGATTGCTATAGGCCTAGTAAAGCCAGTAGAGTAGAGCCTTGAGTATTAATTTAGTTTTAGTTTCACTACCATGGGGAATCATTAATGATATTGACAGCCAGTGTGGAAACTCACATTTTAGTAAAAGTATCAATAGGCCTACTGCAATGTAAATACTCTGTTGCAAGTAAAAGTCCAGAATTCAAAATGTACATGAGTAAAAGTACCAAAGTATTGGCATCAAAATGTACTTAAAGTAGGCCTCCCAAAAGTAAAAGTAAGCTACAGAATGTTTGAAAATAGTAGATCTACAAGCTCACAATGTGTCACATTGCGATGCGTTGTGAGCTTGTAGATTGGCTATTTTCAAATAGACTTTAGGTATAAAATAGATACATTGGTAAATGTATGTTTTATAATAAAATAATTTACTATTGTATCTGCAAAGTAATAACTAAAGTTGTCTAATAATTGTAGTGGAGTAAAAGTACTATATTTGGACCCAAGATGTAGTGGAGTAGAAGTAAAAGTATTGGAAATTGGAGTACTTCAACACCCCTGATGACAGCTGATATTTCTTCATGAGCTGCAATATAAACGTTAACTTAATCCTTTATCCTAGTTAGTAGATTCTCTTCTCCCTTTATTGCAGATCCATGAGAAGCGCATTTTAGCGGCAGAGTAGCCTACAAAGTTGTCACATCATGCGCAAAAAGAACATTACAAGCTATCAACACTTGCAATGTCAAAGGTAAATCTAAATCTAACTCCTGGATACGCCACTGGACCTACCCCATCCTATTCTAGCCTTGCATATCCTGACGAATCTGCCATTGCAAAGAAGAATTGCCCTTGGTGGACACAATGAAATTGTCTGGCTATGCGAGGCTAATCCCATTCAGCTGTGCACTTTGACAGAACATGCAGGGGTCCAATTTATTCCTTGAATTCGTGGAGATTTTTAGTTTAAGCCAATACTTTGATGACCGAGTCATCGGCCAGATTTAGTGCAAACTATGCTCAGCCAGGAAAGGAGGGTTAGGGTTATTCCTAGAATTCGTGACTATGGAGTTCACATATGGTATCGTGACATCTCAAAGGCCCTAAAAACAATTGGCTCCAAACAGCCCTAAACAAACTAATTAGGCTTCTGCTTAACCTTCCATCACGGGCTCACATATACCACTAATCACTTAAGCGTGGGATGGCTCACAGTAACAGCGTACAGAGTACAGCATCTTGCAATGGGCCTAGTGTACAAGATACACTACACCACTCAGACACATGTAACAAAATACCTCCAAAACTTCAGGGACTTTCACAATTGCAACACCAGAGGCAGCTCCACAGATCACATCCAACCCAGATTTGACAAAAAAGCAAAAATGTGGGGCGCCCTACCGAAGGCCTTAAAGGAGTGTAAATCCCTACCTTCCTTTAAAACGGCTGGTAATAGAAAATATAGTCTGTCCTTACCTCCCCTAACCTTTTTTAAAATATATTTTCTGCATAGTACTGTGTTTTATTTGTCTGTCATTCTATGTTCTATGAGTTAAAAAAGGACCCCAATTGAAACAAGCCCAAAAGCTTTTTTGAGGTATCCTTTTAGTTGACTGTGCACCAGTGAACTGTACTGTCATGAAATTGTACCTTTTCCTATGCAAACTTCTAATAAAGTATTCAATCAATCAATCAAGCCTGGCCGCTTAGCCTACTGCAGTTGCAATAGCGCTGCTGCTGCCGAGACTATAGATATTTCTAATGTGATTAATCTGTTCTTCAATCTTCTATTAACATCTAGGTCATGAGCTGTCATGCCTATTTCAACCAATTGTTAGGTCTGAAGACATTTCACAACACTTATGTCTTTATTCTTCTATTTTGGGGGACTCCTCTAAGTACCACAAGGGGGGGGGGGGGGGGGGGGTCTCAAGTACCATCAGTGGTACATGTACCACAGGTTGAACACTGGTGTAGACCAGAGCCTTGTTTAAGAGAGTTCTGTCAATGCTGGGTCAGAAACAGCACTGTTTTTTGTTTGTTGTTTTTTGTCTCAAGTAGATTTTGCTTACATTTAATTCAGAATTTACTTTTTATTATGTAATTTTATGTATTTAATTATGTATTTTATTGTCTGTTTAAGATATGCTTTACCTGTTTGTCTTTACTATCTGAAAATGTAAAATTCCAAAAAAAAAAGAATCAACACCGGTCACGTGGTTAATGTCACTTTTCCCTCATGCAATTATGGTGTCAGTAGGACCCTTGTTGGCCGCGGCTTGTGATTGTTTGCAACCGGAGCTAGGGAGCACTCCGCTGTGTTCACTTGGACCGCGCGGAGGTGAACCCCTGGTTTACAACTTCTAACAGTGCTGTGTCGGCTCATGCAACCTTTACAACGCTCTCGCTACCACGTGGCTCAAGGTCTCCAATGCATTCTGTAAACTTCCGGTTTGGGCTGCTTTGTCACTATTTGCCAATAGATGTGTATGTAGAAGACCTGGCCCCATGAAGTGAACGGAGGTGGCGTGACTCTCCAATAGAGGGCTCTGGTGTAGACTAATGGGGATCCTTAACAAACAAAAAACAATAAAAAACCTACCTGGTCACAAGTTGCTTGTGACCAGGTAGGTTTTTTATTGTGAGGCCATGTTAAAATAGCCATATAGGGCGGCTATGCCACTATAGCCCCTTTTCCACTGACATGGCCCAACACCACACCACTCCACACTGCCCACTTGTGCCAGGTTTTCCACTACAAGGACCTGGGTAGAGTGGTGTGAAAGTGGTACTAAACGTGGTACTAAAAATATCCAATCCAGAGTAGGTCTGAGCTAGGCCAAACAGCTAGGGGCAAACCCTTCATAATGACTGATCACTCACTGACTTTTCATTTAGACCACCAGGATATAGTTGTAATACATGATAATAGATTCTATTGTGTTATAATCACTGTTATAATCTATTACAGTGTATTATAATTATCATAGTAATATATTAAAGGACAACTTTGTTTTTTTACAACAAGGGTTCATATTTTAGATTGTAATTAGAGAAAAGAAAAAGTGAGTGTTAAAATGTTTTCATTTGCTTTGTTCTATTGTTTTATCGCGTTTACCGTGCTAAAATGTGGGGCATGCGTACACATGGGGGCATGCGTACAAGTGGCTAAATATGTATTTTTAGACACAATAAGCCAGCAGTTTCTTTATTGCTATTTACGATAACACTTCTAGCCCCCATAAGTCACATCCAACCATGAAAGGTTGCGTTGTATCTTGGGAATGGGCTTATTCTGTGTAAAAAGACATATTTAACCACTTGTACGCATGCCCCCAACCACTGAAATAAGAATCTCTAAAACAATAGAAAGAAGTAAATGAAATAATTTTAACACTCATCTTTTATATTCTTTAATTACAATCTAAAATATGAACCCTTGTTGTAAAAAAAACTAAAGTTGTCCTTTAATACTTTATAGTGTAGCCTATTATAATCACAGTTATAATCCTTTATAGTGCATTATAATTAGGATAGTTGTAATACAAAATTATATTGTATTATAATCACAGTTAAAAGGGTAAATTTGTTTCTTACCGATAGGGTTACTTTTGTGTAATTTGAAAATGTAGATTTTTATGTTGTGTAGTGTGGTGCTAAAGCTGCAGTAAAAAAAGGGGCTTATGACAGGACTAGGGGACTTGTACAGCACAGGGAGCTTGTAGATCTAGTCTACACTATTTCTTATCTTGTTTGGGGGTTCCTGGCAGGCTGGCACAAAACATTTGGTGCCAGGTGTCGCTTGTAGATCACCCTGTAGACAATATGCCTTCCGGTGTGTTCCAAGATTTCTAGCGGAAGTGCTGCGTTTAACGGACGTTACGTCATGCGGTGCGGGTCTGTTTACATTCCCCAGCGAAAAAACTAAAATAGATTGTAGCTCTTAACTCGCTCTTAATATGTGTAACATTGCTTGAATCAATGTTTTTGTTTGTATATTGTTTATTGCGAGCGCAACCGACGGAACAGGAGACGTAGACGAGATTTTTTCGTGCAGGGAATACGTTTGCAGGAACACTGCACTGTGAAAAAAATACAGCTTCCGGGAAAATTCAGCTCCACCTCCTAGAACGCCTTCTGCCTTCTATTGTCACCAGGCTTTTCTCTTCGCAGATGAGTAAGCCTGGCTACGCGAGGCCACTTGTAGATTGGCTATTTTATCTATTTATCGTACGACAAATCCAACCCTGTTATAGCCTAATCATTCATACCAGTACCACAGCAACCATCCAGTCTTGACAAGCCGTTAGTAAGGCATGCTTGCGTTCACATTAAACATATTTAGGGGGTTCTGCACTCTGTCTCACCTGTTGCCCTGTCTCTGTTCTCCTCAGAGCTTGTCTTTCAGCGCTCTCTCGCAAGCCTGTATAGCAGCTACTGTAGCTACTCTTGTGTTCGTGCTGTGCTGTGCTGTGCAGCACAGCATGCAGTCTGGGATATATTTAGAGCTGCCCTGCTGTAACTCACACGCAGCCATGCATGCTTGTCACCGTTTCACTCTGGCCGCTGGCGCAGAAGGATCCCTTGCGCAACCTCACTGTGTTGAAATGCGGCGAGCCCTGCTGCGCATATACCCATGTACCTGGCAAAATACTTTATAAACGTTAAGGATGTCCATAATTACAACACCAGAGGCAGCGCCACAGATCAGGTTCAACCCAGAGTCAACTCAAACAAAGGGTCAAACTCGTTCTGCTATACCACAAACATGTGGAACGCCTTACCGAAGGCCTTAAAGGAGTGTGGATCGCTATTGCATCCTTTAAAATCGCCCTGAAAAACCACTTACAGGCAGCAGCCGTTCGCAACTGGCAAAAACAAACATAGCCCAGCCCTACCCTCCCCTGACCCTTCTTTGTATTTACCTACTGTATGTTTTTATCTTTTTTTAATTCTTTTCCCTTTTTTATATCTATCATATAATTAGAGAAGTCAGTAAGGTCAGTCAGTCAGGTCACACAATGCATTTCCACTTTTATCTATTCACTCGCTTCAGCAACTGATCCGAACTTTCACAAGGCATTGGCCATTACCATTATACAGACTGTGATGGAGCCCGAATTTCATTTTTCCCAAATTCAAGCTATTTATTAGCGTTTCTTCACCACTTCTGTTCAACTCTACAGCCTGTTGTCAGGGTTACGGTCCGTTCCTCCAGGCCATGGGATCTGTAGCCCCACACACAAACACCCCTCTCTCTCACAGTTAGGAATGTGCATGGACTCTCTCTCTCTCTCTCTCTCTCTCTCTCTCTCTCTCTCTCTCTCTCTCTCACGTGGGTTGCAGGCATGCACGGGTCACGCATTCACCGGTTGCGTTTGATGTGTGTCTCATCTTCCAACGGGTATGGAAAAACTATGTGGAGCAAGCGCATACATCCCCATACTTCTATTCACCTAATTTTGCTGTTAAATTATTTGTATCCATCATAAATCACTCCTCCATTGGCTGCTCCTTACATGCTCCTACATATTCTCACGCACGCACCAGTTACAGTAACTTTCCCCACAACCATAGGCGATTCTAGCCTCTTCCAGCAGGGGGTGCAGCCGGTGCACGACCTCTATTACCTGCGCGCGCGTGCACGACGCTCGCGCGCGCGCTTAGCGGTTTTGTAATGTTGTTTTAGCGGATTTCTGCAGTTAATTTTGTACCCAAATGTAACACAATATAAACAAAAAAAGTGTAAAACAGGTGCTTCTTTTTCTAGACACCATGAGCATATGTCTATAGGATTTATTTACTTATTTTGCAGACAGAGGCAGCACAGCCAGGACATATAAAGCCAAACATCAAGTTAATCATCATTCATCAAGCAATCAAGCAGTCATTTACATTGGTGGTGTGGCACAACCACACCACCAAAGATCCATAACCAGCAGCTACCAATATTTACAAGCAAGTGAAGCAAGCATGCGCGCTCGCTCGCGCGCGCACACACACACACACACACACACACACACACACACACACACACACACACACACACACACACACACACACACACACACACACACACGGAGGAGAAGAAAACAGGCTGGCTAACTCCACAGTGAACAGATAGTTAAATAAAGCCATGTCTTACCTTAAGAAAATGACAAGAAAATATCCAATGTTATATTGAGGTGCCCAGAAGAAAGTGTTATTCCTTGGAGGCACAGAACACATTGTGTAATCCAGCCTCTTTGAGCAGCGCCGAAAACTTTAGTTCACGTATGGTAAATGTAAAAGCTATCCACATGTCCTATGGATGTCTGTAGTTAACCCCAGGTAGCATATTCCACTGTGAAACAACTGTTTAATTCTGTTATTTAGATAAATCTGCAGGTGTCATCATCTGCCGTTTGTTTTTCAGCGGTGCTGTCAGAGACGTTCAGACAGTCACTGTGATTGGTTGAGAAACCAGTAGTCCTATTACCTCCCGCCCCCCATTTGCTGTGATTGGTTTAGAAGTCATGCTATGGGTGCTTCAAAGGGTCAAAAAAGGCGAATTTGAGATGTTCTTCTTCTTAATCATATTGCGTGTTTATTATGATCAAAAAAATCAAAATGGCCGCCTGGCGGCCAGGGGGTGCACGTGCACCCTAGGACACCCCTTAAAATCGCCTATGCCCACAACCCACACTCTGCACATATTTTGGAGCACATTTCTTTGAACATGTAAGGTCTAGTATCTATATATATATCTACTGCATAGTACTGTGTTCTATCCGTCTGTCATTCAATGTTATGAGATACTTCAATGGTTTCCTATGGAAATAAGCTTAGTCTTTTCTAGGCCACTATTTTATGACGTATCTTAAAGTCTATGAGTTCAACTATTTACTCAACTTTGTTGCTTGGAGAGGAGATGTTAAGAAACAGAGTAGCAGGCAATCAGGAACAGACAGGCAAAGATGTTGAGATGATTCCAGGTTTATTGTATAGATGTAGGGAGCCACAGCACAGAGCCGACCATCAGCCTCACGGCTTCCGGCGGAGAAGACACTCTCTACCACATTTTGCTCAGGTTTTAAACCCTTTCAGAGTTAACTGGAGACAGGTTCTGTAATTCCATTGGCTCAGAGACCCAGACATGTTGACTCTCTCTTGAGATTAGATTTAGCATATTGTACCCAAATGGCCTTCTGTCTAAACACCAGGTGACCAACACCTCCGTGGGCCACTGGCCCCCAACTCCTTAGATTAACAAAGGGAATGTAAATGATGGCAACACCCCATGCCTCGATGGATGAGACAGGCCGGCAGCTCAACTCCAGACTGTAGGACATCATTTGATGAGCTTGTAGAACAATATCTATAATTCATGGTAATATTTGGTGGTATGGTTTCACAGGATACGACAATCTCCTTTTAGTAGACCTACCAGTGAACTGTACCGTCATGAAACTGTACCTTTTCCTATGCAAACTTCTGTCTTCAACCAATCAATCTATCAATCAATCAATCAATCTATCAATCAATCAATCAATCAATCAATCAAAACAATGGTGTAAACACAGTTTTTAGTAGTCTACTAGCTCTATTGTCTATTTTGTTTGTTTTTTATTTTTATTTTTGTGTGATGAATAGGCCTACATTTTTATTTTGTCCAATCTGTATCATCATAGAGTATGTTGATACAATAGCCTATAACTTACAATAGGCTACATTGGGGGTGGTTGTAATTGGTCTCCCTGCTCTGATCTAAGATCCTGTCTATAGGTTAGATTTTTCTTTTTTCTTTCTTTCTTTCTTTCTTTCTTTCTTTCTTTCTTTCTTTCTTTCTGATTGATTGATTGATTGATGTTTAGTTTTTTTTTTTTTTTTTGCAAAATTAGTTTGCATTGGGAAAGCCAAAGGTACAGTTTCATGACAGTACAGTTCACTGGTACAAGGTCAACTAAAAGGATATGCCCAAGAAAGCCACATGGCTTATTTAAATTGAGATCCTTTTTTTGTTTGTTTGTTTTTAACTCTTATATAACATTGAATATTACAGATAGAACACAGTATAGCTATATGCAGAGGATGAGAAAAACAGTGGAGAAGACCTTTGACACCAATTCTGTTTCCCTAGAGCTTAGTCCTGTAGTAAAAATGTCAGCACTTTCGGAGACCCGGGTTACATCATAGTAAAGTACAATTTTGAGTTATTATTTAGTGTGGTTGCCCAGCAGGGGCAGACTTAGTACTTGTCCGACTTTATTCCATCCATCCATCCATCTTCCAGGGCCTCCTAAAACATTTTTGCGGCGCTACTCCTCCCACAGTTTTTGCAGCACGCTCTTGGGCCATATGCCAAATCGACCGGTCTTCATCGGGAATCCATTCCTTAAGAGATACGTTATTTAAAGTTTAATTTATATACATTTATTTGTGAATTCATTTTCTCCATTGACTTTAATAAAATGATAACTTTTCCCAAATATGGAGATGACTCACATCATAATGTCTACATGATCATAGACCATATGAGACTGACACAATATGTCATATGGGTATTCCAAGATATGGGCTTAATGACATCATAAAAGGGACAAAGATGGAGTGGTTAGCACTGCTAACTTTTCCCAAATATGGAGGGAGATGACTAACATCATAGACGTCTGACACACATGACCACATGAGATTGACACAGACTAGTATATCCATAATATGGGCAAGCCTACACAAGTCGAAAGTTGGTACGTCGACAGAGTGCAGTTCTAGTTGTTATTATTGTTTGTCCCCATATTTCTTGAAAGATAAAAGATTTACTTTTAATGGGAAAGTCAGTTTCCCTATTGCAAGACAATTTGATAATTCTTTGTAGCATTGGCTGATGTCCAAAATAGTGCAATTGTATCAGGTAGGCTATTGATATTCTGTGTTTGAGCTTTATAGACAATCCTCTCCCATTTAGATCATTACACCAGGCCAATCTTCTACCCTCCGAGGATTCCCCACTCCCCAGACATCCTAACAAACGCATCATAAATCGAGGGCTTGGAGCGCAAAGGGCCCAAGTGACATTTTCAGAATTTTACAGGAGAGCAAAAACAAAGTTTTGATTGACTGTAACTATTTTATTAAAAACAACACATGTAAACGGTCTGTACTTTTATACATATTAAGCTAAAAGGAATTGATATTTGAATAGGTATGTACATAAAAAAGTACAAAACTATTAAAAAAGAAATACAAAACTAATACGTTTAAGCTAAAACGTCACTTAGGTCCTTTGCGCTCCAACATTATATATTGCTTAAATGTTTAGGGCCCAAGTGACATATTCAGACAATAACCAGTAAGGCTCCCTAATCGGGAGATAAGCGACCGTCAGGTCACATGTATATTAAAGAGGGCTGTAAGTGGCATTGGTTCCTGAGCTCTTTCGATCTGCACCAAACACTAATCAGGGGTCTGCGATCAGAGTAGCCACACCAGGGGCCACATTTGGCCCCCAGAGGAAAATCAGAGGCCCCAGGGGGCCCTTGGGTGCCACAAGTGCACCGTTCATCCAATCTACGCCAAACTTGGTCTAAACACTGTTCAGCATTCTGCCATGACAATAGTTACACCAAGGGCTACATCAGGGGCCCCAGTGTGCCATATCACTGGCCCCTGGGGGCCCCAGGATGCCAAAGGTGCACCGCTGCTCCAATCTGCACACAAAACTGGGCATAAACACTGTTCAGGGGTCTGCCATGACAATAGTTACACCAAGGGCTACATCAGGGGCCCCAGTGTGCCATATCAGGGGCCCCCAGGGGCCCCAGGGTGCCAAAGGTGCACTGTTGCTCCAATCTGCACCAGACTTGGTACAAACACTGTTCAGGGGTCAACCATGACAATAGTCACACCAGGGGTCACCTCACATGCCAAATCAGGGGCCACAGTGTGCCATATCAGGGCCCCCCTGGGGGCCCAAGGTGCCAAATGTGCACCGTTGCTACAATCTGCACCAGACTTGGTACAAACACTGTTCCGGGGTCTGCCATGACAATAGCCACACCAGGGGCCACCTCACAGGCCACATCAGGGGCCCCAGAGTGCCATATCAGGGGCCCCCAACCCTGCACCAAATATGGTGCTGAAAAGTGTTTGTGACAAGTTTGGTGCGTAATGGGGCATCAGTTTATCTGTGGTATCCAGAGGCCCCTGGGGGCCCTTAATGTGGCCCCTGGTGTGACTATTCTCAGGGCAGACCCCTGGACAGTGTTTGTGACAAGTTTGGTGCGTAATGGGGTAACAGTGCGCCTGTGGCACCCAAAGGCCCCTTGTGTGACTTTTGTTATGGCAAACCCCTGAACAGTGTTTATGCCACGTTTGGTGCAGAGTGGACCAACGGTGCAACTGTGGTCCAACTGTGGCATCCAGGGGCCCCTGGGGGCATTGATTTTGCACCTGGGGGCCACACATGGCCTCTGGTGTGGCCACTCTTAATGCAGACCCCTGATTAATCTTTGTTTGGTGGGGGTCAGAGCAGTTTCTGGCAAGTTACTATCTCTGTTCCCCTGTGGCACCCAGGGCCCACCAGGGGCCCTAATGTGGTCCCTGGGGGCCACACAAGGCCCCTGGTGTGACTATTGTCATGGCAGGCTCCTGAACAGTGTGTGTGCCAAATTTGGTGCCTATTAGGGCCACAGTGTGTCTGGTTTGGTATACTACACGTGCACTTAGGCCTTTTGCGCTCCAAGTTCAACTGAAGGTTTTCACATGAGCCTTTTTGGTTTTTAGGCTTTATTTCAAAAAGTTAAAATTATTATTACGTAAAATTTTCACCATCTGATAGAGTTCGCAGAGACCTTTAAAATGATGTAAAAAAAATCAAAGATACTTGACCACGACCATTAGAATAATCTAATATATATATATATATATATATATATATATATATATATATATTCTTTTTTTTTCTTCAAAACTGATAGAGACGGCAGTTGGGTTGAGTTATCTTGGGGTTTTGGGATAAAATGTCTTATCTGTTTTTGATTGATTGAAGAATTTATTAGAAGTTTGCAAAAAAACTACAGTTTCATGACAGCACAAATCACTGGTACAAGGTCAACTAAAAGGAGATCCTAGAAAGCTCTACGGATTATTTCCACAGGAACCACACTTTATGTATCTCATATATCATTGAAAGACAGACGGATAGAACATAGTACCTTATCTAGGATCAATTTCAAAAGCAGAAAAAGCATAACATCAAATACAAATTAAGGCAGAAAAAAGGGGGGTGCATGGGAGCATAGGGGCTTAGTCTATTTACAAGTCACGAGTAGCAGCCGCCTGAAGGTGACTTTTCATACCAATTTTGAAGAAGGCTAGGGATTTGCTTTCCTCTAAGGCTTGCGGAAGGGCGTTCCACATGTTGGTGGTATAGCAGGAGAACGAAATGTATGTTGGTTACAATATAGGTTCGGGAGTAGAGATCTCACACTGAATACCACAGCTACCCCCTGCTCATTCATCTCATGAGTCCACACACCTTCTATCACAGCCACTCCCCCGCTCTCAATCATCTTATCAAAGTTACCTGCCTCCTCTTATCAGCCAGCCAATCCCCGCTGTAGTCACCACAGTATAAATACACCCGTGAGCTATCACTTAGTCGTTCCTACTACTAACGTGGTCTCGAACAAACCCTCCATCCACCCCAACAAATTCCCCCCTTTTCTTTTCTTTATTTTCTCTACTTCATCCAGGAACTCAGGGGGCATTGTCGGAGGAGAGACGGCCTGTCCATTCAACCATCGATGGCCGTCACAATCACATAAAAACTTTCCTCATAGTACACAATCACATCCGCCCCTTATCATTCAATATACCTATTAAACTTTATTCAGTTGTGAGGTCTCTTACTAGTGAATTAGAGCCTTGTTTAGTGTTAAATCTATCGCCAAAATAAACGGCAATCAAGCAACTTAAAAACTGTGTGGGGTACTCACAAAAGCCTGTGTGGACGTTAAAATGACCTCAAACATATTTTAAAGTGAAATATCCCTTTACTTTACCATAACTCATTTTGCTGGGGGTCCCCTGGCCCCACTTTGAGAACCTGTCCAGTGTCCATTAAGGCAGTAGATCTAGCCTACATGCTCATGTCCATCATGTGGGGTGTGTGAGCATGTAGCCTAGATTGGCAATTTTCAAAATCTTTTCCTCTTTCTTAGGTAGCTAATATTCGACAATTTGGCAAATTTTTTATAGTATAGTTTGTTGTTGGATTTGGACGCAGTACATTCATCCGTCCATCCATCTAAGCCATCTTCAATCGCTTATCCGGAGTCGCGGGCCTGACTCCTTCAGGCCTGTAGGTAGTGGTGGAAAAAGTATTATTTACTTAAGTAAAAGTATTAATTCTGCAATGTAGAAATACTCTATTACAAGTAAAAGTCTGGAATTGAAAATGCACTTGAGTAAAGTACTAAAGTCAAAATGTACTTAAAGTACCATAAGTAAAAGTATTTTGAGCATGTAGATCGGCTATTTTCAAACAGACAATGTATACAATAGGGCTAAAGTGGTTTATGTATTATAATATTATAATTTATACCTGCAAAGTAACTAGCAACTAAAGTTTTCAAATAGTTGTAGTGGAGTGGACTGCCTCCGGAGATAACATACCCCATTAGACCTTGTTCTTCAGTCGGACGGCTTCCCTGACCACCGCTGTTCGAGGGTTTCCGCCAGGGGCGTCACAAGGGGTAGGAAAGTGGGACTGAGTTACTGGGGCCCAAGGTGGAGGGGCCCTAATAACGTTATCTATTGAAAAATAGCAGATATACGGTGCCGCGCTGCGAGCTTGTATATCTGCTATTTTTGAAAAGTTGTGAAAATGTGTGAAAATCTTTGAATATATGTATTTTTTAAGCGAACATTTCTAACTCAAATTTTGCTTCTGGGGGTCCCTGGAACTAAATATTTTGAGATCGGGGTCCGTGGCCAAATACATATCATCTTGGGGGTCCTTGACATACGTTTCTTGCACACATTTTCACGATTTTTCAAAAATAGCAGATATACAAGCTCGCAGTGCGGCGTGAGTTTGTATATCTGCTATTTTTCAATAGTTAACATTCATGGGGGGCCCGCAGTGAATCCTTGTACCCAGGGCCCAGAATTTGGTGTGACGCCCCTGGTTTCCGCCCCTTGAGGCACCTGAGACCTTCTGACCACAGCTCAGCCGCAGCATTAGCAATGCCCATTCCTGTTCAATGTCCCCGACCTCCACAGGGATGCCAGAGAAGTCACTGGAGGTGGGAGTTAAATGGACAACGACAGAGGTCTCCTACAAACGTTCCCAGTTCACCTGCACTACACGCTTGGGTTTGCTGCAGGTCTCATTGAACCTACATTTAATTGGTCTAGTTTGGTGACCACCGGAGACTCGGTTGACGGCCGGAATTTAGACGGCACCCGGGAGCAGGTTGGGTTAGCGCCCCAGCCTGTGTCTTCCGTGAGGAAGAAGCCCAACAAATCCACGGTGAGGCCTTTAGGAGGGCCATTCAACTGCAGCAGCTGAATGGAATGTTTGGATTGGGGTCTGGTGCAACGCACAGGTTCTGAACCTGGTGAGAGCAGGGGAGGACCTGGTAAGACGTAGGAGGAGCCCGGCCAGGAGTCAACCCATAGAGCCTAGTTCTTCCACGCGCCAGAATGGCTCCCCAATCCTGGCAGAGTAGTTCCGGTGCTGCACATTGAGTGACCCTGTCTTTCCCTAATAGGACTGATCGTGGATAGCTACTGGGACGTAAGTCGGGACTTGATCAACCCCGGCTGGGTCACCTGGGCGAGGGTGTATGATGTTGCGAGACCCGAAACACCCGTCGACCCCAGGCTACATCACTGATGATACGTCCCAGCTGCATCCTTGTGATGTTTTTTTTACACTACTGTGCTTTGTGTTTCCACTGAGATCAATTTGTCTGTCTGTCTGTCTGTCTGTCTGTCTGTCTGTCTGTCTGTCTGTCTGTCTGTCTGTCTGTCTGTCTGTCTGTCTTTTTCCTTCTTTTGAATTATTATCTTTTGCATCAGGACATGTTATCATTAGACCCCCACCTATCTCCCAGACTCGCTTTCCAGTCAGAGTTCAGAGTTTGAATGAATGTAGAATTATGCACAGGATGTCATTTGCATACAGATATAGTTTTTCAACAATATTTTGTAAAAGAAAAAAAAAGAAAAAAGAAGAAGTAGGGGAGAAAAAAAAATGGCACACTTATGCCAGTGTGCCGCAGTGATCACCCTCCCCATATGCCAATGTTGGCACCCATCCTGTGCTTATAGTTGCTTTCCACTGTTCTAGATGCACACAAACACACATTTTACCCAGTAAGAAATGAAAAATACATAAAAATATCTTATAAATCCTATAGTTTTTTCTGAAAAAAAGAAAGATGTTTGTAAGTTTGTAATGTCAAGGACCCCTAGAATTATATGTATTTGGTTAAAAAATAGGAATTCAATTCCAAAAAGGAATTGAGCATTGAGAGCATTGAGAAAACCATTGCTGAAGCGCACCTTCTTTTTCTTATTGCGACCGTAAGGTCGCAGTTTAGTATCAAAACCTCCACCGGCCGTCCGTCCCTGAGTCACACGTCACACGTCACACGTCACACCTTTGCCCTGCTCATATCTCCGCATCAGTATGACATCACACTGCTGACATCAGTATGACATCACACCGTACACAAATGACCCCTATATAAGACCGGCACTGAGAGTCCTTTTATAGCGATTGAAATCATGATGAGGTCACGATGAGTCATCTATGCCCAAATAAAGATTTCTAGGTCAGATGGCCCATGGAGTTTGTGATGTCAAACCTAGCAACCCAATATAAACAAACCTGATGTCAGACCTGAAGTATCCTTTTATACCCATATATGGAGATACAGAGATCTCCATATATGGGCATATTAGAAAGCCCATATATGGGCATATACGGATGACATCAGGGATATCCATATATGGGCATAAAAGGGACAAGGGCTTACAGTTAAGTGATCTCCATATATGGGCATATCAGAAAGCCCATATATGTTCATATACTGATGACATCAGGAATATCCATATATGGGCATAAAAGGGACAAGGACCTACAGTTAAGAGATCTCCATCTATGGGCATAAAGGGACAAGGACTGTTACAGTAGATATAGAGATGTCCATATATGGGCATACATGAACAAGGACTGACAAACACTGAGATCTCCATATAACCTATGGGAATATAAGGGACGAGGACAATGCGTAGCATTGTGAGCTTGTAGATCTATTTTCTAAATATTGTTGTACATTAAAAACTTGAAATGGGTCGTTCTGCATAGTACTTGGGATTTGTTGATGTAAATGTTCACATAGAGTGTAATAATTGGTAAAACAAACTTTTGGCCTATTTGTGGAGATAAGCGACCAACGGTCGCTTATCTCCCGATTAGGGAGTCTTACTGGTATATGTATTTGGTATTTGACCATGGGCCTGCATCTCAAAATATTTTGATCAAAGGTAGGGACCCCCCAGAAGCAAAGATTTTAGTTTAAAATCTTAAAAGTTAAAAGAATATTCAAACATTTGCACAACTTTTCATGTTTTTTTTTTCTTAAAAAATAGCCAAAGTATTAAAAAAAAATCACACCCGTGTGAAGTGGAGCTGTGTGTGTGTGTGTGTGTGTGTGTGTGTGTGTGTGTGTGTGTGTGTGTGTGTGTGTGTGTGTGTGTGTGTGTGTGTGTGTGTGTGTAGATCATGTGTACCGATTTTTGTGACATTTGAAGAAAATATGTAGGAAAAGGAGCAAAAAGTGTGTTTTGGAGAAAATTCAAGATGGCGGAAAATCTATCCTGGCGCAAATGGGCGTGGCCTATATGGGGAGATGCGTCTTGACCCAAGGAATCCAGGGAAAAAAGAATTTTAATTTTCCGATCTACGGTTCAAGAGTTACGGGGCAAAACGTAAAGTGGGCCGTTATAGCGCCACCATGAGGCCGAGTGATGTAATTATTTTTCGATTCATTCTTAAAATCATTATGAATCTCCTCTCCGAGGTTTGAAACTGTAGCTCCTATGGTTTACGAGAGAAAAATACTTGAAAGTGATTTCTTGCATTGTCCCATTATAAGTCAATGGGGACAATTAAGCGTCGTTTTTTGCCGATTACGTCGGCATGGTAAGGCGGATCGGAACGAAAGGTAATAGAACACCATTCCCGGCCGAGCCGCACATTTTGATGTATATATTGCGCGAGTGGCGTAAATGGTGCGGCACTAGTTACGCGCCGAAGTCAGGCTACATACAGACACACAGACAGACAGACACACACACAGACCCACACAGCCACGTATAGGGAGCTGCACACAGCTCCAATAATGGTTAAAGTGCATACAGTCTTAATGGGTTAAAAATGGACGTCATGTGACGTGTATACACGCATGTGTGATCCAACAAAGGTTACGTGCCCACGACACAGACAGGTAAACGAGAATCTTGCAAGCTGTTTTACAACAACATTATGCTGAATGGAGACAGCAATTCCACAGGGACAACACTAAAGCACTAAGCAGAGTTCATTATCACAGCCAGACTCGGCTTCAAACCCCCTTTCGTCCCCCCAAAATTGGGTCAAACCTAATATGTGTTCCCGCCCGGTATGAGGAACTTGGAACAGGAACCAAAAGAAAAAGATTCAGTAAGAACAAGACGTCTCTATTAGTATTTAAAAGAAGTGTTCACTGTTTGACCACGATTTTGCTAACACACCCTGGTCTACATTAAACGTAATAGTAGGCTACAGGGCACTGAAAAAGCCAGTTAACTAGTTATCCCTTTAATGTATGACAACAACATTCAATGTTCCCATATGTTTCCCCTTCCAAATTATATGAAAATGTGTATTTCACATCAACCTTTGATTTTGGTGATTGTTCAATTCATACAGGTTGATGATTTTGTGCGCGCTGAAAAATCGACCTAATTTTGAACAATAATTACGCCACTCCCTATAATCGCACTCCCGGTGTGTAAGGACCATTCATCTGAAATCTGAAAACCTTTATTGATCCCCGGAAGGAAATTCTGTTTATTTTGTCCTATTAACTACTTAAACCCTTCGGGGTCCCAAATGGCTCCATGATTGGTACGCTTCCTTTTTCCCACCTATGTCAAATCTTTCACCAGAGCCAATCTACTATAGCTCACAATGTGACGTGTTGTGAGCTTGTAGATCTGCTATTTTTTGGCGAATGGGGGCGCTATGGTTCATGTGGTTCTTACAGTACCTAGCAGCAGGCACGTGGCCAATCAGAGCAAAGGCTACAATTAATTAAAAAAGGCTCAACCAACGATTGCTCAGCGGAAAACCCTGAGCACAAACCTACATTCAACTAAGTCAGACACTACAGTTACAAAGCAAATATCCCATCTACTGGAACGTTATTTAATTGTATTTATTTGATATCATCTATTGGCTGGCACTCAGCCAATCGGGGACTGTATCAATCCAGTAAACGCTTACCCAGTGCTTCCTCAGTTGAACCCGGCGGTACAGACCCATATGGTGCCAACTCCAAAACAAAACATAATTAATTGAACAGACAACAAAGAGATCCTTTTATCCTATTGAAACTTACTATGTCGGAGCTGTACACAGTAGCACACACATGCACATTACACACATGCATGCACGGTCGCACGCACACACAGACACACGCACGCACGCACGCACGCAGGACAAAGAACCATAAATCCCATCTCTACAGAGCAGAGCAGCCGGATCACCGCAAGTTTGATCGCTGTCCGTCTGCCTCGGCAGCCCCGCCACCCCCCCCCCCCCCCCCCCCCACACACACACACACACACACACAGCTGCTTCCACTCAGGACAGCCTCCACCCCCCCTTATCAGATTTACAGTCATGTATATTACCACGACCTGCAGTCGCTTATTGCATTATACAAGCGCCATATTCATAAATGCCGCACCTGGTGGAAATAATATACATTCGGTGGTCCCGCCACGTCAAAAGAGCTGATTGACTTGACTTTATGGTTCTGGCGAAGCGGAACCGTCAACGTTAGTCCCACCCCAGCGACCCTCTTCCTACTCGCCGCCTTCTAAATAACATTTTAATGAGGTTCTCCATGCCAGGGTGGGGGCAGGAGGGTCTACATGTCAGGGTGGGGGCAGGAGGGTCTACATGCCAGGGTGGGGGCAGAAGCCACTCTCTTGGTGTGTATTTTCCAGACTTTCTTTTTTTTTTTTTGTCCACTGAAAAAGACCAACAGAAATCATACACGCAAAACACACTGCGTGTTCACTTACAGGTCTTAAGTGTGTTAGAGCCGACTGCCAGCCAGACTTAATTGAAGTCATAGAAGTAAATAAATGAGGCGATGACAGTTGCGTGGCAGCAGCCGCGAGGGTCCGATACAATCAGAACAGAGACATCTTAACCGACGCTTTAATCACATTGAAAGTACCGGTCATCCTGTCTGGCATTGGGTTAATAATGCCACCCCTTTTCCCTTCTATCATATTTGTGTAGATGGGGCCTGACATCTTGGCCCTGGGGCTTTTTTTCGTGGGGAGAACAGCGATGTGATCATTGAGGCTTAAAGCTTCACTGCAACCACCGAGCCGGATGGGGAGCCCACTACCATACCGGTATGTGACCCGCTGCACCAAAACACCGCTCATTTATGTCAAAAGTGTTGGTTTTTGTAATTTATGCACATCAGATCAGTGACAAAAGGTGTGTCAAAATCTCACCTACTTGTATAGGCCTATCACTCAGCGCCTTTGATAGATAGATCTACAGACAGGCAGGCAGGCAGGCAGGCAGGCAGGCAGGCAGGCAGACAGACAGGCAGACAGACAGACAGACAGACAGACAGACCTTTCAGACTGGTGGAGATAAAAGTAAGAAGAGGATCGACAGATTGATAAAGTTATGTTTTTAAAAGTAAACAACATAATAGTAAAGTATAGGGATTTAGAATCCTTGCTTGGCCCTCTGCACTCTAACCACACCGGATTTGTATGTTGTATAATATACTGTACATATAAGTATTATGAGCTATTAACAGGTATAAATAAAGTGTACATAACAATCTATCTCTACTTCTCTAGTAGTGTGAGAAAGTGTGGCGATGTGGCGATGTGTACTTATATGTACAGCGATGTGTGAGAGACCCTCATAGCAGTGCACGGTAGCTCTGATGTGTGAGAGACCCTCATAGCAGTGCACGGTAGCTCTGATGTGTGAGAGACCCTCATAGCAGTGCACGGTAGCTAAACTTGCAACCTTGCCAGGGCTGAATGAACGGCAGCAGAAACGTGAGGCCTGGGAGGCAGCCCAACACCTAGCCCCTCTCTTTTTTTTGTATTTTGACGTCGGTGAATGGGGTCCCTTGCTCGTAGATTGGGTCTCTCTGATACGCAACGCTACCACTGTCTACGCTACCACTGTCTGTCTTTTGGCTAGCTGGTAGTGTCAGCCTGTCTCTGATAGATCAGAGGCAGGAACGTAGCCAACCACACCGTGGGGAGGCGGGACATGTGACATAATGAGGAAGCGAGATACAGTTTGGAAAAAGCTGCTAAATTTTCACAGATAAATTAATGATACTTAACAGCATCGCCGATTAGCGCCGCTTCGCACACGTTTCCGCGCTCTCCTAGTGCAGTTCTGGGTATCTTTAAAGAATCTCAACAACATCTGAGCGACGCTGAGACCAGACAGTGGTAGCGTTGCGTATCAGAGAGACCCAATCCACGAGCAAGGGACCCCATTCACCGAAGTCAAAATACAAAAAGAGGTGATTTTGGGGTCCCGAGAGATGCTACCCAACACCCTGCTCCATTCCTCAGTCAATTTCAGCTCCGTCGAGAGACGAGCGGCGAAACACTGTGAGCCTCAAAAGTCTAGTATCTGCCCTCGTTCTATAGGGATATCCCTTTGGAGTAATGGTTAAGATATTGGACTTTCACGCGGGAGACACGGGTTCGAAGCCGGGTGGGGAGGTTCGGATTCGGATCACCTCTGTTAAATATGCGTGTGTGTGTGTGTGTGTGTGTGTGTGTGTGTGTGTGTGTGTGTGTGTGTGCATATACAGTATTGTACAGTATGTGTCTGGTGTGTGTGACAGAGACAGACTGTCAAAGACTAGGGTTGCCACCCGTTCCGTATAATACGGAATCGTTCCGTATTGGACAATTAAAAGATGCGTTCCGTATTGAACCAATACGGAACGCGGTTTGTTCCGTATGTAACCAAATGCCCCATAAAGGTCTGTCACACAAACCTCAACACAGAATTTAACAATAACTAGAAAAATATTGTTCCTTCGAAACAATTGTGGGCTCGCTTCAAGCCAGAAAACAATGGCTATAAAAGCACAAAATGTCAAGATCGCAGGCAGTGCTCTCTTTGACGTTACTGACGTCAAAGATTGGTCCATTTTGTTCCAAAAATTTGTTATGCAAAAGTTGACCCGCTGGTGGCGCTATAACAGGCCAATGTGAGAAGGTTGGTATCTGTTCCTTGACCTATTGGGAATGTGCTTGCAAGATTTCACGCACATCCCAGGCTGTGTTCATGATTTGAGGTGTTTTTGGCTTTGGACACTTTATCGCTGCTTGCAGCTATATTTATTATTATTATTTTATAATTTTTTTGTGTGCACTTCATAGGCATGTTAGATAAAGGTCCTTAGATTGCGTGTAGAATGTTTCATGCAAATTGCAAAAAAAATCCTAGAATAAAAACGGGTTTAAGCGTTTTACAAACTGCTCAAAATTATATAGCGCCCCCCTTTGGCCATTTGGGGTAAGATTGGTTTCAGTGATATTTGAACTAACCCTCTACACTATTTTGTCATGAAAATGTGACTTTGCATGTATGTTTTAGAGGCAGAAGAATAATTTGCATAAAAATGCAATATTGTTTGAATTATTTAAAAAAGCATGTTTCAATGTTAAAGAAATCCGATCTGACAGATCTTTAGATATTGGTCCAAAGTTCACGTAAAAAAAGTTTTGTGCACGTGACGCGAAAATTCCAGAATAAAAGCGGGTTTACGCGTTTTACAAACTGCTCAAAATGGCGGAAAATTGAAGGGCGGAGCTTACTTAACAACGACACAGATGTCTTCCGCTTGAGTCAAAGCACGCGTGTAACAAGTTGCATGTCTTCAAACAAAACGAGTCATGACTTATGCCCGTTTGAAGTTTGAATTTTCAGACGCTTCGTATAGCGCCCCCCTTTGGCCGATTGGAATAAAATTGGTTTCAGTGATACTTTGACTAACCCTCCACATCTTTGCCAAATGCCATGAACGTGTAACTTTGTATGTATGATTTAGAGGCCGAAGAATAATTTGCATAAAACCGCAATATATATTGAATTATTAAAAAATCATTATTTAACGTACAAACTTCTCACCACATAGCCTGTGTAGATATAGGTTCAAAGTTCATGTGAAAAAAGTTTTGTGCACTTGACGCGAAAATCCCAGGAGGAGATAGATTTTTACTGTTTTTCATATAATTCCGAATTGTGGGAGACCTAAAGGTCAGAGGTCAAAAGTTAGAGGGTAAAAGTTGTTCGGCATGAGGAGACGCATAAGTGTATACAGGTTTCATGGCTGTATGTATAACACAGCATGAGCTATACCTGTTCAAAGATCGCACTTTCGAAGGCTTCCTACAGCGCCACCATTTGGCCGATTGCTATAAAAAATAATAGCACACTTCGCCACTGTAAACTGAACACATTGATGTTTTTATTTTCATTTTCTCACTAAGTATGTAGGAGTAGAAAGGAACCGAAGTTTTGAGGAGAACTTGATATGACTGCCTGCCTGATAGATAAACTAGAAAAATATTGTTCCTTCGAAACAATTGTGGGCTCGCTTCAAGCCAGAAAACAATGGCTATAAAAGTACAAAATGTCAAGATCGCAGGCAGTGCTCTCTTTGACGTTACTGACGTCAACGATTGGTCCATTTTGTTCCAAAAATGTGTTGTGCAAAAGTTGACCCGCTGGTGGCGCTATAACAGGCCAATGTAAGAAGGGTGGTATCTGTTCCTTGACCTATTGGGAATGTGCTTGCAAGATTTCACGCACATTGCAGGCTGTGTTCATGATTTGAGGTGTTTTTGGCTTTGGCCACTTTATCGCTGCTTGCAGCTATATTCATTATTATAATGTTTTTGTGTGTGTGCACTTCATAGGCATATTAGATAAAGGTCCTTAGATTGTGTGTAGAATGTTTCATGCAAATTGCACAAAAAAAATCCTAACGGGTTTAAGCGTTTCACAAACTGCTCAAAATGATATAGCGCCCCCCTTTGGCCAATTGGGGTAAGATTGGTTTTAGTGATATTTGGACTAACACTCTACATCTTTGCCAAATGCCATGAACATGTTACTTTGCATGTATGATTTAGAGGCAGAAGAATAATTTGCATAAAACTGCAATATTCATTGAATTTATTTAAAAAAGCATGTTTCAATTTTAAAGAAATCCGATCTGACAGATCTTTAGATATCGGTCCAAAGTTCACGTAAAAAAAGTTTTGTGCACGTGGAGCGAAAATTCCAGAATAAAAGCGGGTTTACGCGTTTTACAAACTGCTCAATATGGCGGAAAATCGAAGGGCGGAGCTTACTTAACAACGACACAGATGTCTTCCGCTCGAGTCAAAGCACGCGTGTAACAAGTTGCATGTCTTCAAACAAAACGAGTCATGACTTATGCCCGTTTGAAGTTTGAATTTTCAAACGCTTCGTATAGCGCCCCCCTTTGGCCAATTGGAATAAAATTGGTTTCAGTGATACTTTGACTAACCCTCCACATCTTTGCCAAATGCCATGAACGTGTAACTTTGCATGTATGATTTAGAGGCCGAAGAATAATTTGCATAAAACCGCAATATTGATTGAATTATTAAAAAATTATATTTCACTTTAAAAAAAATCTGGTTGATCAATCTGACTGTATTGGTCCAAAGTTCATGTGAAAAAGGTTTTGTGCACTTGACGCGAAAATCCCAGGAGGAGATAGATTTTTACTGTTTTTCATATAATTCTGAATTGTGGGAGACCTAAAGGTCAGAGGTCAAAAGTTAGAGGGTAAAAGTTGTTCGGCATGAGGAGACGCATAAGTGTATACAGGTTTCATGGCTGTATGTATAACACAGCATGAGCTATACCTGTTCAAAGATCGCACTTTCGAAGGCTTCCTACAGCGCCACCATTTGGCCGATTGCTATAATAAATAATAGCACACTTCGCCACAGTAAACTGAACACATTGATGTTTTTATTTTCATTTTCTCACTAAGTATGTAGGAGTTGAAAGGTGCCAAAGTATTGAGGAGAAGTTGATATAGTATAGTATAGTATAGTATAGTATAGAAATAATGACAATATCTAAAGTGTGCTCGCCTTATAGGCGAGCCCACAATAATGACAATATCTAAAGTGTGCTCGCCTTATAGGCGAGCCCACAATGAATGAAATAAAACACAGGAAAAGACAGCAAAAGGAGGGAGAGGGTGAGGCGGCTCGCCTCGCAGTCGCTCTCTCCTCTCCTCTCCTCTCCTCTCCTCTCGCTAGCCCGGCCGGCCCCTGTCTGCATTATGCACTGCATGTCGCTGTCAATCACCGTTGCCTAGTTACAGTCAGCGCACACCGCGCGCTTTAAAAATGTAGTCTGAAGACAATACTCCACCGCCTCAAAAAAGGACAGACGCCTACAAAGGTACAGACGCGAGTGGGAAGAAACAAACCCGTGGCTTGACAGCGTCAGTGAAGGTTGCTTGCCAAGCAACCTAGCCTACAGTAGCCTTGCGTAGCCAGGCTTACTCATCTCCGAAGAGAAAAGAGCCTACAGTGTGTGGAGAAAAATAACATGCAGTTGCCAGGTCTGATAATATAAGCCATGTTGGGCTAGGTTGGAAGAAATTCCATGCAGTGTTGCCAAATCTGACTATTATAAGTATTTTGGGCTCTTATTTCTGTAAAGTTGCTCAGGTGAAGCCTATAGTGAAGCCTATTCAGCCTAAAGTAAAACATTTGTAATCTTCGTTGCTAATAAAGCACTTTAAACTTTAAGTATATGACTTAATGGTTTCTTGACTACCTTCTCTTTACTGACCACCAAGTGACCCAATACAAGAGCCAGGTTCAAATCATTCATTGCTTTATTTCATACAAAATTAACTTATTCATATTTTAGAAACAATTGGCCACTTCAAACTGCAAAACAATATAGGTTATACCATGTTGTGTGTTATAGTTATAACTATTCTATGCATTTCATGGGTTTGGGACTGCATTTTTTCGCTGGCCGGCGGCTGTGCCACGCGCACGGAACGCACGCACCGCGTGCCCGGAAGAGGTGTTCCTTATTTCAATTTCTGAAAGGTGGCAACCCTATCAAAGACACAAGACCGGTTCATTCAATAAACAGTTAAGATGTGGACTGGCGCTAGACACGGAGAGAGACCGTTTGTATGACTGCTTCTTAACGTCAGGTTCGAGGACCACCAGCAGCGCTCCAAATGGACCCTTATGGGTCTCTAACTCCGAGAGTGTACAGATGGAACCAAATGGACCCTTATATTGTAGGTCCATTTGGTTTTCAGAAGCACTGAGGATTGTCTAGACTGGGGTTCCATTATTGTTAGGTTCAGTGATTCTCAATTATCTTTTTTTATTTATTTCAAGGACCCCCAGTTTGATATGCATGCATTGGGCCACGGATTGGAAAAGGTTTATATCTCTGGGATCCATGTGATCATGTGGGATCACTGACAGGGTGATCCCTTGTGATTTTAGTCTGGCAATGCCAGGCTACTCTGTGTCTACTTAACTCTCCGATGCACTAGGGCAGTGTTTCTCAATCTGTTTTGGCTTGAGTACCCCCTTTCCATGATTTCTGAATCCAAGGACCCCCTTTACCCGACAACAACATTTTGCTTATAAAACTGCAATTAAAATATAAACCAGTAAGACTCCCTAATCGGGAGATAAGCGACCGTTGGTCGCTTATCTCCACAAATAGGCCAAAAGTTTGTTTTACCAAAATCGTCCTGATGGTGGCGCTAGATGGGACAGATGCGTTTTGATTACATGACTGTAGAGATACTGTGCGATTTGTGTGATTTTAGGGCAAAATCTGTAGGAGCAGTGTCCAAAAATGTGTTTAAAAAAATCGGCCTGAAGGTGGCGCTAAATGGGACAGATCCATGTTGATGAGATGAGTGTAGACATACTGTGTACCGATTTGCGTGATTTTAGGGAAAAATCTGTAGGAGCAGTGTCCAAAAATGTGTTGGAAAAAATTGGCCTGATGGTGGCGCTATATGGGACAGGTCCATGTTGATGACATGAGTGTAGACATACTGTGTAGCGATGTGCGTGATTTTAGGGCAAAATCTGTTGGAGCAGTGTCCAAAAATGTGTTTTAAAAAATCTGCCTGAAGGTGGCGCTATATGGGACAGATCCATGTTGATGAGATGAGTGTAGACATACTGTGTAGCGATTTGCGTGATTTTAGGGCAAAGATTGTAGGAGCAGTGTCCAAAAATGTGTTTTAAAAAATCAGCCTGAAGGTGGCGCTATATGGGACAGATCCAAGTTGATGACATGAGTGTAGACATACTGTGTACCGATTTGCGTGATTTTAGGGCAAAAATTGTAGGAGCAGTGTCCAAAAATGTGTTTTGCAAGAATCTGCCTCATGGTGGCGCTAGAAGAGGGCCATGTGAGGGTGGGGTCTCCGCGCCGCCGAGGCGGACGAATAGGTACCGGCCCCGGCTCTCCCGGTCGCTCCTAGCCCGAGTTAAGGCATTTTATGTGAGCTGCAGTGGAGGGGGTCCTCCACTGGGGGTGCCACCACTTTTGCATCCGTTCTGGAGCACCAGGAGTCGGTGGTCCCCGGGAATTCCCCGTGAGCAGCCCCGTTGGGGTGGTCATTTTTGCACATTTGGTCATTTTTTACACCTGGGGGTGCCGGGAGCTCCGGGGGTGTCGAAATGGCGTCGAAACGTTGTCGATTTTAACGATTTAATAAAGTATCAACTTTGGGAGCGAGCCACCAGTGTGCGGACTTCACCTTCTTTTTTATGAATCTATCTGTATCAATGAAAATCGGCATCACACATTTATTAACATGTAGAGGGGGTCCCTGCTTCATCTCTCTCTCAGCTAGGGGGTCCTTGGCCTGAAAACAGTGAAGACCCCTGCCATATTGCATCCATTTGGACCCCTGGTGGAGCCAACATTGAGAAACGGTGTTTTATAACAGCTGTGTGAGTGTGCGTGCTTTGTGTAGGAGAGAGAAAGAGCATATACTGTATGTTCCAGACCTCTGTGTGTGTGTGTGTGTGTGTGTGTGTGTGTGTGTGTGTGTGTGTGTGTGTGTGTGTGTGTGTGTGTGTGTGTGTGTGTGTGTGTGTGTGTGTGTGTGTGTGTGTGTGTGTGTGTGTAATCACATCTGCTCATCAGGCTTGAAGTGGCAGTTAATTAAGATGTATTAGCACTGACAGACAGACAGACGGACGGACGGACGCAGGGGAACCACCTCAGCGCACACGGCAACCCACCAAAATGTTCCTCAACACCAGATGGATGGAATGAATGACAGATAGCCAGGGACCCACAAGCCCAAAAGCTCAAGGAATAGGGTAGGACCTTTGATTTTCTGCCATACTTTTTATTTCTGTTTTATCTATTAGTTTGGTCATTAAGGTCCACAGAATGAGAGGCCTGCTCGCGAAAAAAAGTTATGGCCATTTGTATATTCACTGTCCCATTGACTCCTCTGGAAATATTTTGCAAGCCTTTGTTTTGCATGAAAAACATTCCTTGGGTTAACTTTCGGCAGCCCAAAACTGTGAAAAGTGGGGAAAAAAAGTGATAACTCATCTCTTCACAGTTTTGGGGGGCCGAAATCTAGCCCAAGGAATGTTTTTCATGTAAAACAAATGCTTGCAATGGATTCAGAATGATGAAGAACCCCTAGTTTGACCCCTCACATGCTACTTAAAGCACACTTCTTTTCTTTTTTTTAATATTTCTAGTGGAGTCAATGGGACAGTGAATATACAAATGGCCATAACTTTTTCTTGCGATGTTTCCGGCAGAGCAGGCCTCTCATTCTGTGGACCTTAATGAGCAAACTAATAGATAAAACAGAAATAAAAAGTACGGCAGAAAATCACAGGTCCTCCCATTTTGGTGACTGGGTCCCCGGCTAAGAGGGAATCATGGCCAGAAGAGGGAGTCAAAGGGCTATCCATTTAAACCCCATATACCTGTATATCATTGACCAGGGTCCCCCAGGTGTCTATACATTGCCAACTCTACTCCCAGCCCAATACACAAAATCTCTTTACTGAAGGGGCTGGCCTACCGGTCCAGGCGCATACCACATATTATAGGCTCTGGTGCCTGATCGCGGGTTCGAATCCAAAATCCTGATGACATGTGCTGCGTGTCCCCATCTCTCTCCCTGTTCCCTTTCAGTCTACTGTCCTACCCCCCCCCCCCCCCCCCCCAAAAAAAAAAATATATATGCAAGGGTTCATTTGGTTAAATGAAAATGTGAGTGATTTCTGTTGCCAGATGTTAAAGGAAAGGATCACCCCCCCCCCCCCCCCTCGCCCCCCCCCCCCTCGTCCCCCCCGTCACGTGATCATTGCATGGATCAGATTGATCAAGCGCTCGCTGCGTTTTGTCCCAAGCCCTCAAAATCAACTATGACGGTTCCATCACTCTTTATCTGCTCCATCATCATCATCATCCGCCACCATCAGCGCGCCCATACTGAGGCCATCATGCTGGTTTACGTCGCGCCAAGGCTTTCATGTAACGTTGTGGGAGCAGAGCTTGTAGCTCCAATAAAACGCTTGCTGTGCAGTTATCAGGTGCAGACGAGATCGGCCATCGCCGGCGTCTTTTCTCTTTACTAGGCTATTATTTATTTTGTCTTGCACTTGCATGAGTGACTACGAGATGTGCAGCATATCTTGATACATGAACATCTGCCGTCATAGTTCTCTATCTATTCATCATCATTGCTTTTAAAAATGGCTCTGTTGAATAGGATAACTATTTAATGTGCAGCACTGAAAGGCTTGCATTGTTAGACCTAGTGTTCTATTTATTTGGTCATGTCAGAGCCCTGGTCATGTTTATAGGCCTGGCAACATATCCAGGTCCTCCCCTGAAGCCCCAAAGACACCCGAAAATGACTTAATAAAGGAAACCCGTTTTAGTCGACTTTATACCCAAAAATACGCATTTTAGCCGACTTTATAACCGGAAATACACGATTTTTCGCGGCGCCGCTATGCTGCGCCAAATGTCTCCTGACTTTGTGCTCCCCCTAGTGGGGAAAAAGCTTTGCTTTACGAAAAAACTTTAACATTTGAAAATTGGAGATACAAGGTTTCTGCCCGACAGTGACGATATACATGAGAGGAGGTTTGTCAGGATGGATAATATGTGTGTGTGTGAGAGAGTTTTATCGGAGGTTGCACAGGATGGAATGAGGATCGAGGCACAGGGGAGTGTGAGAAGAGACGGTGTGTGTGTGTGTACTAGGGCATTCACCAAATATTTGAATATTCGAATATCAAAGTCACTATTCGATATAGTTTATAAAGCTTGGCCCCTGGTGGATGAATTTGTTAACACTCTATACCAGGGCTTCTCAAACCTTTTTAGGCCGTGACCCCCAGAATAAACATATTTGAACTGGGGACCCCCACCCTGACAAGCACTTGGAATTGTAGGTATTACATTTAATGTGACTCGGTTCCGCAGATAAATATTGTGAAAATAGCCGATCTACATGCGTTGCGAGGCGTTGTGAGCAATATTTGACATCAATATGTCGAATATTCGACTATTCGAATACTTTGAGGTCGAATAATTCGAATATTAAAAATCACAATTCGGGTATGCCCTAGTGTGTACTTGTATTAGTATGCTTGTGAGGGCCCCACTAGTACACATTTTTTGAGTTTGAGCTTACAATTAGGAAAATATTGAGGTTGTGATCAATATTATTATTATTAGGTGTTTAGGGGTTAGTTATGCCTGACGACATGCCTTATACTTAGTTACGAGCCAAAAAATAGACAATCTACAAGCTCACAACGGGTCGCGCTGTGAGTGACGTGTTGTTAACTTGTAAATCGGCTTTTAATTTTTACAGATGGGGGCGACGCACCACCCACCTCCTCGCTTGGATCGGTGTGGTCAAATTGTTGCCACGAGTAAATGCCAGGCGATCCATACTTGTCCTGCGCACTGCATAGAAGCATGTTGCCCACAATCAAGTTATTCTGGCTGGTGTGTGCGTGAAACTTGGTTGGCTGGACAAGCAGGATTGTGTGAGACGTGTTTGTGCTGGTCGCAGACATCGAACTTTTGTCTTTTGGGTGTTGAACCGAATATAATTTGTAAATATCGTAAATCCTTTGCAACGCAGCAGCAACAGCCTCTCAAACACGACATTAGGGAAGGAGCCCGTTTCTGCTACAGCGACGTGAGGCGGGACTACGGCTGCTGTGACGCAATTACCGTTGCAGTCCAAATCGCTAAGCAAACGGCCGTCGGCGACGGGGTCCCGCCCCTTTTACTGAACTCTTTGGTTCCCATGGCGACGCGTCTATGGAGCAGACATTATAGGCACAGCGTGGAAAAGGAGCTTCTGGCGTAGTACAGACTGAACTGCAGGTTGATCTATCGATCAACCTGCAGTTCAGGCCAAAGGTGGTACTGCAGCTGAAAATGCTCTGAGAGCCATTCAAAAATGAGAGAGGCTCTCTATTCAGGAGTGGTAATTTAGCCTCAAACCTTTTGAAAAACGTTTTTGGGACATAAACAATATGACATAAATACTTTTTAAATGCATGGTGTATCACCTTTAACTTAATGTGCAACATTGTTTTCTCACTCTGTAACTGTAAACAAACCAACATAAAGTTTAAGTGTATAGAGGGTATCTGCACATTTATAAAGTGACAATTTAAGGACTTTTTAATACCTCTAAAATGACAAATTAAACATTGCCCAAATTGTCAAATATATAGTGGCAAAAATTGTGAAAATAAATGTAATGTAGCACTGTAATATCGGATCATTCCGTCCTTGACAATAAGCAATCCTACTGTTTCAATGCTGTACAGACGCACACATGGAGCAAATATAATGATAGAAAAAAATTACAAAGGATTTTCTTTTTTTCAACTTCGACTTTCTCTGGTGGGAGTCGACTTGTGTAATGAAGTCGACTCAGTCCACTTGTCGACTTTTTCGTTAATGCCCTAACACACGCGCACGCGCAGGCATAACGTAGGCAGGCATAACATAACCCAGGCATAATGTTTTGTCCAATGTTGAAAGCCATTCATCTTGTGGCTGTTTGATTTGATAAGGACGCAGAGCGAACTGAACAAACAGTAAATTAACTCATGCGTCGCCGCATACACACGACCACCACCGGCCCAGCGAGAGAAATGTCAAATGTGCAATAACTGCTGAATGACAATCCCACAAACAAACTGAGCGCTCCAAGGGGGAACGCGGGACCCCATATGCTTGTGATGCTGCCATTGCAATGAGCTTCCATATTGTCAGTGTTGACTCTGGTTTTCTCTTCACCACCAAACCAGAGTGGCCACACACACACGCGCGCACGCACGCACGCACGCACGCACGCACACACATTTAATTATATACTCATGTTAACTTGATGAACTTGAATACAAATACATTGGACATAAAAAAATACGTTTTAATACTACTATACTAGTCATTAAGCTATTAATATAGACTGAAGGAATTAAAGCAGGTCATGTTTGGAATTGTAACAGCTGAAATCAATAATATATCAGTATTCCGGTATCAACCGGCGGGCCGCATTAATTGAAGGTGGGGGCCGCATGTGGCCCCCGGGCCGCCAGTTGCCCATGTATGCTCTAAGGTCTACGGGCCACAGTGTCGGCGTCCTCACAGGCTACTGGCGCAGCGGTTCCACATCCACTGTTTTCATCTGAAATGAAGTTGTGTTCAGACATTTATGATGATAACCACGCCTCGCTCTAACACTGGGGTGGGGGTGGGGGGGGGGGGGGGGGGGGCAGCTTACCTCTGCAGGTTTCCAATGTAATTGTTGCACTGGGTTTTGGATATATTCTGAAAATGAGCTATGTATTAACCCATTTAGGCCTAGAATTATTGAATGCTTTAACTATTGAAAAATAGCAGATATACAAGCTCACAGAGTGCCACGCTGGGAGCTTGTAGATCAGCTATTTTTGAAAAAGTCGTGAAAATGTAGGCAAAATATTGGGCAACAGCAAAATAAAAATAAAATATTATCTACGCAGATCATATTTTATTTTTATTTTGCTGTTGCCCAATATTTTGCCTACCTCACACCAAACTCTAGATGTGAGGCCCGAACCTCTAGTTGTCTCAGTTCAGATCTGCTTCACCAAGATGTCCTGCTTGGTTTGTGATTTTTAATATTACCAACTGATGCAGAGAGCATTGGCTTGGCATTACTCTTCCTCGTCTCCAAACTACTTCAGTAGTTTACAGAGTAAATTTTTTAATGTAAAAAAAAGGCTGTTTGAATGATTGTCTTTTGGCTAATTAAAAGAGTTCGCTATAAACAATGTTGTCAGTAATGCGTAACGCCCTCGTCATCATCCACAATGAAAACCTTTACAGCACTGGCTCTCTTTCCCCTGGAGAACACAGTGACATAAATCGCATATTAGGGATGGGACGATATGAAAATTTCATATCGCGATTATTATGACAAAAGAAATCTGGATTTTAGGATATTATCGCGATAATCAAAATCCATTATCATTGGGCGGAACATTTGCCAAAAAATAGCAGATCTACAAACTCACAACGTGTCGCAAAGCTGCTTGCTCAATTCCTAACTAATACCAAGAAAGTGAGGCATATCACCCCAGTTCTTTGATCTGTACAGTGGCTGGTTCTGTCAAAGAATTGATTTCAAAATACCACTGTTGTTTTATAAGCATTGAATGGATTAGGGCCGAAATACACTTCTGATCTCGACGTGCTACCTTATGAACTATCCATACCTCCGAGGCCGTGTGGGACAGAACTGTTTCTGAACGTGGAGATGCAGCATTACGTTTTAATGATGCTGTCCGAGCTCTACTCAAATGAAAGGGACAAAGCGAAGGTGTGAAATCAGCCGAGTGCCAAGAATGCTGTTTGGCGAGAAATCAATGGTTTTGATAAATAGGATATCTTTGTTTAAACATGTAATATTTTGTTTAATATCAAGGTGAACTTAAAAACTAAAATGTTGTCTCCTACAGACCATCTGTCACTCTGTCTGGCTCTGTAAAGATGTTGATTGCAATCTAGATAAATAGATAGATAGATACCTTTATTATCCCAAGGGGGAAATTCAGTTGTCCAGTTGTAGCACAGCAGTATACAGTTATTTACAAAGTTACAGAGAAGTAGGAAAAGATAGATAAGAGTAAAAAACAAGAGCAGTACAGTACCAAAAAAGAGAAGGTGCATCAATAGAGGGGGCGAATTAAATATAAGTATATATACATAAAGTGTCTTACAAAAAAGAGACCAAAGCAGTCAATGCTAGTTAGTGCAACAAGTATCTCACCGTCATTGTTAAACAAGACACATACTCAGAAACTACCAACACAACCCAATAGTGCAATGTCGAAAAACAGTGCGAAAAAACAGAAAAACTAGGCAGCGTGTCACCGCAAGACGCACATGAGCACTCTCCCTGGAAGGTCCTTAGAGGTCAAAGTCAATACAGCAATAGTTCCAACTTAATAGTGCAAAGTCAAAAAAACAGTGCGAAAAAAACAAAACAATAACAGCTCAGAGAAGAAGAAACTAGGAAGCATGTCACCGCAAGACGCACATGAGCACTTTCCCTGGAAGGTCCTTAGAGGTCAAAGTCAATACAGCAATAGTTCCGTCAGTCTAAGTTAGGAAGGAAGTCCTTTTCATTCGTCCGTTATGTGTCTCGTTGTACAGCTTAAGGGCAGCCGGTACAAAAGATTTTCCTAATCTCTCGCATCTCCGTCCTGGGTAGGCAAAGCGGTCGTTTCCTCTCTTACTCCAGTAGCTGGTGATCTCAAGATGGAGGGGGTGGGAGGAGTTCTCCAAGATGGAATCCAGCTTCCTCGCTGTTCGCACCCTGGTTACTTCCTCCACCCCCTGCAGAGAGGACCCAACGACAGAGCCTGCTTTCCTCACCAGTCTGTTTAGGTTAAACGTGTCACCTGCTCTGTTGTTGCCACCCCAGCATGTTATACCAAAAAAGAGGACACTTGCCATGACAGACTGGTAGAACATCTGTAACATCCTGTTGCACACACCAAACGATCTCAGTCTTCTCAGGAGGAACAGCCTGCTTTTCCCCTTGCTGTGAATCGCCTGCGCGTTGTCCGACCAGTCCAGTGAACTATTCAGGTGTACTCCGAGGAATTTGTAGTTATCCACGAGCTCAACCACCTCTCCGTTAATGGTGCTTGGCACCGGGGGGACTCTCTTGGAAGTACGGAAGTCCACCACCATCTCCTTGGTCTTGCTTGAGTTGAGCCTGAGATGGTTAGCCTCGCTCCACTGCACAAAGTCCCTAACCACACCATCGTGCTCAGCCGTGTTGTCACCCGAGATCTTGCTGACCACCACGGTATCATCTGAGAACTTCTGCAGATGACAGGTCTTGGAATTGAAGCGGAAGTCCGATGTATAGAGAGTGAACAGGAAGGGTGAGAGCACAGTTCCTTGAGGGGCCCCCGTGTTGCTCACCAGCACATCAGACCGACAGTTCTGCAGTCTCACAAACTGTGGTCTTTCTGAAAGGTAGTCTGTGATCCATGCCACAAAGCCCTTGTCCACCCCCATCAGCGTAAGCTTCTCCGCAAGCAGAGCCGGTTGGATAGTGTTGAAAGCACTGGAGAAGTCAAAAAACATAATTCTGACCGTACTACCCAGATCTTCCAGGTGGGTGAAAGCCTTATGGAGCATGTAGGTGATGTCGTCATCAACTCCAATGTCAGCCTGGTAGGCAAACTGAAGGGGGTCCAGGTGATCACTGACCGCCGGTCTCAGTTGGTTCAGAACCAGCCGTTCAAAGACCTTCATGACCTGTGATGTCAGGGCGACCGGTCTGTAGTCATTGAGGACCGAGGGACGGGTCTTCTTAGGCACCGGTACAATGCAGGAGGACTTCCACAGCTGTGGTACCTTCCCCGTCCTCAGGGAGAGGTTGAAGAGATGCGTAAAGGGGACAGCGAGCTGCTCTGCGCAAACCTTAAGCACCTTAGAGTTGATGTTATCAGGTCCCGCCGCTTTCCTGGTGTTGACTTTTCCGAGTTGGCGCGTCACTTGCTCGGTGGTGAGAATCAGGGGAGATGAAGGAGCAGGGGGAGGGACAGGAACAGGAGAGGGGGGTGCGGGGTGGGAGGGGGGATGCGGGGTGGGTTGGGGGGGAGAAGGTGCAGGGGAGGAAACAGGGCGGCAACCGAGGTCACCGTATGACCCAGCAGCTGCTTGTTGCACACTAACAGGAGCTCCGTCGAACCGATTGAAAAATCGGTTCATCTCGTTTGCCAGCTCCTGGCAAGAGGTGGCAGAGCCGTACCCCGTGATCTTCCTGAAACCCCCCCCCACACTTGTCTCGTGTTGTTCTCCTGTAGACAGTTCTCCAGCTTAGCTTTGTAGCTCCCTTTTGCCTGGGCCTTGACTGTTTTAAGCTCCTCCACCACCACCCTCACGCCCTCCAAGTCTCCTGCATGGAACAGATCCCTTTTCCTCTTAACCCTTAAGTTCTGTTCAGATTCACTACACCTTCGTTCTGTTCGGGTCATTTTGACCCGGGGGATATTTGGTTTTAAAAAAACAACACTAATATAAATTTTAACTTAACAAATCATCATGATACATTGACTTTGACTCAATACCAAACAATTCATATGATATATATGGTAAATGTTTGCATTTCTGCTTTGCTATATCACATTAAACACTGAAAGAGCTAGGCGTTTTTACTGATTTAGCTAAAATTCATGTAAAAAAAACTACTTTATTTAATACTGGGCAATATTGCTCATGCTTATAGGAAAAAAATAAAATCAGACAATGTTTTTATGAACTTTTTTTTTTTTTACATGCCAGGACATCATTCTCACATAGAGCTGAACACACATGTGAACACACATGAACGTCACATATGAATATACACTTGAACGTATACACTAGGCCAGAGGTTTTCAAACACTTTGGTCTCAGGGCACCCCTGTAAACAACATTTTCATCCACAGCACCCCTGAATTACATTGTTACTTTACAGCACCTTATGTTTATGTAAAATAATGTAAAATCTCCCCTAAGATACAGTACAGTCACAAGGAAAACTTCAGATAAGTGAGGGGTGAGGGTGAGGGGTGAGGAGGGGAGGGGTGAGGAGGAGAGGGGGTGAAGGGTGTGTGTGTGTGTGTGTGTGTGTGTGTGTGTGTGTGTGTGTGTGGGGGGGGGGGGGGGGGTGGGGGGGTGAGGGCAATAGGAGGGGGGAAAGGAGGTGACTGTGTGTCTGTGTTAGTATACATGCTTTCTTTTATTTCTGTGCATCTGGAGTGGCGGGGGGTGGTGGGAGGGAGGTTGGGGTTGGGTTGGGGGGTTTGGAGGGGAGGGGGTAAGGGTGAGGTGAGGGGGGTTGGAGGGGTGGAAGGGGTGGAAGGGGTTAGGGGGTGATTGTGTATCTGTGTTTGTACATGATTCCTTGTATTTCTGTGCATCAGGGGAGGGGGGGTTAGTTGTGGGGAGGGGGGGGTGGGGGAGGGGGGGGGGGGAGGGTTCAGAATGGGGCTTCGGAAGGGGGGTGTTAGAAGTGGGGTTGACTGTGTGTCTGTGCTTTGGCATAATACTGTGTATTTCTGTGCATCTGTGTTTCCGGGTCAAAATGACCCGAACAGCACTTAAGGTTCAAAAAATATGAGGGGGGTGTAGCATGGGTGTAGTGCAAAAAAAATGTTTTTACATGTTCATCTCAGAAGAATCTTTAAGGCCAGTGAGTTTCAGGTGGAAAAACTTTAAACTTCTACCTTTTTTTTTTCAAATGAAAATGTAAAACGGGTCAAAATGACCCGAACAGAACTTAAGGGTTAAGGAGGTGAACGATTTCTTTCAATCTGCTGGGACTGTGGCCTGAGGAGATCACACCTAGCTTATACATATCATTGATCAATCAGTACTTTGATGTAAACTTCTCTTGATCTATTGTACTCTTCCTGACTTTAAGGGGTGTCACATATCTCACGTTGCAGTCTGTCTGTATTCCCTGACATGTATATTGGACATGTATTTATAGTGACTGTATTCTATGCTAAGAAACTCAGTATTAGCCTGGCTTCACACAGGTGAGGTCAGTGCTGGAGAACTCTCTCTTGTATCCTGACTATACTTGATTTTATGCGATCTTTTGGACTTGTTCTGTGACCTCTCTGAATAAAGCTGATGGAAACTTCTACCTCATCAATCTCGGATACTATATTCTTTTATATTTTAGTTAAGGTTCTATCCATCCATCCATCCATCTTCAACCGCTTATCCGGAATCGGGTCGCGGGGGTAACAGCTCCAACTGAGACTTCCAGATTTCCTTATCCTGCGCAACTTCCTCCACTCCCTCTGGGAGTATACCAAGGCGTTCCCAGGCAAGTCTGGAGATATAATCCTTCCATCTGGTCTTAGGTCTGCCACGGGGTCTCCTCCCAGTGGGACGTGCATCGAGGACCTTCCTAGGAAGGCGCTCGGGGGGCATCCGTACTAGATGCCCGAACCACCTAAGCTGACTCCTTTCCAAGTTGAGGAGCAGCGGTTCTACTCCAAGTCTCTCGCGGGTGATTGAACTTCTCACCCTATCTCTAAGGGAGATACCAGCCACCCTTCTGAGAAAACTCATTTCGGCCGCTTGTACCCGAGACCTTATACTTTCGGTCATGACCCACACTTCATGACCATAGGTGAGAGTGGGAACGAAGATTGCTCGAAAGACAGAGAGCTTTGCCTTACGGCTCAACTCTTTTTTCTTCACAACAGTGCGATTAAGCGACTGCAAAACCGCTCCTGCTGCTCCGATTCTCCGGCTGATCTCCTTCTCCGTCTTCCCCTTTCTCTTACTTGTGAACAAGACCCCGAGATACTTAAAGGGCCTACACCATGCTTTTAAAACTATATTTTTTGTATAAATATATGCTCAAAATTGAGTCTTAGACAGGTTTTAACCCTCAACAAACACTCTGACCATTCCTTTGTTTGTTCTAGCTCTACTATAATGAGGCTCTCCAGCTGCAATACCAAAAACGGCCTCTGTTTGCTCAGTGGCGCATCTAGTGGGGTTTTTCCAAAGAAAAAAAAATTTTTTGAAAAAAAATTTTTTTTGAAAAAAAAAAATATATATATATATTTATTTTATTTATTTTTTAAACAGAAACGTGTGTGACGTCACACGCGTCAATTCTCAGAACAGCACTGTTCTGAGAGCTTCTCATCTCTGTCTTCCCAAAACCAGAGAAAGACACACTTGTCAGAAATAGGACTTTGTGAGGATAGAAGGTGCCAGTGGGACACCAAAAAAAGGTTTTAAAATAGAAAAAGTGAAAATTCATGGTGTAGGTCCTTTAAACTCCTTCACCTGGGGTAACGTCTCATTCCCTACTTGGACTGCACAATCCATCGGTTCCCTGCTGAGAACCATGGCCTCAGACTTAGAGATGCTGTTAAGGTTCTATATTTCTTTTATTTGTATTTAGTGAATTTCTTATTTAACAGGTTTCATAGCTGGGTGCCTTAGGCGGCTGTTATACCCAAAAAACATCGCGTTTACACCTCGTTGTTGGTTCGTTTTTCTGTGTTTACACGACAAGTTGACAATGCATGAATTCAAGCAAAATGTGTCATGTTCCCAGCCTACATACTGTGTATTTACCCTTCAACTATAACATATTGTTTTATAGATATGCATTGTAATTAGGCTATGCTCCCAAATCCATATTATTATCGTCTGTTCGCATATTCAATGAGTCCCGCGGCGCTGCAGTTGGCTGAAGTTAAATCATAGAGGTTTTTTTAGCGAGGTAAAACGCCAACAAAAGCCACCTGGAAGATGAAGGTCGGAACGTCATTTATATGGAGCATATTTCTGGACATTATCAGGTGGAAAAATCCACAAGCCGACAATCCTAACCCGATGGGCGATATAAAGTCGAATAAAATCTTCTGTCTTCTATCTGCAACACAGAAGCATAACGCACCAGGATGCGAGGCAGCAAAGGGAGTACAGAGGCACATATGGGTATGGTAGCTAGCGACCATACCTTGATTACAGGGGAAAATAATAAAATGTACTTCTTAAAATTAATTAATCATGTCTGTTGCTATATTGGCAACATGACTGGTGTCTCGCATGCGTGCCTTCGCTTGTGCGAGTCGAGACAAGAGTCATGTTGCCATACCTTAGCTTTTGCTGAACTGACGCTGCTGGCGGGAGCAGCCAAATAGGTGGAGGATTCTTTTGTGACATTATGAGCAAGTGTACAGTGGACTCTGACTGGACAGTAACAGTTTATTCAATAATATAATAGGCTAATATATACGTTTTTTTGTGATATGAGCTGTGATGTGGTCTCTGACTGGACAGTAACAGGTTTCTTTTTATTCTGTCTGTCTGTCAGCATATTCAACTCTGAAAAGTCACAATACATCATTCATTATTTGCTTGCCCCCACCGCCTCCCCAGCACCACCAGTAGGCTCTGCTAATTCTGTTCCCCATGGGGGGGGGTTGTTTATATATGTATATATCTCCCTGCTCATTATGGTTAATGATCTTCTGTGCTGCTTGCTGCTGAGCAGGGGAAAAATTTAGCAGAGCCAAACGCCAAATTAAATGTGACATACACACTTGTATACTCATTAATAATAAACATAAACATTGTTCAATATATCGTGAGTTACCTGACTGAAATGGATTTAATCATTAGTTGGCTGAGAATGGAATACTGGTTTAAAGTAACTTCTAGGAGAGGAGAGCTGTTGCAGTAGGCTTGTGACTCCTGTCAAACAGCTGTAGTAGCCAGCTGCGACCCATGCACTAAATTGATCTGACCTAGTCTTTTACGTCTTTTAATTGCTGGCAGTAAGTTGTAATTGATTGTTTTGGAGAAGGATTCCAATAGTAGGCTATAAACATTTTTAAAGGGCTTTCATATACTCCTGATATTTTCCAAATGAGGTTTGGGCAAATAGATCGCTATGTGTTCAGTTTGGGCTATTTTCTGGGTTTTAATTAGGCCTACAACAACACAAATAATAATAATACATTTTCGGTTAGTCTGACAGACTGACACTGTTATGCAGCAGGGGAGGGGGAGCAGGGGAGGGGGCGCTATGACATCATCGCACTCTCCCTCGCTGCCAATTTCCTTTATTACACCGTTGCGAAAACGATGCGAAACCGCACTAATCCACTTCCAGGGCCGAATTCCGATGAGTATCGGATTGGTTCATGAAAACGCGTCTCTGTGGGTCAAAATGGCCAAATCACTAGTAAAAGCTATCGTCTTACCTATGATTCGTCCTCATGTAACAGCCACCTTAGCTCCCAGGCGTACCCTATATTTCCGCCTATGGAGAGATGCTAGTTTATACAACATTAATTAGCCTTTCTCAAAAACAAAGCCATTGCTGGTGAGTGTTTTTTTCTCCCTTAATTTTTTTTCAAAACCACTTACTCAGATATACTTACTAAACTAAGGCTCTGTACTTAGTCCACTCTTTTCTTCCCTCACAACAAACCTTCTTAGCCAAACATAGCCTATCTGCTGTACAAGCTCACACTAACAAGCTACAAGCTTGCAGAGAACTCTTTCTATAAGAGCTAGATGTAAACGATTTATTATGTTGTTGTTATTCTTGTGTTTCTCACATATTTGGTGTTCTTTTCATCTTACTCATTGTGTGTGCCAGCGATACATACTGTAACTACGATACATACTGTAACTACTGTACCACACAACAATACATACTGTAACTACAATACACTGTAACTACTGTACCACAACAATACACTGTAACTACCACACAATATCTGAGATCCACTGAAAAATAACACGACCACTTATCTTACTCATCAGTGACACATGAAGTGGTGCAATACCAGACAACAGGCAGGACGTACTGTAAATTGGTAGGTTATCAATATAAGTTGATTGTTTTATGAAAGTAACGTTTTCATCGTAATCTGGGAGTACATCACAGTGGGGGAAAAAAAGTCAAAATGTTGTAATAGAAAATGCTTGTGTTGTGAAGCCCAGGCCTTCTGGTCTGTTATGTCTACCAAATGCATTCAGTTTCAAAAACCCATTTAGGCCTAGAATTATTGAATGCTTTAACCAGCGAAAAACTGCAGATATACAAGCTCACAGCGTCGTGAAAATGTGTGCAAATCTTTGAATATATGTATTTTCAAAGCGAACGTTTGTAACTCAGATTTTGCTTCTGGGTGGTCCCTGGAACTAAATATTTTGAGATGGGGGTCCGTTGCCAAATAAATATCAGTTTGGGGGTCCTTCACATGAAAAGGTTTGAGAACCACTGACATAGTAGTCTCTCAAGAAAAGACTTACTGAGCTCCATTTAAGTGAAAAGGACCTTTTCTTTGACGATGGCTGGCCAGATTGCTGACATAGAAACATAGGTTTTCCAAAAAACCTTAGAAGGATTCAAAAGACACTTATAGAATCGGGTCAAAATTCAAATTTTCACGATTTTTCAAAAATAGCAGACCTACTAGCTTGCAGAGCGGCACTCGGTGCCGCGCTGTGAGCTTGTAGATCTGCTATTTTTCAATAGTTAAAGCATAAAATAATGATACACAATAATGTGTACCCGTTCTGAATGGGTTTTTAAAGTCATTCAGCACTGTGTGTTTCACATTACAATTCAATTGACAAATGTGTGGCACTTCATCCAAGTCAGAACCAAGAAGGAAACGCTTACTGCCTCCGCCTCTGCCAGATTTTATGCTTCGAAAATAGCTGATCTAAAAAGCTCACAATGCGTGACATCGTGACACGTTGTTTTTCTTTTTACCTTGAAGAATTGTGAAAAACGTTTTACTTACTATGACATGCCCAAAATATCTACAAGTTGCACGTTGTGAGCTTGTAGATCGTCTTTTTTTTTTTTTACCTTGAAGAATTGTGAAAAACGTTTTACTTACTATGACACGCCCAAAATATCTACAACAGGGTTAATGTGGTTAACCCTGCAAGACCCGAATTAATTTCTAATTTCTAAAAAATCTGATGGTGTTGTAGGAGTCATAATCACAGGAAAATGTCAAGTTTAAAAAATAATAATGTTTTTGTAAGGTTTTATAGCCATAAATCATAAATCATGCACGTGTACACAAACACACACACATACACCCACACATGCGTATGCACATACGCTCGTACATATATATATATACATACACGCATACATGTATACACACGCACATAGACACATTGTTTTAACACTTGTGTGGATATTGAGCCTCTAGGCAAGGAAAGAGAGCAGATTATAATAATGAAAAATAAAATGAAAAGAAAGGGGAAATTATACAATTTCAGTTAGCGAATTGATATGTAATAGGAAAGGATCCCAAGTTCTAAAAAGGTTGTTTAGACAGTCTCTAGTTGTGTATTTAATTTTTTCTAGGTATATAAAAGATGACAGGTCTTTTAGCCAGGAGGTCGTGGACGGGGGGGTAGGGCTTTTCCAATGAAGCAATATGCGACGCCTCGCTATGAGAGAGGAGAACGCAACTACATCTGCCTGGCATCGAGTGAACCTGCCCACCTCAGGAGGTACACCAAAGATAGCGACTAGAGGACACGAAGGCACCACAAAACCAAAAACTGCAGAGAGTGTATCAAAGAAGTGTTTCCAAAAGGAGTCAAGTTTAGGGCAGGAGTAGAAAGTATGTGTATGGTCTGCAGGCGAGTGGAGACACCTGTAGCAGGAGTCGTTAGTGTCTGGGAACATTCTACTCAACTTGGCCTTAGTGTAGTGTGTCCTATGGACCACTTTAAATTGGATGAGACACATGCGGGCACATGCACAGGAAGAGTTTATCCTGGTAAGCACTGTATTCCACCAGTCCTCATCTAGCTCTATGCCAAGTTCCCCCTCCCATGTATGTCTCAGCTCAGGGAGTGTGGATGTTTTAGAAGAGATAAGAGAACTGTAGATAGAAGAGATGTTGTTCACGGAGTCTGAGGGTGACATTATAGATTCTAATAAGGTTTTTGCAGGTAGGCTAGGGAAGGACGCAAAGTGAGTGTTAGCAAAGTTACGTAGTTGGAAAATCTAAGCTAAAATTTTATAAATCGAATGCAGAAGCAGTATCTCCCAGTGATCTGAACAGTTGATTGGTGTATAAGTTACTAAAGGAAACAAGACCCTTTTCTTTCCATTTGGTATAGGTTGAGTCAGAGGTGGGGGGTAGAAACAGATGATTGTTACAGATAGGGGTAAGGACAGAGGGAGATTTCAAGTCAAAATGTAGTCTGAATTGGCTCCAGATCTTTAAAGAGGAGAGAACTACAGGGTTATTGGTGAACTGAGAGTAGCGTGTTGGTAAAGGAGCAAAAAGTAGTGCGGGAAGAGAGGATGTGGTGCAGGAGTGAGATTCCATATTACACCAATTTATATCAGGAGAGTGGCACCATTTTTTGAGCATTTGCAGATTTGCGGCCCAATAATAAAATAACATATTTGGTAACGCAAAGCCACTATCTTGTTTGGGTCTCTGGAGAGTTATTTTTGAGATCCTCTGTGCCTTACCAGCCCAGATGAAGGATAGTAAGGTTGAGTCAAGAGACTTAAAAAAGGATTTGGGCAAAAAGAGAGGAAGAGTCTGGAAAAGATATTATTATTATATTACAGGCATTTTATGTATGTTTTAGTGAGGAATAGCTTCAGTGAAAAAGTGAGATGTTGTTTGTCCAGACTCTGGACTCCAGAGATCTTTAAGTGGTGTGAATGTCAGCCTCTGTGGGGGGTGTTTATATGCAAATATCCTGGCCAATGGCATTGTAATACTAAACAATAGGATTTAATGGTGATGTTAATGTGAAAAAAGGAAAACGAATTATAAAAAGATTTAAAAAATGTTGCCAAAAAGCAACGCTGGGCCTTGCAGGGTTAAGACCAACGTACGCATGGCTACTGTCAGCAGCAACACTACTGCGAATGCTTGCACAATAACATTGTGAATGGTCCCAATTTACACCCTATCTGTTTCCCAGGCACTCGCATACTGTAGCTCACCTCTCTCCACCGACAAAAAAAAAAAAAATGTCTGGAAGCCAAAAAAGGTTTTATCGCCCCCTTGGCTCCGCAATATGATGCATACTTATCGTCCTTTTTACATATGCACTAGATCTTGCACAGATTTGGCTGGACAAACACAGATGGACAGACACACATCTGCTGCCTCCATTCTTCACTAGGTACACTGGGTCCCCATGTGAGACTTCAAACGGCCCGGGACAACGCCAAGCGCTGCTTGTCCACAGTGATTTAGTGGGACGGGGGTGTCGGCGGTGTGTGTGTGTGTGTGTGTGTGTGTGTGTGTGTGTGTGTGTGTGTGTAGAGTGATTAGAACAGTCTGAGCACACACACACACACACACACACACACACAGACACACACACACACACACACACACACACACACACACACACACACACACACACACACACACACACACACACACACACACACACACACACACACACACAATGGATTACATCTCTAAATGGGAGTCATACAGCCAGATTGGAGCAGACGCACATTCAGTATACTTGGGGAGCTGCTCAGTGGTAAAGTACTGGACTGCATTGGTCCCACGTCTCATTGTTCCTCCATTGTTCCCATTAGTCCCACGCTGGTGAATGCTAACCTGGTGAATGCTAACCTTCCAACACTGGTGGATGTTAACCTGGTGAATGCTACTATGCCTAAACCTAACCCTAATCCTAACCCTAACCTCAGTAAAACTGTGCCTAAACCTAACCATAATCCCAACCTCAGTAAAACTATGCCTAAACCTAACCCTAACCCTAACCTCAGTAAAACTAGGCCTAAACCTAACCCTAATCCTAACCTCAGTAAAACTATGCCTAAACCTAAACTGGTGAATGATAACCAGGTGAATGTTAACCTGGTGAATGATAACCCTAACCATGTAGGACTAATTATGGGTAGTACAGTAAAGTATATATATATATATATATATATACACATATACATATATATAAACTTTCTACTGTGTGTACACACACACACACACACACACACACACACACACACACACACACACACACACACACACACACACACACACACACACACACACACTAGGGCATTAACGACTTTTTGCAAGGTGACTCGACTCAGTAAAAAGTTGAGTTGAAATCGACTTTATCGTTTGACGACGTTTGACGACGTCATCACATCACACGACGACGTCATCACATCACACACGACCCCCCCCCCACAAGTCTACTTGTCGACTTTTTCGTTAATGCCCTAACACACATTCCTGACCCTCCTTCCCCCTGGCACGGGGTTCTGTTCTGTATCAGTACACACTTCAGAATGACACAGCTCAAAACCTTGCCAGTTGCGTTGGCCTTACACCGTCCGGAACATATTGCAGCTATTCCCCTCCCTCTCTCCCTCTCTCTCTCTCTCTCTCTCTCTCTCTCTCTCTCTCTCTCTCTCTCTCTCTGCGCAGGCCTCTATCGCATCCCGGCCATCCTGGCTGCCTATGAAAGACCCCGCAGAGAGACAGAGAGAGAGAGGGGGTGATGGGGTCCAAGGCCCTGACCATCACGTACACTTGTGTCAGGGACGTGCTGGCCATTGGGAAAAGCGGGACAACTCCCGAACGGCCGGTTCATTCCCGGCCAGTCCAGGCCGGCCTTTAGGAAAGAAATTTAAATAAAATGTCGGCCTTTGTTCCATTTTGGGGTATTGGTGGCCAACAGAGTAAATCGTCACTGTCGGGCAGAAACCTCGTATCTCCAAGTTTCAAATTTGTAATTTTTTTCGTAAAGCAAAGCCCTGCTCATCATACAAGGCCGTTGTATAAAAGTAGTGAAAACAGCAGATCTACAAGCACACAGCGCCTTGCGGTGCGAGGCGCTGTGTGCTTGTAGATCGGCTGTTTTCACTAGTTTAAATCATTTTAAAAACTAGAAGAAGTGCTCTTCCGAGCACAGGTCTCCACCAGCCACGCGTCCTGGTGGTGCTATAATAGGCCAATGTAAAAAGGGTGGCATGTGTTCTTCACCAATCTTTCATGGCGCCACCATGAGGCTGATTTGAACATTTTGTAGTGTAATTGCTTCCTTGGCCTTTTGCAAATGTGCGTGCACAATTTCATTACAATTGCACGCTTTGTTTGATATGAGGCATTTTGTTCAAAAAGGATCAATCCTGCAAAGTTTGGAGGCCAATCTTAGCCAATCAGGATGGAATATTTAATACGGGACAGATCCGTCTTGATCATATGACTGTAGAGATACTGTGTACTGATTTGTGTTAATTTTGGGTAAAATCTGAAGAGTAATATCCAAAAATGTGTCTTACATAAGTTGGCCTCCTGGTGGCACTATAAAAGGCTGATGTGAACAATACAAGGAAAGGGTTTTCCTTGGCCTATAGGGAGTGCGCTTACAAAGTTTAAAACTGATCGGTGGAGTTATAGGTAAAACCACGAATTGGCCTGTTATAGCGCCACCATGAGGCTGATTTCAAAAATTTGAAGTGGCATTTTTTCCTCAGCCTAGTGGGAACGTGTGTGTGCGATTTCATGTTAATTGCACTCTGCGTTTGTGATTTGAGGCATT
>NC_137830.1:26659627-26694627 GCF_963921795.1 Nannobrachium achirus | reverse complement strand
GTGCTGCAACACGCTGTGAGCTTGTAGAGTGCCTATTTTCTGCCAATGTTCGCCTATTTGTCTCATATGTTCACCTGTTATGACATGCCCGAATCGGGATTGCTAGGGTTAGTGTGGTTATGATAAGATAAAACCCGTAATTCCTCACGTTGACCAGGGACGTGCAGAGAATGTTAGAGAGGCAGGGGCTGAAATTTCTAAAAGGGCCTTTTGGTGAAAATATCGGAAATAACAGACCTCCAAGCTCAGAACGCGTCGCAGCGCGACGCGTTGTGAGATTGGAGGTCTCTATTTTCAGTGCTTGTTACCACACTTAACTAAGCATAATCAATTTCTTTCACCATAGTAAAAACTGCATTCATGGTCTGGAAAGGGCACTTTTTACAGACGGATAAAAGGGCAGGGGTTCAAGCCCCCTCTGACGTCTATGTGTGCATGTGCCTGCTGTTGACCCTTGAACTGCTACTGCACAGCTTCATTGTGGGCCAAAGATGATCATGTGTTGTTAACACATTCCCCGCCATTTAACAATACCTTCGTACTCTATGGTGCCACTGGTCTCCATAGACTTCCATGTAATTCATAGTGCACGGATCATGCACACCCATGCCTAGATAATGCACCACGTGTGTCCACATTGCTCACAGCTTTCAAACAAAAAAATCCGAATGGAAATCCGTTCAGGCATTCATGAGATACAAGCCATTATGTTTTCCTAAAATGTAAACAAAGATGGCTGCCATGTTTGATAGATGGGGTTGCTATGGGGGTTAAACATGCAATTTCGCGATTTCTATCATGCCTACTACATTTTTTGGGGTCCAAAACAAAATTTGAAAAAAAAGAAATTTTTGATTTTTTTTTTTTTTTTTTTTCAAAATGGCGGAAATTCTCGGGACTATCGGGCCTGGCAGGGAAAGACATTGAAATAATCTCGGGACTATCGGGCCTGGCATGCAATGAGTTAAAATAGTAATCCCGCTCAGTACGAGAGGAACCGCTGCATGTGCTTGGCTGAGGAGCCACTGGGGCGACGCTACCATCTGCGGGCTTATGACTGAACGCCTCTAAGTCAGAATCCCGCCTAGACGGAAAAATATCTGGGCACCGAGGACTCTCGGCTGGCCTCGTGTAGCCCGGCCCTGTGCCGGGTGCGGAGGGCTGTTCTGCTCTCATACTGCGATGTAGGGGTGCAGGAGTTAATAAAACTAAAATCAATGTAATCGACTGTATAAAATAATCGATAATGTAATATATTTGCTTATTTTCACCTATGACATGTCATGCCCAGGCCTATGGGAGACTATGGTTCATATAGTCAAAAGGATGCCTGGAGGCCCTGCCGGTAGTGCATACTATAGATCATACTCCTTGTGAGTCATCGTGAGGATGCCAGGTCTAATCCAGCCCGTCATGTTTCTGTCTTTGGTTTTCTCTCTCTCTCTGGTTTCCTATCTAATGTAATAATGCATAAAATGCCCCCCAAAATGTTTAAGTTATACTTTATTGATCTCTGCGGGATCAATCAATACATTTGATTTGACTCGTTTTATCAGCAGTGGCGGGCAGCCACTGGGAAGTGCCCAAGGGCCAGCTACTGCTCTAAGACCAGTTTCCCAGCTGAAAATGCAAGGCTCATTCAAATGCCCAAATGTGAAAATATTTCAACTCTCTGTGACCAGATAAGAAAAAAAGCAAGATGTGTATGCACAAAGCAGAATAGACGAATCAACGCCTCATCGCGCTGCTGGCATTTCTAGCATAGCATAAATACACACCGCTTCCTTTGAAAACAATCCAAAACATTATAGTCCAAGCGTTTCAGGCAAACATTGTGCACTTTATGAAAGAAGCATGAAATTTGGCACACAGTTAGAACATGCCATATGGAACATTTTTGGCTATAGGGGCATCGCAGATTTGTATTGGGAAACTTGTTTGGGAGACAATCAAAGTTGCTCTCATAGACTTTACTATAGAGTCAAATAATACAAAAAATAAATATGCTTTAAGTAGCATGTGAGGGGTCAAACTAGGTGTTATTCGGGATTCTGAATCCAATGCAAGCATTTGTTTTGCACGAAAAGCATTCCTTTCTGTGAAACGGCCGCCACAAAACTTTGAAAAGTGATGACTCATCACTAAACCATAGTTTTATGGGGTCCGTTTTTAGCCCAAGGAATGTTTTTCCTGCAAAACAAATGTTTGCATTGGATTCAGAATCCCCAAAAACACCTAGTTTGACCCCTTACATGCTACTTAAAGCATATGTATTTTTTGTATTATTTCACTCTATAGTAAAGTCTATGAGAGCCCAACTTTAATTGGCTCCCACAAGTTTCCCAAGACAAATCTGCGATACCCCTATAGCCAAAAATGTTCCATATGGCATGTTCTAACTGTGTGCCAAATTTCATGCTTCTTTCATAAAGTGCACGATTACATCAAAATACTGCCCGAAACGCCTGGACTATTATGCTGTGCCATGGAAAAACCTTGGTCCCTAAGAACAGTGCCAGTATTGTACAACCATGCAGTAAACTGCTTTTTATTTACTTTTCTTTTCTGTCAGATCTTGACGGCACCTTGTCTCCTCTTAAGTCTTTTCTGTGCGGTTGGGGTTTGCTCTGGGAAGTTCGGGACGCCCATAACAGATGATGTGAGCAGGCTGTCGCTGTTGGTGAGCTACGTTTGCATAAACAAGATTGCCTTGATTGTTTGTTGTTTGCCTCAGTCTGTATGACGATCACTTATTCATGTGTACGTGCCTTGCCAATTATCAACAATTATTGCTCCATGCTTATTTATTCCACAGAAGCAGAATATTCCAAGTGATTATGAGATTCCTGTTGATTACATCCCCAAAGAAGTGGTAAGTAAAGTGCAATCAAACATGTAAGTACAGCAGTACAGCATCACTGGTCCTGTATTGTATTGTTCTGTGTGAAGATGATAGCAACAATGCCTGATTGTCTCCACCAGCCGAAGGCTGAGGGAGAGTATGTTTTCCCCTCCGTCCGTCCGTCCGTCCGTGCGTGCGTGCGTCCGTGCGTCCTAGCAGTTTGTGAGCAGCTAATCTCAGTCACCGTTGGCCCGATCGCTGCCAAACTGAGCACACACACTCCCTGGATGCCAATCTAGAACCTCTGCCCCACATTTTTCAAATCAGCCTCATGGTGGCGCTATAACAGGCCGATTTGTGTGGCCTGGTTGTTAACAGCTAATCTCCGGCGCCGTTGGCCCGATCGCTGCCAAACTGAGCACACACACTCCCTGGATGCTAATTCAGAACCACTGCCCCAAATTTTTTAAATCAGCCTCATGGTGGCGCTATAACAGGCTGATTTGTGTGGCCTGGTGGAGACCTGTGCTCGGAAGAGCACTGCTTCTAGTTTAAACTGTATTACCCGATACTATTTTCAGTGCATGACACCAGCGCACAACTACGTTTAAATCAGGTTTAACAGTGTTTGCCGGTCAGTTCACAGTTCATTTACAATGAACAAAGTCTGTTGAACTACTCCACCCGAGGCAGTTCAACAGACTTTGTTGCTTGTCAATTTAAAAAACCTCATCATCTTGTACAGCACAGCAGTGCAATGGAACAATGTGCCTGTAAGTAATGAAAGAATGTCTTGGGTATAGGTTCAGGTAGTGACTGACAGGGGTTAGCAGGTCATGGCCACGGGTCAGGCTGACCATACAGTATAAGGAGGAGGTGGAGACAGAGAAGCAAGTTTTGGTATATTTACTGGTAGTTTACGTTGCAGGTTTGTGTGTGGTACACACTGGGGGTGTGTGTGTGTGTGTGTGTGTGTGTGTGTGTGTGTGTGTGTGTGTGTGTGTGTGTGTGTGTGTGTGTGTGTGTGTGGTTGATTCTTGGGGCACACGGTTATTTATGGTGGTGGTTCAGGAGGTTTGAGAGGCGCAGGCAGCTATGGTTTGGAGCCATGAGGAAGTGAGGAATGCCTACTTACACACCTGTGCGTGGCCAGTGAACAAGCTCAGTGCCTCTCCATGGGGCTTTTGAAAAGTAAATAAAAACAAGTGCTTATCTGAGCACCTTTAAAATAGCTCTTAAAAACTGGCTTTAAAAGAACTAAATGCTAGTCTATTTTTTTTATTTTTATTTATGGTTAAGTTTAGTTTTAGTCAAAATGTATATCCCTATTTGTCCTGCTGCTGCTAGTTAGTAGTTACCCAAATGCACTTAATGCAGAGCCATTTAAGGAGAGTAGCGTGACTTGCGTCACCTCCGTTGACTTCATCGGGCCATGTCTAAGGAAATTAAGCATTGGAGTCTGAGCGTTTGTCACTATTTCGAGTTACATGAACCATATGATTATCGCTGTTTTCTGCCCCCAAGTTGGCGTAACTCTCGAATACAAGGCTTTGCCCAAATCGTAATTGCTAAAATATACCCTTTAAGGGTCATTCCCACCGGGCAAGATAAAGATAAAGGTAAAGATAAAAAATATCCTTCTCAATAGAGGGTATGCGCGTGACATCATCACCATACCTGGAAGTTATGCAGGAACGCCTACTGAGTGGCAAAAACTACTTTCTGGCCTTGACAGCCCATTTATCCAAACAGAAAAGTCCTGTCTGATTACATTAAACGGCATTAAACAACATTAAACTCACTTTGCCACTCACTTCGCCACTCGATTTGCCACTCACTTTATGCATGCGCATACCCTCTAGACACCACCATCCATCCACTCCCATCCACTTCAATTGAGAAAGATATTCTTTTCCCCCGGTGGGAATAACCCTTTAAACTGTTTGCTCCAAGCACTTTTCACTATAAGAGACCACACCACTGCTTAACTTGAACAACGTATTGAACAAAATGAGATATGTATTAGATGCGGAGCCCAAGGTAGGGCGAGGACTCCACATAAAGTAGAAACAAACCTGTAAGTGAAGACATAGCAGGTGTATTTATGATGTGGTGATTGCTTCGTGGATTGGCTAAGAGATGGTAGGGCAGACACTGACAGGGGAGTGGCCGAGATAAGCCAAGGGTGGTCTCTACTCTTGAACATACGTGAACAACACAACTACATAAATGATAAACTAGTGTAGGTACATACCGATAGGCGGTAGCACTTCATTTAAAATAGGTTAAATGCATTGACTGCACATTTATAGGTTAAAAACAGGTTAAATGATTTTTTATCAATCAATCAATCAATCAATCAATCAATCAATCAATCAATCAATTAGTAGGTAGAGAGTGTTTGTCACAGTCGGGATTATGGGTTTGATTCCCAATTTCCCATCAATCTGGGAACTCATTTGGTTAAAAAAAAGGGGGGAAAATCCTCAGTTTTTGAGCGGTGGTCACACCGTCTCCATAGCGTGGCCGTGTGTGTATCCGTGCGTGTGTGTGTGTGTGTGTCTGTCTGTGTGTCTGTAGCCTCTGGTGTATGTAGCCTGAGTACCCTGGGTGACCAGAGAGGTGCTGTTGAGTCTAGCCTGGCCTGTGCATCAACTGCAACACACACACACACACACACACACACACACACACACACACACACACACACACACACACACACACCCCCCCCCCCACCCACCGCTCAGTTCACACGAGTGTGCTTTTTTTTCCTCTGGGGACACGGCCTCCTTTTTTGTATAAAACAGGAACTCGGGTTTGGCTCCTCCCCTTTCTTAGTCCACTTCTGTGTTTAACCCTAATAACAACTTTATTTTTTTTAAGACAGTAGTGCAGTAGGCAGTATAGTTTAAGGCAGTAGTGCTGACAAATTCTGCTATTAGCAGAATCTTTAATGGTACAGAGAACTGCTTCCATCTACAACACCCTGGTGACTCCTGCCCAAAGTGCAAAGAACCCTTGACAGTCAGATGTCCTTCACAGCATATTAATGCGTTTCTGGTCCACATAACACTGATAAGAACTAGATGTGCGCGCAGGTCGGTACCAAAATTAGCCAATGAAACCAGCGCTCCCCAAAACAACAGGTTTGGGGATTGGTGGAATTGATTACATGATACAGTCACCTGTGCATTTAGTCTCAATGTTTGTAAACAGGAAACCCGTCTATATTGCAGCCAATCACCCGCTTTGGTAGGATATAGGCCTACTTTGTTCCGCACTGCGAGCTTATACATCTGCAATTTCTTTTTAAGCTAGAAAGTGTGAGAACTGATTTAGAAGGCATTTGACAGTGAAAGTAATATCTCATTGTGTGTGTGTGTGTGTGTGTGTGTGTGTGTGTGTGTGTGTGTGTGTGTGTGTGTGTGTGTGTGTGTGCGTGCGTGCGTGCGTGCGTGCGTGCGTGCGTGCGTGCGTGCGTGTGTGTGTGTGCGTGGATGCGTGCGTGTGTGTGTTTGTGCACATCTTCAGAGCGGTATGTGCTGGGTGGTTCTGAACATCTACCCTCTGGAGCAGAGCCTGAGGAGGCTGGCCAACATGTTTGGAGGCATCTCCCCCAACAAAGACAACATCATCGTCTTCATCACCATGCTGAAGAGCCTGCGCTTCACCTTCAACCACGAGGAGTTGGTGAGTAATCGAAAGATATTGGCACTTTGGCTACCAGTGTGTTCGGCCACCTTGTCTCTTGAAGACTATCATTTGTATCTCTCTGCCGTGGGCTGGCACCACTAAGACTTTGGTATGCTTAGCATTCCTGTGCACAGAGTTAAATTAAACAGAGATGGAAAAGTATTGTTTCTGTTTGTCTCAAATACCTTTTCTATCATCCCCAAATGCTGCCTCACAATTCAATTCAATTCAATTCAAAGGAGCTTTATTGGCATGAGAAAACATACGTTTACATTGCCAAAGCAAGTATCACAAATACAATAAAAACAGTTGAACATGGGGAACATATAAACAGTTGGAGGGGGTACAGCATTGTGTAAACAGAGCTAAGTCGCATTGTGACATCAAACATATAATTTTCCGAATGTCTGTCTGTCTGTCTGTCTGTCTGTCTGTCTGTCTGTCTGTCTGTCTGAGTGAGTGAGTGAGTGTCTGTCTGTTTGTCACAGCGTTTCTCCTCAGTGGCTGGAGCAATTGATCTGAAATCGCATCACCATTAGCATATGAACACACCTGACATAACTGTGAAGCCCGTTTGTCACTTTCACAAATCATATGCTGTCATATATATAGCATTTTTATGGTGTATCTATATCTACTCTGCATCTAGCATGAGGCATATCTATTCTGCATCTAGCATGAGGCAACATGTTTAACCAGCTCTCTCTGTGTGTGTGTGTGTGTGTGTGTGTGTGTGTGTGTGTGTGTGTGTGTGTGTGTGTGTGTGTGTGTGTGTGTGTGTGTGTGTGTGTGTGTGCGCGGGCGGGCGGGGAGGGGGGAGGGGGGGTGTCTGGCCCTGTTACAGATGTTGTCCAAAAATCATGCAGATCGGTACACAGTATCTCTATAGCCATTAAACGAAACGGGTATTTCTTACATTGATGCTCCTACATATTATCATGCAAGCACCAGTTAAAGTTACTTTCCATCCCTTATATACTGTGTGCACAGTGCACATCCCATAACCCACACACTGCACATCATTTCGGAGCTCATATCTTTGAACGGGTAAGAGCTAGTTTTTTATATATACAGGGTACAAATAGCAGCATTATTTTCCTCACTCTTGCTTGAGTAATAGTGTAATTAGTCACATGACTGTAAGCATGCAGGGCCATGTGTGAAACCACTCTTCCACTGCTCTTCCCTGTCCTATGCCAACAACTTATCAGTTTTGTAGCTGCCAAAATACTGGAACACAGCTTTACAAATACTAAGCTAATCTGGAATAAAAATGTAACATTCTCAAGTAAAGATACAAAATATCACACCTAGTGTGAAGTGAGCTGTGCTATTTATGAGTTAATTTCATCAAGTGCTGGCCAATGGGACCCTGGGCGTACAGCAAACTTTGAGCCGTTTGTGCCAAAAGATGTAGGCCATATCTAGGCCAGATGTAGGCCACGCATCACATTTTTTGGGGCCCAGGCAAAGCCTCAAAATTGAAAAATAATAAGGAAAAGCAACGGATAAATGTACATGATGCCCTGATGCCATCAGAGCAAATTCACCTCCAAAAGAAGAGCCAACATACTTTCCAAGATTCCAGAGGATTCTGTCTTTCCCAGAGAGAACTCAGGTCTCTTTGTTTCTCCCCGATAATCTTAGCATCTCTGCTACCCTTAGCAGAGGAGGAAGTTGAACAATACATTCATTTACTGTACAGCAGAGCAGGATTTGGGAGTGACGTACGGTGTTGCAAACCCTGCAGGAAATGATAGCTGGAGGGCAGACTCCTTAAGATAGTTCTGAGTCTCTCTCCGTAGCTTCTTGATAGAAACCGCTTCTCTGAACCCTAATGAACTCGCATTAAGCTTCTCTTCGTGGTCACCTCTTAGCCACTGTCTGAGGGTGGAGAATCAGATATAGATAGTTAGCTTCTTTGAATAATTGACCACCAGTGATGCGTTAGCATTTCCATTCTGGACATGATTGGCAAACATTCAGCAAAATAGCAGATATACAACATGTCACAAAGCAATGCGCTGTGAGGGGCACACTCCTTTATTCCCAGTGTACCAAAACCATTTGCCAAAAGTTGCTCACTTCGTCCCAGTGGGTCAAGGATAGATCCGTGGGGGGCTCACTAAAAAAGGTATACAGGTTTTAAGTGATTGACACTAATCATAATTATCATCATCATGAACCTTATTTTGTGAGAAGGAAATCACTGGAGCAACATGGACTGATTTGATGCCTTTTTTATTAACCACTTGGACCCATATTCTGGGGGGGAGGATGGTATAGCAAAAATAGCTAAATAGAACTACAAGATCACTGCTATTGTTGGCAAAGAGAGATTTGGTGCAGATGGGAAACCGTGGTCCAAATACAACGCCAACTCAGGTCCAGTTTACTTAGTTTGGAGGGTTTGAGTGGTTACGGATGGTGTGAAGTACAAAGCATGGATGATTGGATGTGTATTACATCCGCTATTAAAAAATAAATGACACGCCTAACATAGGGATGCCAGGTTGTAAGTGATTAAAGGGGAAGACCACCCATTTTCAATATTGAACTATGTCTTTAATATACCTTAGAGGAGTTGTGTGGAAAAAAAAAAAAAAAGTTCCTCTTCTTCTGTGTTGCCTAGAACTGGAGGATTGATTTTGGGATTTGTACAACGGTGTGATGTCATCAAGTTGTGATTTGCAATACAAACCCCAAAATCAATCCTCCAGTTCTAGGCAACACAGAAGAGGGGGAACTTTTTTTTTTTTTTTTCACACAACTCTCTAAGGTATATTAATTACATAGTTCGATATTGAAAATGGGTGGTCTTCCCCATGAATGTATGTTGCAGACATGAAAACATGTATCTATAACGTGTGTGTCACATGTCACAATAAATAATAGATGGACAGATGTGGATTGAGATGCACACATTCTTTAATTAATCTGCAAAATATAAGTTGAGGTTAAAACTGGAAGCGCCCTGGGACCACAAAAGACGCCCCTGAAATCAAATGAAAACACAAAATAAAAAAATAAAACAATGTGGCCATACAAGACTAAAGATAAGAGCAGGGGCTGAACAGAGAGGCTGCTGTCTGCTGTGTTCCACACCTGCTGACTTTCCCGACAACATCAACAAAGCAGCAGCAGCCGTTCCGTCTGTCCGAATGGCTGGGCACGAGTGAATGGCCGTAGTGAGCTTTGAATGAGTGATTGTACCGTGATCTGTGCAGTCTACTGACAGTCATATGTCCCCTTGTACTGTTTGTGAGGACCTGTTGTCCCCCTGGCCCATGAGTCACGGACGTCCTGTGTGACTTTGTGAGGGGTCGGTGGGCCTCTGCGACGGCGTTACACCATCACTTCCCGTAGATTTACTTGACATACTATTAGTGACACATTAGTATAGTCACATTTTGATTGCATAAACACAAGAGCCATTTGTCTAGTCAGCACAGCTCGACACTGCTGACTAAAGGCGGTCATTAGTAAGCTGTGCATTTGAAGTTAGGGTGGCAGATATGGGACAACTTCAGATATTTACATTCTTATCTTTTCCATATAAGACAACAATAGTAATAGCTATCTTTATGTAATTATATGGAAATGACTTAAGATTGTTCTGAGAGGGTGACTCCGTGCAGTCACCCGCCGTGCACGGGTACCAGAATGAAATTGCTCAATAATGACGAGTTGTCATTATTGAGTAATAATCACGAGTGGCAGAAGCTACTAATATAGCTACTAATTATACATACAGTATTGACGGTACTTGGTACAATACTGACCTATGTACATTGTAAAAACAGCTATATTTGGTTCCTAAGGTTGCGCAATGTTTTTCCACATTATTCCAATTTCCTGCATTTAATCATATCTCTTGCCCTGTCTTTAAAAGGAGTGTACCAAATATTAGGACACTCCTCTCATTCGAAGAAATCCCATCAAAACATTTCCATTATTTGCTCACTGAGCTTATAGGAATAGCCATGATAGATGCCCCCAGGGGTCCTTGAGGGGTTCCAGGGGGTCCCCAGTGAAATAATTGAGAGTGCACAAATGGAACCAAATAATCCCAATTTATAGCCCACTTCGTCTTATGACGTGTCGTGACATTTTCTGTTTACTAAATAGTTGGAGAGACAGGGAGACCCAGAATATAGTTTTTCTGTTCTTTGTTCTTGTAGGAAACGGCGATGCAGGTGTTCAGATGTCACTACAGACAGGGCAACCTGCTGTCTGGCCTGTACTTTGACTACGTCAAAGAGCTGCTGAACACCGCAGCTCAGGGAGTGGAGGGATTCCCCTGTAAACCTCCACCCTGCCACCACTCACAGCACACACCAGGTACTGTCATTACATCATGCCATGCTTTACATTTATAGGTCATCTTTTTTAAACACTTAATAACCCATTACTGAGGCCCATTCTAATGCCTCCTAAATCAGTAAGTTCTCAAACGTCTTCATAATAATGTTTTTATAAATTGTGACATTATCAAACATAAATATAAAATATATCACACAAGCTATTCCCCAAAAGGAAATGCATGTATTTCATTCAGTCCGACTAGAACTGATACAGAGTGGGCACCTTAATGTCTAATTGGCTATTCTCTTCCCAAAATGAAAAACCCTTGTACAATTTGTAACCTATTTCCTATCAGGAGACCACAATGTTTAGGTGCCCTGCACTCTTCCGGTCACTAGTAAAAATGTATCACCACTGGTCATAAAGATTAATAAATGCTAAATGGTAAATGCTGCATTTATATAGCACTTTTGATCCAAAGCGCTTTACAGAGATCGTGCATTACATTCACCCATTCACGCACACATTCATACACCGGTGGCGGAGGAAACCATGCAAGGCACCAACTAGCTCACCGGAAGCAATGTGGGGTTCAGAGTCTTGCCCAAGGACCCTTCGACATTAACTCAGGGGGAGCCCGGATTCGAACTGGGAACCTTTCGGGAACCCTTCGTGCTCTAATAACGGTTTCTCTACCCCTGAGCTATGCCGCCCCGCGGCGGCATGACCAGAGGGGGATGTCAAAGGCAGAGGCATGGCTTCCCCTCATCAACCCCAGTAAATCCAACCTTGGTGCCTCTAACCTTGTCCTTTCTTGCCTTTTATTTTCTATTGCATTCATTTGTTTGTTATATATTTTGCAGGAGGTCTAGAAGAGGATGAACACAGCTGGTCTAACAGGAGTGCATGGTTTCTGCTTGTGATACCTGTCACAGCCTGTGCTGTCCTCGTCCTCTGGCTGGTAAGATCCTGCTTTTCATCAGTGCTGGAGTGTAACACAGTGGTGTAAAATAACAACGTACATTTACTAAAGTAATGTACTTTATAGGAGTATTTCCAATTTTCAGTAGTTTTATTTCTTCTCCACTACATCTTAGAGGCAGGTTTTACTACAATAATTTGACAACTTGTAGTTACTGGTTGCTTTATAGATTTTGATTATTATTACAAAACATACATTAACAACTTCAGCTCTGTATTCATTTCGGCCATTTGACGATCTATAAGCTCACTTATGTGTCGCGATGCAGTGCATTGTGAGTTTGTATATCTTCTATTTTCAAAAGATTTGAAAACTTGTGAAATGGGACATTCTGCATAATCAGTACTTAAGTAATGAATGGGAGTACTTTTTCCACCACTGTAATGCCTGACTGGAATTGTGTGCTGGTGTAGCACGCTCAAGATAGCCGATCTCCAAGGTGACAACACAACGCACTGCAATGTGTTGCAAGCTTGGAGATATGCTATTTTCGGCGAACATATTAGGTCTAGGGGGAAAAAAAGTAGGGGACCAAAATTAAGCAAGAATAGACCCCTTGGGGCAAGAAAATGTAAATGATATCACACAAGCTATTCCCCAAAAGGAAATGCATGTATTTAATTCAGTCCTGATAAAAAACTGATACAGAGTGGGCACTTTAATGTCTAATTGGCTATTCTCTTCCCAAAATGAAGGGTTTCAGTGGTCAAAGAGAATATAGTCATAATAAAGAAAATGCTGATATGCCAAGAGAATGTGTGTGTGCGTGTGTGTGTGCGTGCTTCCGTGCGTGCGTGTGCGTAAGTGTATGTGTGGGAGTGTGGCAGAGAGAGAGAGAGAGAAAGAGAGAGAGAGAGATAGAGAGTGTTACACAACTCTAAGAAAGAACAAGTACATAAAGTAAGACAGCACAAAAAAGCATAGCTTATAATAGTTCATTCAAGGTGGAGTCTAAAATTCATGGCAAGTCATAAAAATGACAGAAAACATCACATTAAGTAGTTCATCACCCTTGGGTGACAAGATCTGCAGAGCGAAGATCAAAAAGGCTTCATGTCTTTTTAACAACACATCCAGATTGCAATTTAGGCCTTATTAGATGATTAACAGCAGCTTGGATGGATACCCTTGTTTGCCCTCATAAATTAACCAAGACGGCAAACAGCAAAATGGTGTATTTGCTGATAGGCATCCCAATCAATCACTGGAGGTTTTGTGGAGGAGTTAGCCTCTAAAGACAAACGTGTTGGCTCCCAAAATTCCCAAATGCTTCCGCCTACCCGTCTACCCGTGTGGAGCCTTTGAAGATTGCTGAAGAGACAGACTGGCTTGAGGGACTATGGAGGACTCCACTCATACTTGTTCTAGATATCAGAGAAAGTTTCCAATCTAGTCCAATGTATTTAAAGAGCACATAGAGACAACAGCATTGAAACCAATGTGGGCTATAGGCCTACAGTATACAGTACTGTATGTTACTCTTTGACCGTTGCCCGTAAGTGGCCATCTTAGATGTATCTAATAATTACATCCTATTTTAAGTCGATATTTTAAGGGGTAAAATTCAGAAAGTGTTGGTGAATCGTTGATGTCTGCTATATGCCTTTACTTAGAGGAAAGCAAATAGTTTTTAAGCCTAATAATGTCATATACCGTAGTTTCACTTTCAACCTCCAACTTTATGAGCGCAATTCAGGGTTGCCAAGATCCATTCATTTCACAAGAAATGTTTTTTATATTTCAATATACAATTTTGAAGTGCATATTAGTCTCACAATTACACGCACACACCCATGCATGCGCGCACGCACGTTGTTCTTAGCCAACCATAAAAACACTAAAATAAAAAAGGAAAGAACCTTCAAGGTTCAAGAATTTTATTGTCCCATTATAGAAACAGACTGCAGCATTACGCAGTGTGAAAATGTACTTCATGCTTCCTCAATATTGTGGATGACAATGACATGGTCAAATAGAAAGGTTAAATAGTAGTTGTATTGTGACATTGACATTGTGTTATTGTGTTATTGTGTGTGTGTGTGTGTGTGTGTGTGTGTGTGTGTGTGTGTGTGTGTGTGTGTGTGTGTGTGTGCGTGTGCGTGTGCGTGTGCGTGTGCATGTGCGTGTGTGTGTGGTGGGGGGTTACAGAGAGCAAGAGACACATTCTAGCCAACTGAAGCATAATTTTTATTTTGTTGCGTAACATAGCAATCATGCAACAAAGCACTTAATCTCTATATTCTTAGTTGTCGATAGCACTTAGTCTACCCTAGTCAAACCCAAATCTCTTTGACGAAAATAAGCCAATCTACAAGCTCAACGTGAGCTTGTAGATAATGTTCTCCCAAAGTAAAGGGACACAAGTGTTCATGGGGTTAATCACTTTATGGGGAACAGCCGATCTACAAGCTCAAAATGGTTCGGATACTTTTGGCGAAGGGATTCGGTTTAGCCGCGTAAAAAAGAGTCTGGTTGTCTCTCAAGTCCGTTTCACTCTGACTTGAGGGTTTAAGTGGTTAACTTTTCTCCTCTGAATATCTTTTGTTTTAACTCAGGTGATAACAAGAAGAAGGAGAGCCCCGGTGTTTGACATCGAGAGCGGCCGGGCGACGCCTCGTGACACGGTGCCGACCGTCTCCGTCAACGTGAGCCCTGCAGACTGCACATCTGTCCCTCTGCACACGTTCAGCTGCAGCAGTGCTGCCGAAAACCTGCCAACGGGACGACGTAGCAGCGGAGCCACTGAGCACGAGAGGATTCAAACCCACGACAAGAGGAGAATGAAAGGGAACTGTGCTCAGCACTGACAATACTCCACCTCCAGGTTCTTCCTTCTTTGCTGGCATCAGCAGGCCGGATCGAATGGCCATCGTTCATCGCTTCGGACGTCTCTGGCGGCCATAACAGCTACACGGACGGCCGCAAGAGAATCCTCTAGTCAACTAGATAGGACCTGAAGCGCCTGCCCCGATGGCTGGTGGTCGCCAGCTACTTGTTTTTTTCTTGTGCTTTGGAAATAGTGAGAGGTTCTGAAGGTTTTTGTTTTGGGAACACAGCTTAAAAAAATATATAAAAATAAAAGAAGAAGATAGATGGTTACCTGCTAAGGTGTCTTGTAGACGAGATGGGCCTACTATATCAGATGCTGCCAGCTCAGTTCAACAGCTTTTTTGCTGGTGGTCAATGGGGAAACTAAAAACAGAAGTGGAATCAGAGATACTGTATCATTAGGATCGCTATAGAATCGCACTACATGGAATCACTGGATGATTCTGTTGAACTGGAACCAATGAACGATTTCATTAGACTCTTCATTTCATCGTTAACTGGGAATATGTGGCACCACGTCAGTTTAGCAGGTCTGATCTACTACGGCAACAACCAGGAGGTCGATCCTTTGTGGAAGTGTCCACCACAGTGCATACATTTACCTCTTTGCTTCAGATGCCAAAACCAAGAAGAAAATTCCTAACACTTTATATAACATGACGGCTGAAGTGCTCTAAAATCCATAACAACAAATTGTAAGAGTTAGAAGTGCAACTAAGGACTACTGACAGGGATTGCATTCGAGGACACTTTTTTGTCACTTGGCTTCTGTTCTGAGTGGATGTTGAAATTATTATGATCTGTGATCTGTCAATCTACCAGTCACAAACAACACGCTGAGAACCTCCGCAAAGTGCCTGCCCCCCCACTTTCTCAATCAAAGATCAGACAAGATGGCAGATAGCCATCACTGGAAGTCTCCTTCAATCCAGCCATTGTATTCCAATGTTGTTGCCAGGCCGAGATCTATAGCCGCTTCTCTGCCACAAATGAGTGTGTTTTGTATATCTCACTCAGTCCCTCAGTGATGGCCAGTCATGAGAACATGACTCCTCGAGAGCGTGAGTGTTCTTGTACTGTATGTGTCAGAATGAGAGAGAGAGAGAGAGAGAGAGAGAGAGAGAGAGAGAGAGAGAGAGAGAGAGAGAGAGAGAGAGAGAGAGAGAGAGAGAGCAGTTAATGACCAAAATGGTAATAGAAAGCGAGGGAGTGTGAGTAGAGTGAGTGAGTGAGAGAGAGAGAGAGAGAGAGAGAGAGAGAGAGAGAGAGAGAGAGAGAGAGAGAGAGAGAGAGAGAGAGAGAGAGAGAGAGAGAGAGAGAGAGAGAATAAGGGAGAGATGATGATCTCAGTCCTGGGCATAAGAAGGGCTTGTTCTTGTCACAAAAGAAGTGGCCGTAGGCTGGAGGAAATGACAGTTAGCAGCAGGACTGATGTCGGCGGAGCCCCGATGAATCAACAGCATCACAATCTTTCCAGACCGCAGGGTATTTTGCCTCGTCTGTGAAAAATGGGGAGCATTTCGTTTTAATGTATTTCATGGGCTTGGCTCCAAAATGAATGAAAAGAATGATTACAATTTCTTTTGTAAGGAAAGAAATTACTCAAGTTTCATTAATCAGCTTCTGTAGAAATCTGTCTCACTCCTGCGTCAAAATGTTGCTTTTTGTCAACAAAGGATTAAAATAGCCTTTAACTGAAAACATGCTCTGCTGTCTTTTGTAACGGAACACTTTTTCATTATGTTGCAATGTAACTCGATAATATGACATGATGTACTTCTGTTATTTTGTGAATTTCTGTATTTGTACAGGAGATATTGGGGTGGCGGGGTGTCACCTTATTTGTTAAATCCTAATACTTAAAGGACTCAAGTTGAAAGGAATGCTACACACCAGTGTGACATTTGACATGCTGAGAGAGACTTTTGAGCCAGGAATGCCAAGGAACTCCAAATGTGTTTGTGAAATTCTTTTGTTCTTTTTATATATTCTGATGCAGTTTGACAGCACTGTAATTCAGAAACAAAAATTAAACATTGGAATTGTTAAAAAATATTAAATGTATTATTAATATTATTATTATTACCCTTATTATTTCTGCATGTTAGAACAAATGCCATTAATAATAATAAATATTGCTACATGTATGCAATGAGTGTATGAAAATTCCAGGGGATCCCATACATAAAACACATTATTAGGAATATATTTATTAAATATACAATGGTAAACATTCATATAACATGTTTTTTTCCTTCAAATTAAGCTTCATTAGTCAATCTTTTGCTTTACCACCCAGGAATGTCATGCAAGCCTCCAACATGCTTGCAGCAGTTAAGGGTTCATTGTCTTGCTCAAGTACACTTAAGTTGTCCACACAGTGCCAGGAAGACGGACATCAAACTGGGGGCCTCCCATTTATACCAAGAAGGAAAGCATTAGTGCAGTGATTCTCAAAGTGGGGTCTGCGGGGACACTCAGGATTCCTTGGTGGGGGTCCAAATGGACCCTTAGAAGTCTTTAACTCAGGGCTCTATTAAGCATGTCTTAATTAACGTCGGGTCTTATTACTTAAGACTTTTAAAACGGTTGAGTCAAGGGGGCAAAATAGCAGATACCGCATTGTGCCTTTAATTAACTAAATAGTGTTTTGTCGTGTTTGAGTTCGGTGTTATTTACTGTAATAAGGACTGCTCATACTGTAAGATGGTGGTGTTATGACATAAGACCTGCGAATAATAAGAAATTACTACAAAATTAAAACTGAGGTTGTACAAATGGAAACAAATAGACCCGCAAGGGTCCATTTGGTTCCAATTGTATACTCTCTCATAGTTATGGCTGGTTCCAATTGTATACTCTCTCATAGTTATGGGGTGGGTCCTTCAAATTTAAATGTTTGAGAACCACTGCATTATAGTGAAATATCCAGACGGTTACTCACAGAGTAGCCTTTTTGTTTCATAATTACTCAGAGAGTAAGTAAAAACACTCCATACATTGAGTCAAAAAAATGTGTCAAGTCATCGTTTCAGAACTCAGTCTGTGGTCTCTTGTCATTCCGCAGGAATGATGATGGGTCCACAGAGGGTCTGGACTCTGGTGCGTTTATCCACATCCTCTTTGACAATAAAATTAATTGCAGTTTTATGGCGGAAAGTGAAAGCAGTCATTCACAATAGCGTTTGAAGACTGGTGTCAGCTTTTGAATGGGAAGTGTTCTTTAAGTTACACGATTTAAACAAAAAAAAATATATAGGACTACTTTATTTTGAATCTTGAACATGATTTCATTATGTGTGTGTGTGTGTGTGTGTGTGTGTGTGTGTGTGTGTGTGTGTGTGTGTGTGTGTGTGTGTGTGTGTTTTTTGATAAACCATAACATTTATGAACTTTTAGGCATGGGGAGTGATTTGGTGTCAACTCCTAGTGTTCACATTTAACCTCAAATTCAGATATTTTATTGCGACCAAAGGTCGCAGTTTACTATGAGAAACGTCACAGCTTGTGTAGAAGTGTACACATTTTTACGCTCTGACATCATGCTCTGATGTCACTGTGATGTCAGGGGAACCACTCTAACAGAATGGGCTTGCCACTCTGACATCAACCTCTGGCTTCACTGTGATGTCACACTAACAGAATCCCTTTTATGCCCATATGAAGTTCCCTGATGTCAAATAATATATATATTAAAAAAAGAAAAAATCACAACTACCAATATTTACAAGCAACTTCACAGACAAATAAGCCAAAATGTACTCTGCATAAAATTACTCAGTGCACACATCGAAAAGCAACACAGCAGAAATCCGCTGGCTTCCATTGACTCCAAAGCATTTCACCGAACTTTCCGGCTGCAGTTTGACTCCCATGTTGCAATGAATCTGCCGTATGGAATTGCGTGATAGTGCCGTAGATCAGTGGTTCTCAACCTTTTCAGGCCGGGATCCCCAAAATAATCATATTTTAACAGGGGACCCCCCACCCTGACGAGCACTAAGAGTTGAGGCATTACATTTTGACACGATTCTATTGTGAAAATAGAATCGTTGCGTTGTGAGCATGTCGGCAATGTTTAATTTGTCATTTTAGAGGTATTAAAATGTCCTTAAATTACCACTTTAGAAATGTGCAGATACCCTATACACTTAAACTTTATTTTTGTTTGTTTACTGTTGAGAGAGAAAACAATGTTGCACATTAAGTTAATCATCTGGGGACCCCCCCCCCAAAAAATAATTCCCCCCCCCCCCCCCCCCATAGATGTTCATACTTTCTTTTTATATACCTTGAGACAAAATTTACTGAAATTTGGTCTCCCACCTTAAAATGTATTTTCTGTTTATTAAAGAGAGACCTGTTACACTCTACAACACAGCAATGTCTAAACTATCAGAATATATTGCTTTAACCTTTTATAATAATAATAAAAAAAGAAAATAAATAAACGTTGTTTTAACCAAGAAATACCACTTACTCTACCTTTATTAAAGTGGTTAGGCTACTTATAATTGCCATATTTTGTGCTGAAATGACACCTCTGATTTCCCCCCTAATTAGGGGATAATATTAAAGGTAGGCTATATCTATATAACTCTGCTTTTAGGTTATAGTAGGGGGAAATAAGGGCAAAAAATGGCCAAACCATTACGCGTTGGATACAAGCACCAAATTTGGTACACATGTCCATTGGGTCATCCTAAAACATCCTAGAAGGGGTGCCCAAAAAAATCTTAAACAGGAAGTGAGTTATGGACAAAATTAACAAGACCAGGTCAACCTGGTTGTGCCAGACCCCCTGTCTGTCATCATCATTTATGACATCATGCCTTTTGTAGGCATGTCATCATCATGTCATCATCATATATACCCTTTATATAGAAAACCCGGACAGACCGACATTTGCTTATGTAGGCCTACCCATTTCATGGGTCTGGCAAAAATGGCCGCCTAAACTGTTGACCGTTGACCCAAAAGACACCAAAATAATCTCCAAAAAGCATGAAATTTGGTACACATGTCCCTTTGGTCATCCTACAACATCCTAGAAGGGGTGCCCACAAAAATCTTAAACAGGAAGTGAGTTATGGACAAAATTCTAAATGGCTGTCTAAACTGATGACCGTTGACTCAAAAGACACCAAAAGAATCTCCAAAAAGTATAAGATTTGGCACACATGTCCCTTGGGTCATCCTAAGACATCCTAGAAGGGGTGCCCAAAGAAATCTGAAACAGGAAGTGAGTTACTGACAAAATTGAAAATGGCCGCCTACAGTATTGGCGATTTACTCAAAAGACAACTAAAGAATCTCATAAAAGTATACAATTTGGCATACATGTCCCTTGGGTTATCCTAAGACATCCTAGAAGGGGTGCCCAAAATAATCTGAAACGGGAAGTGAGTTATTGACTAAATCAAAAAATGGCCGCATACAGTGTTGACAGATGAAGCAAAGACACCTAAAGAATCTCATAAAAGCATGCAATGTGGTACAAATGTCCCTTGGGTGATCTCGACACATCCTACAAGGGTTGCCCAAAAAGGGACTTCATAGAAGCCTATATAGGTTGGTACATATTGAGTACTGCTTATTATCCTAGAAGGGGTTATTTATTTGTATGGTTAATCCTTTTGAAGCGTTCACCCAGAAATCAAACAGTTTTACAGTGCTTGAAATATACACATGTGTTCTGTATGACAAGACAACTGACATTGAAATGTCAATGATAAGGAGGGACCTGTTAGCTCAAAATTGTCTCTCAATGGAAACCATTCCTACAGGTTGCACTGCTACAACATTCAAATCGAGCAGTTTACCAATCTGGCATTTGGTCCAGAAACCTGCAATCTCTACCATCTCCTGAAAAATATGGATGAGTTGCTGATTCATGGACACCTATGGACGCTCTTGCTAGCTAGAGGCTGCCAAAGATGTAGGGTTCGATCATGTTTTGAAGGCATGGAGGATTGAAGGTGCCATACTTTTGGCTGCTTAGAAGGACAGCATCAGTGTTTACTCTGTGCGGGCAGCAACATGGAGCCAGTGGAGGGAGCGGAGAAGGGGGGAGATGACGTACACAGAAAGTAGACTTGAAAATACACCAGGTTTATGCAGACTGTGCAGTTGTCAACTGTTTAAACAGCCAAATTTCTTCATATGGTCCCTTCCCAAACAAATAAATAACCCCTTCTGGGATATAATAAGGAACACTTAATGTACAGTACATGCCAAATAATTTCCATTTATGTTTTCTTTTGTGTCAACTGCTTTAGGTGCATGGTCATGGTCAGACAAAAACTCACTTTCTGTTTAAAACTTAATTGGGCACCCCTTGTAGGATGCGTTAAGATCACTCAAGACTCAAGGGACATTTGTACCACATTTCATGCCTTTATGACATTCATTAAGGTGTCTTTGCTTCATCTGTCAACACTGTAGGTGGCCATTAGTCAATAACTCACTCCCTGTTTCAGATTATTTTGGAAAACCCTACTAGTAGTGTTAGGATGACACAAGGGACATTTGTGCCCAGTTTTTTGCTTTTATGAGATTCTTAAGTTGTCTTTTGAATAAATCGTCAATACTGTAGGTGGCCATTTTAAATTTTGTCTGTAACTCAATTCCTGTTTCAGATTTTTTTGGGCACCCCTTCTAGGTTGTCTTAGGATGACCCAAGGGACACATATGCCAAAGTGTATGCCTCTATGAGATTCTATAGGTTTTTGAGGCAATAACCAACACTGTAGGCGGGCGGCCATTTTAATTTTGTCATTAATTCACTTCCTGTTTAAGATTTCTTTGGGCACCCCTTCTAGGATGTCTTAGGATGACCCAAGGGACATGTGTGCCAAATCTTTTACTTTTTGGAGATTCTTTTGGTGTCTTTTGAGTCAACGGTCAACAGTTTAGACGGCCATTTTGAATTTTGTCCATAACTCACTTCCTGTTTAATATTTTTTTGGGCACCCCTTCTAGGATGTTTTAGGATGACCCAAGGGACATGTGTACCAAATGTCATGCTTTTTGGAGATTATTTTGGTGTCTTTTGAGTCAATGGTCAACAATTTAGACGGCCATTTTGAATTTTGTCCATAACTCACTTCCTGTTTAAGATTTTTTTGGGCACCCCTTCTAGGATGTTTTAGGATGACCCAAGGGACATGTGTACCACATTTGGTGCTTGTATCCAACGCGTAATGGTTCAACCCTTATTTCCCCCTACTATTAGGGATGTCTCTCCAGGATTTACATGATTTTCTAAAATCAACATAAGGGCCCATTCAAAAGCTGAAATGGAGGTGGGGATGTGATGAATTTACCAGATTTAGTTAGGCTATTATTTTGTGGAACAACACGTGATGAACACAACAGGAAGAACTTTTATTTTGGAAACACTCTACCCCAGAAGTAGTTTAATTAATCTGGGTGGTTTGACGATCTCAAACACTGTTGCTAAACGGTTTAAAAGCGTTTAATAAGGTTGAAACATAGTCTACACATCGTTGCAAAGCGGGCTATTACTGCTCTTATCTCTTGAGTTATATATCGTTGGTGTGAAATGAATAAACGACTTAAGGCTGGAGGTAAGTTGCTAAATTAGCAAGTTAGCTTGAAAAGCGTTGTTACTCACGGCGTTTTGCATCCCATAGTCCAGAGGGATGGTCGGACCGTGGTTGGCTATTGTTGACAGTGGTTTTATATGTTTTTATTTTATTTTTAATAAGTTATCAACTCATTCCAACGTTAAATCTAGTGGAATAATAGCCGATATGTAGGCTATCCTTGTAGACCCTCAACTTAGTAGGCTAATCAAGATAAAATAGAAAACAAGTTAATTTCACCGCCTGATCCTCTGAGCTGTGGGATCCAACGTGTGACTGTGTTTGCGTTTTATTAAAATAAAAGCCTGCATTTCCGAGGCTAGCATTAATATCAGCCTTTATGCTTTTAGTAGGCTAGTTATTCTAACTGCTTGACCATTTAGTACGACACATAAAAATTGTGACAATACCAACATGAGCTTGTAGATCTCCAAAAAAAATATATAACTAATTGTAATATTAAATATTGTAGATAGTTATTTTCAACATATTATATGTTTTTCTTTTTTCTTATTTTTCCCCAAAATGATATAGGCCTATGTTTGTTGTTTTTATTTATGTATTATTATTTATTTATTTTAGAAGAAATGCCCAAGGCTACACACCTAGCTGGTAAAATACCAAAAGTGTTATTACAGTGTTTGAATTACAGCATTGATGCTGCTGGTGCCACCGCAATGGCATTCTTTCATTGGCATTATTACTCAAGCATATATCTACTTCTCTCTGAAGAACACACACACACACACACACACACACACACACACACACACACACACACACACACACACACACACACACACACACACGCGGCACGCCATTGTCTCAAATGAAAGTCTGTGTTGAAGTGCAGCGCCATCTAGAGCAGTTTCTATTGCCTTGTTTAAGGGCACCTGAGGGCGGTAGAGCCTGATGCAAAGTAACTGTACTGTGTGTGCATGCTGCAGATAAGACAGACAACACTCTCATCACCACCACCTTTAAAATAAATGCAAGGTTTTGTCCAGGCTCAATGCGTCCTGGACAAAACAAACAAACAAAACATTTAATTAATTCTTTGAAGTTGCAGTTCTTAATGTCTTGTGTCTACCACTGTTGACACTGCGCAGCCAGTCTGTTTGTCTGTCCGTCTGCACCGACAGCCATCTGAAAATATTTTGTGCCAGGAACCCCATGCAAGAATGATGTCGTTAAAATGTCTTCAGATTTTCTCAAGATTAATATATATATATATATATATATATATATATATATATATATATATATCAATCAATCACTGTATCAGTGCTCATTATGCAGAATGTCCCATTTGCAGAATGTCCCATTTGACAAGTTTTCAAATGTATAAAAAACCTTTGGAAAATAGCAGATGTACAAGCTCACAGGGGTGAAGGTTAGGGGTGGCCTATAGAGGTCAGAGGAGCGTGCTTGTTACCGGAAGGTTCCCGTTAACAGTCGGGGAGTCAATGCCTTGCTCAAGGGCACTGGGGGGAGTAGGGCACTCTTATTCTGTTGGCCACTGAACATCTCCACCACTAGGGAAAACGTTGAGAACCACTGCACTATACAGCACCAGCATACCCAGCATCTCCATATCATCCATACAGGTGACCCTCTTCCTCTGGCCTCTCTGAGGTTGCTGGCCTCCCCCCTCCAGCTGACCTATGCCTACATCTGGCAGGTCATCCAGCAGAGAGACGTCAGACAGTACAACAAGGTGGAGGAGTTTGTTAGCGCTGTGATAGACATCCGTCAAGATCTCCTGAGATCCAAGCAGAGTGCCCAGCTCCTCCTGGGACTGAGAGCACGGGTGAGCGAGCTCTGTCATGCATACTACTGTATATTGTATGTGCATGTTCATGTCTGTCATTTGTAGTGGTCATTCATTTGTCCAATTTCCATGTTTTTGATCCTCTGTGTTGCAGATCATTTTGGAGTTGCTCCAAACAGAGGATAGCCCCGACTCTGAGACCATTCAGGCTCTGATCGAGAAACTTGATGTCGGTGTCACCAAGGTAACATTATAAATATGGGAATTTACTTGATTTTGGAATATTATATATTTGTATAGTTATCGTTGTATTGCTCAGTGTGAATGGTCCTTAACTCTGAGAGTTATTGGGGATCCTTGAAATTAAAAGTTATTATAAAGTGCTACTAAACGTTTGATAATCACTGCACCATCACTGCAAGATTTTCTGTCTTTCACTGTCCATGCTAATAATGCAGACTTCTGATGTTGACATGTGTGCTGTGTTTATTTGCAGAATGATACAGAGGTGCAGCAATGTCAGACTAACTTCACAGAGATGGTCCAAATGTTACTCAAAAACCCAGCACAGAGGAATCAATTCTTCAAGGTAAAAATGTTAGTTATGCTGAAGGAAGCTGCCTAATCATCTAATGTCGGGCCAAAACCAGCTAACTCAAAAATGTTAATTTTTCAGGAAATGAAAAAACAATATATATATATCTTTCTGGAAATGTAGTAAACCATATACTGTATCTTTAAAACAAAGCAATGCTGCCTCATATATTGTCATATACTTGCATGTGTCATCACCACTTCACCCAAATCCAGCTCTAGAGGAATTAGGAGGTTTTGTCTATCATTATCCGTCATTGATAAGAACAGCTGACCTGGATCATGGATCTCCAAGCTCACAATGCATCACAACGTATGACTTAATGCCCTGATTCTTCATGTCACAGCTTAAATAGAATTACAATAACAAGCAGGGCTTGTAAAGGGTAGATTTGCATGTGTATGCAATAAAATAAAGTTTTGCATTTATTCCTCCAAAACCTACACTATAACACTGCCATTTTGCCTTTATCTGTGATTTTTCTTCTTTTTTTGTTTTTTTTTTTCGTTTCAGGATGTCTTCCCTGCGAAGTACGGTTCCAGTTTTGACACAGCTCTCCAAACCCTGATTGCAGGACTGGTTTGTAAACTGGAACAACTGCTGCCTGTACCTAACCTGTCCCAGGTAGGTACAGTGGTACACAAACTGTGTATACCAGTAAGACTCCCTAATCGGGAGATAAGCGACCGTTGGTCGCTTATCTCCACAAATATCACAGCCTCCACCTCTCACGTCATACGGGCAGCCATAGTTACACCTGGAATGTTGAATCTCCATATATGGAGATAACCTACCCATCACACAAAGTCTGACCTCACCAGCCCATACCTGGGCATGGACGACTTATATCTCCATATACGGAGATGGCCATATATGGAGATACGATGATATCACAGAGTCCACAGCTGATGATGTGGCGTGATGTCATACAATACACAAACAAGCCCTATATAAAGGGGCAATTCTCACCAGGGAAGAGAGCATTCCCCACTAGCTGAGTATCTTAAGATGGTTGGATGTGATGATAAGCCACAAATAGGCCAAAAGTTTGTTTTACCAATTATCAAGAATACGGGCAGTTGACAGTTTGCCATTGTTACTCATTGAAGTTGAATCTCCATCTGAATCCCTTTTATGCCCATATATGGAGATCCCTGCTCTGAGTATCTGACATCACTAATCCCTTTTATGCCCATATATGGAGATCCCTGCTCTGAGTATCTGACATCACTAATCCCTTTTATGCCCATATACAGTATGGAGATCCCTAACAGAATCCATTTTATGCCCATATATGGAGATACCTGCTCTGAGTATCTGACATCACTGTGATGTCACCTGTTTATGCCTAAATATGGAGATCCCTGCTCTGAGTATCTGACATCACTGCAATCTCACCTGTGATGTCACAGTGACACATCACCTCAGTATCTGTGATGTCACAGTGACACATCACCTCAGTATCAGGCGTTACACGTATACATTGAGCAGGGCAAAGGTGTGACGTGTGTGACGGACGGACGGACGGACGGACGGACGGACGGCCGGTGGAGGTTTTCATACTAAACTGCGACCTTACGGTCGCAATCAGTGTATATAGAACTGTGCCCTCGTTACTGAAAATGGCACACCTATAACTAGGGGTGAAGCACATCATACTGCACAGGATGGCACCAGATGGAAACAGAGTGTTGCAGTCCTTTGTTTAACCACTTAAACTTGGTAAGCTGGATCTGAGTTGGCTCTGTACTTTTCCCCTGTCAACACAAAATCTCTTCACCAATAATAGCCGATCTACAAGCTTGTTGATCTGCTAGTTTTGGCTAATGTTTAGGGTGCGACTAAAAGTGAGTTTAGTTATTTTGTATGTGCCATGAGACATTAATGGCTTTTAATTTAAACCATATCTTTGCTCGACCAGAATGTGCTTGGCTTCAATTTCATTGTTAATTTCAGTTAATCCCAATCTATGAGGAATACTCATAGTTCTTTTCTCTCTGTTGTCTCTTATCTCTTCTCAGCTTGGTGTCATGATATCTACTGCACCGTCAGACTTGGAGGCATGTGGACAGTACATCCCTGAACCCACTGACCTTAAGACCCTCCTCCAGCACAAGAAACCCAAAATGAACCAAAGTGGTAGTTTACATTTCAGCATATGTATTTTTTATTATGTATTATAATTATCATTATTGTTCTTTACATTACTAGTGCAGTGCCTGTTCTAGTGCAGTGCCAGCAAGTAATCTGTTCATTCTGAATGGGCCGGTTGCTGCGTCAGTGTTCTTGAGAACTGGTCATCTGAATGACACGCACGCACGCACGCACGCACGCACGCACGCACACACACACACACACACACACACACACACACACACACACACACACACACACACACACACACACACACACACACACACACACACACACACACACACACACACACACACACACACACACACACACACACACACACACACTACATTGCACTCCCTTGGCTATACACCAGCCAAGTTTGAAGTCAATCGGATTAACGGCTCTTGACAGACAGATTCCTTGATTTTATGTTAATTTGTGTTCTTTCATGACATATAACAATTGTATTTAAAAGTTCAATGTCCACCTCGGTGTACAGAACAATAAGAATATAGCCCTGCACATATGTATGCATTTGTCTGTATGTGTTCTGTACAGCTCACTGGGGATCAGTTCCACACCAGCTCTGTTTAAAGGACAGAAAGGTTATTACATTAGATGTTTCATTTACTGTGTAGCCAATAGATGTTTTTGGCCGAAGGATGATCAGCCATGCTATCCAGGTGTAGCCTTACAGCATTTAGATTAAATGCATTTTAAGAGCCTTTGGGAGCTAATTTCCAATGGAACAGACTACATCGCCCATTCGCAAGTTGATCTTAACCCATTGGGCCCTATTTTTGTCCACGCCTTACCCCTTATCCCTGAACTCTTGCCATTCCCCCCCCCCCCCCCCTTTTTTTTTTTACTATTTTTAAAAACATTTTTAAATATTCCAAATAGCTGATCTACAAGCTCACATCATGTTGATGTAGATCAGCAAAGAAGTTTAGAGATTAGGGGTAAGGCATGGATGAAAATATAGCTCATTGTGTCCCTCTGGTCCCTTTCTGCTGCAGCCATCTCATCCACTGGGGGCGACTGCGTCCTCTCTGCACTCTCCTTCTGTCCTGCCGCAGTCGAACCACCAACGTCACAAGAGGTTGCCCTGAGTGTAGCAAGCCCTGCAGCATTCAGCGACGTCGGAGACCTGGGAGAGATGTCCAGAGACTCAGACGACCCCCAGGTGACGGAAAGCCCTGATACTCCCACGGACAGAGGAACAGGTTGCATGGATGCTACATCTACAGACCCTGCGGCTGAGACAAATCAGGAAGATACTGTTGAGACAAACACTGCAGCAGAGTCACCGGTAGCCAGCACAAGCCAAGAGAACACTCAAGAGGTCTTTGGAACTAAAGAGTACACGCCTATCCAGGAGAGAGTAGAGACCGAAGAGCTGCAGACAACACCCCTACTCGGAATGTCGCCAGAGCCACGAGAGCCAGAGGAGTCTCCTATAACGTTGATCCCTTTGAAGATCATTCCCAATCCGATAAGGAATGTTTCTGCCTCACCGAATGCAGGAAGCACAGAAACCAGCAGCCCGCAGAAGCCACTGACTCAACGAGTCACGTTACATCAATGGGTCTCGCAAGTCGCTACCAACTCCCTGTCACTCCCAGCCCTGCCGCCCTTTATCCCATACAAGTTAGAAGATGTGAAGGCAGAGTCCAGTGAGAATCGGGGAGAAAACTCAAAGGTAAAAAAGACTAAGGTCTTGCCCTCTAAGACCCAAACAGACTGCAAGGTCACCTGTGAAGTTTGCAGCAAGAAATTTCGCAACCAGTCTCTGCTGGAGGACCACCAGCGCATCCATACGGGCGAGAGGCCGTACCCGTGCTCAACGTGCAGCAGGACATTTCGGACGCAGGGTATGCTGAAAAACCATCAGATGATCCACACTAGTATACGACCGTACAACTGCGGCCACTGTGCCCGGGGTTTCATGATGATGTCGACCCTCAGGCGGCACGTAAAGTACCACGTCACTCAGAAACCTTTCTACTGTGAGATCTGCAACAAGGGCTTCACACAGTATCCTTACTTCAGGCAGCACATGGAGTGCCACACCAGCACGACAAGCTTTCATTGCAAGTATTGCGGAAAGGCTTTCCCGACAGGGTTCAAACTGGAAAACCATGAGCGCTGGCACACGAGGGAGCGTCCTCACATGTGCGAGCGCTGCGGAAAGAGGTTCACTTTGCCCTCCATGCTAAGGAGGCACATGGGCTACCACATTGGTAACAGGCAGTACCTGTGCTCGAAGTGTGGCAAGACCTTTGTCTATGAGTCAGACTTGAAGAAGCACCAGCGCTACCACGTTACTCCACGAGTCAAGACGCCGTGCGACATCTGCCAGAAGAGATTCAGTAGCAAGGAATCCCTGAGGATTCACATGCGGATCCACACCCAGGAGAAACCCTACCAGTGCCCCACCTGTAAAAAGTCCTTCAGCCAGTTCGGGAACCTGCAGACGCACTTGCGGATGCACTCAGACGAACGGCCCTACAGTTGTGAAGTCTGCGGTAGAACCTACAAGCTGTCCTCCCACTTGAACGTCCATAAGAAGTCCCACACATGCGAGCGGCCCTGGACATGTCACCTTTGCGGGAAGGGGTTCCCCATCCCGGGGCGCCTGAAGAGGCACATGCTGACACACACCAGGGAGGAGGCTGCAGGAGGCTCCAGTAAACGGCAACGCAGGAGCAAGCTCGGGAAACACACTCTGAAGACAAAGTAAGATGACGATATCGATTATAATAATGTTCTCAACTTCTCAAACTTTTTTTTAAATGTTATCCAGGGATCTGTCAGCTGTGTTTTGTCTAATCTGTGTGGGGTGCAGAGCACACCTGTCGAAAGGAAACGGTGGTTTGCTGGTGTTTTCGTGTCTCGCTACAATATCTCTTTGATTCATTCCACTGAGCTTTCACTGAGCTCAAAACGCATTGCAACGGGTTGTGTGACCTTGTACATCTGCTATTTTTGAAAATGTTTAACAAAGACTAAAACTAAGGCCATTTTCCCTTGTGACTTTAGTTAGTTTCAGTTTGTTTTTTTAAATACACAAAACAGTTTCCGTTAGTTATCGTTTTGCGTGTTTAAAGCCTTGTTGTTTTTAGTTTATTCTATTTTGTTAGTTGTCGGACTCGTTAACAATAATAGCCTTGCTCCATACAGGCCATGCAGCGTACCGCCGATGGTCAAGACACCATGCCCCATGTGTGGCAAGAACTTCACCAAATACACCATGAGGATCCACATGAGGACCCACACCCAGGAGAAACCCTACCAATGCTCCGTCTGCAAGAAGGCTTTCACCCAGATCGGCAACCTTCAGGTCAGTGCTAAATACTTTTACTCAAGTGCAGTATGTCAATTTGTAGTATTGAAATTGATTCAAATGTGTGTCTATGTCTTGAGACAAATATTTTCATATTTTTTGACAACACTACCAGGTGCACAAGAGGCTGCACACAGACGCGCGGCCATACAGCTGTGACGTCTGTGGAAGAACCTACAAGCTGTCCTCCCACCTAAACGTCCACAAGAAGTCGCACACAGGTAGGACTGCAAGTAGGGGTGGGCGATATGGAAAATAATTCGATATTTTCCGAAGCTACACGATTTTATCACAATTCTTTTTCATGTTGGTTTTTATGGTTATTTTACAAGTTACTTGACAAAAAGAGACTCTGGGTTCCTTTTGGGAGGTCTAAATTGAACTTTACAAGTATGTAACTCTGACAGTATACAAATGTATACATTTGTCAGAGTTAAGTGGAGACCTTGACTTTTTAAAGTTTGAGAACTTGATTTAGACCAAAATTCAGGTTTAAATTGAATTCTGCAATGAATCTCTATATTAACGATTAAACAGGATTTTTTTACAAGGCTCCATCAATTGTATCACAATACATACGATACCTCTGAAAAGGCATATCGTGGAGACATTGTATCGTCTCAATGATAATTATCACCATATCACCCACCCTTCTGTCGATTACCTTTTCAATTAACCAAGAAGCACAACAAAATATGTATATTTTTTGAGAATATTTTTCTAATGAACATGTCATTTTAAAATATAATATTAAATCAATATTTTATACTATGTTGTACAACGGTGTGGCTCAAGAATTGCCCTGTGATGATGAGACACGTCGTGGCCTTGTCAATCGGCTATTTAATCGACTCTTATAGATTAGTTTGATAAACCGCTGCACTCCTCCACACAGGCGAGCGGCCCTGGAAGTGTGATCTCTGCGAGAAGAGCTTCTCCGTCCCGGGGTCCCTGAAGAAGCACATGCTGATACACACCAGGGAGCAGGCTCCAGTGGGCTCCGGCAAACGACAACGCAGGAGCAAATACAAGAAACACACCCTGAAAACTGGAAAGTTTGAGGACGATGGCGATGTTTATTAACGTTGTCATACACGCATACATGGATCATAGCAGGGGTTCTCTCAACCTATTCTGAATCATGTCGTATTATCAATAAAATCTTTTTTTTGCCAATTATTTTGGGCCCAGGCCCACAGGTTGAGAATCGTAGTATGTGAGTGCGAATGCAACTTCCATTCCATCGAAAGATATATTTTTTAAATATAACAGAACACTAAAATATCTAAAGGAAATAGGCTGCATGTACATACAGTACAGCACTTCATGTTGTCAATGTCAACAAATCTTTGTTTATTATGCTTACACTTAATGTCTGAAGAAAAAAAAATGGAAAATCAACTTGAGGGGCTTTGAGTTTATGCCAAGTGTTCAATACACATTAAGTATTGTATATTAATGATACTTCGCCCCATCTGTTATTGATTAAATACACGTATAAGTTAAAGAGTAATTGATTTTTTTGTTTTTTGTTTCATTTGTACACTTCCAGAGTTACTGAAAAGGGTCCATTTGGACCCCTGTTCACTTCACTAATATTTGACCACAGCTTAGGTGGTTCGGGCATCTAGTACGGATGCCCCCCGAGCGCCTTCCTAGGAAGGTCCTCGATGCGCGTCCCACTGGGAGGAGACCCCGTGGCAGACCAAAGACCAGATGGAGGGATTATATCTCCAAACTGAACGCCTCGGTATACTCCCTGAGGTAGTGGAGGAAGTTGCTCGGGATAAGGAAATCTGGAGGTCTCAGTTGGAACTGTTACCCCCGCGACACGATTCCGGATAAGCGGTTGAAGATGGATGGATGGAGTAGGCTGTGGTTAAGTGCTTTGTCCACCACATGGTTTCAGGCCTGATTTTTAATCAATATAAAATTGTAATTCTTACTAATATTCATTAAATGCTCCAGGTTTCTCTCTTCTTTACTGTCCTCTGTGCATACTCCATGGCATTTGAAGGTACAATCTATGATAAAGGGTGCTTTAAGGCAACAGTTCAAAGACAATCATTGGCTAAATCTACCCAGACAACTGCGATGCAGCCAGGAGGTTCTTAAATGTGGTGGAATAATGGGAAGAATTGGATGACATGCTGTGAGAGGGCTTTGCACCCACTCAGGCACATAACAGACAGTATTTGGAATATTAACAGTACGGACAATGATAGATAAAGTGGGGAAAGTGAATACATTGGGATTTTGTAAAGGCGATATATTCGCGACCGGTGGAGGGCAGCAATGCACCAAAGTGTACAGTCAGCCTGTCGAAAAAGAACGAGAGCACACACACACACACACACACAAATAGCAGCATTATTTTCCTCAGAATACAGGTATTTTGTATCAGCTCTGTTTCATACTGTATGTGCAGTAGGTCTAGATGTCAGTCCATGGTTTGTAGTCCTTAGGATGGTTGTGTTTCTAGCCTTCTTTTGTCGCAACAGTTCACAAATCTTGCTGCTGTGTTTGCGCATTGTTGTATTTCTCCCAGTAGGTATGGGAGTTTTTCATCATTGGTCGAGTTTTCAAAATCACTTCGGGTGTGTGTAATCTGTGGGAAGTATGCGTCTCTGATGTCTTGGTATAGTGGGCAGGTGGTTAGAAAGTGTAGCTCTGTTTCTACCACATTTTGTGTGCAGTGGGTACATAGCCTATCTTCCCTTGGGAGTGGGGTCTGTCTGTGACGGCCTTTCTCTATTGCAAGGCTGTGTTCGCTGAGTCTGTACCTAGTCAAGGCTTTCCTAAGTTTTGGGTCTTTTACTGTGCTCAGATATTCTGCTAATGTACACAGTCAAACGAATTTCGTTGGCTTTAGGTGTAGGTCTACTCTTATTCTGAAGAGATCGACCACCGGAAGTCTTATATGTGCTAGCCTAGAAGTAGATTTGCTCACAGAACATAGCCAGACTCTTGTGGAGGATTCATTCAGAGGCTCTGAATCAGAGCGAAACTTTAAAACTATAAAACACAAAAAAAATGCTTTCCGGAATAAAGAACAGACGTGATCTTTGGAAGCACTTTCACTACAACGAGGCGGAGAAAAAAACACAATGCCAGGTTTTAACCGAAGGGAAGAAGAAATGTGGTCTCAAGATACCAGGGAAAAACATGTTAAACCTGAAAAGACACATCGCAACTCACCACAAAGATATCAAGGTACCGTACAGGTTAACACAACGTTTGATGGATGGTGGTTGTTATATATATTACACAACGTAACATATATATAAGCCAACATGCATGCTGTTCCTTGTCGGCTTTCGCGTTGCTAACAAGTGAATGCTAATGTTAAGCTAACTTAGGTTAGCCTATGTGTAGAAACTTGCGAAACGTGCGTGACGATGCTGTACGTGTAGACATCGACGAATCGTTATACTGGTGGAACTGCAACGTTACTGTATGGGAAATGCTCGTGTTTGAGCTGGATTGCGAATTTGCGAGTGTATTTGAAGCAGAACGTATGCACTATTAAGCAAACTATGTTAAAACAAATCCAGTATGCACACAATACATGGATGCAAATAACATTAAAATAGCAACGCTTTACTTATAGTTCAATAGTTGCACTTTCTGTGCACTTGTCTTGACATTGTATTTACTCCTCACCCAGGTTCCTCATTATCACCCACCACCATTACCCACCCACCCGAAAGGACACCCACCCACCAGAACGGACAGGCCGCTGCTACTCGAATTTGAAACTGGTAATTTCATTTCATTTTGTGTTACTATTTAGTATGAAAACTTGCAGCTTATGTCCGTCTATCTGTTTGTCACACCTTATGCTCTTCTGACATCACGATGTTGCAAATGAATGGCCAAGACAGAATTCATTTGCAGCACTGACCTGACATCACAATGATGACTTGCCCCGTCTAGCCTTACTAATTAGCATACATTTACGCCCTACCCGGCCGAATGCCCAGATGATGCCCTGTTAGGGCAGCCACGCTAAAACAATACTTTTATGCCCATATATGGAGATCCCTGATGTCATTGATATTAATCTAGGAATGCCCATATTTGCACATGTCCCATTTGTACCAGTGAATTGTACTCATCCTACGTTTTCCTATCAAAATTCAGAAGGGGTGTGTGGTGTGTGTCCACACACACACACACACACACACACACACACACACACACACACACACACACACACACACACACTGAATGTGTCACTTATTCAGCCACTTTATTTGCCTGCACGACACTAATTTGTATATAAAATTAAAATGCTTGAACCATCGTCCATACAGGTCTCCCTCTGGCCTCTCTGAGGGTGCTGGCCTCCCCCCTCCAGCTGACCTATGCCTACATCTGGCAGGTCATCCAGCAGAGAGACGTCAGACAGTACAACAGGGGTGGAAGAGTTTGTTGCGACGGTGACGCAGACCCTCCCAGATCTCCTGAGTTTTGAACAGACTGCTCAACTCCTCCTGGGACTCAGAGCACGGGTGAGAGCTCTTTGACATGCATGCATGTATGCACTGCATGCGCTGCAGTATGAGTTGTCATGTTTCTTTTTATTACTTTATTTCTTTTTTATTTCAGTCCCAGAGGTTTTTTTTTTCACTCCAATTTAGTGCTTATACCAATTCATTTCTCCCCACACACATTTCTGTGTTGTCAGTATCACTGCTGTTGTATCCTACTGACTCACCTGCCAGTGCGGAGCCCCCACCAGGAGGGCGCAGACTAGGGCTGTGTCCAAAATGTGGAACACGTTCCCTACTCCCTAACCCTAAATGAGGGATCCAGATGTAGTGTACTACAGTAGTGAACAAATCAGCGCATTTCGGACACTACTCCGTCGCCATCTGGTTGCGTCATCGCT
>NC_137830.1:26624478-26659427 GCF_963921795.1 Nannobrachium achirus | reverse complement strand
CCTGGCTGCAAAGAGTTGTTACTAACCAGACAGTATCTCTCTGTATGCACTTGCTGAGCTCATGAGATTCTCTACGGACCCCAAATGGAAACGGGCCATATGCTTTTTTCTTGGAAAAATCCTTTTAGCAGACCTTGTATTGTACATATACTTCCCTGTAGGCTACCTGTCTCTGCAAACTGTTAATAAAGTATTCAATCAATCAAAGCTTGTAGATCTGCTATTTTCAAAATGTGTGATATAGCTATTTGGAAGATTTTTAAAACATTTAAACAAAGATATGGTATATGGAGCACCCTGGCACAAATCGATTTCGGATGGGTTTAGGGCCGGACCAATGAAATACATGTAGATTTGGAGGTCCATGAAAATATTTGAGAACCAATCACTGGTTAAAATAATTTAAAAACTTTTGGAAGCAAGCCCAAATAAGCAAATAGTATGCAGACATGGCTTTAGTGGGGTGCCCGCTGGCGGCTGGCCTGGTGGTCAAGGCGCATACCACATACTAGGCTATGATGCCTGCTGGCGTCGCCGGTTCGATTCCCGATCTGGACGACCTTTGCCACATGTCATTCCCCATCTCTCTCCCCATTTCCTGTCAGTCTACTATCCTATCAATAAAGGCATAAAAAGCCCAAAAACAAATCTTAAAAAAAAAAAAAGACATGGCTTTGGCAACACTTATTGGTGAATTATATATTCTCTCTCTGTATATTCTGAGCGGTGTATAAATGATACAAAAAGCTAATCTGAGCGGTGTATAAATGATACAAAAAGCTAATTTTATTTTTTAAGAACTGTTGGCCTTGCACACTAGTCTATTCAAATATTTGAGGACCATCTGCTGACTGCGTTGTTGGTTAACTAGACAACAGGAAACTATACTTTTATTGTGTAGAACACCAACCGGAAAAAGCCCAAAACCTTTATTTTGGAAATACTCTACCCACAATTCTTAGTACATTCTGGTTGGTTTGACTGTATTGTATCGTTTTGATAAGGATTTATTTTAAAACATCATGCACATCTTTGGACGGCTGGTGCATTAACGTTATTATCTGTCGGCTCACATCTGGGTGAAATGAATAGACGACAACGTCGACAGTGGCAGACTACGGGTAAGTTAGTTGATCATTGAGCTCAGCTCAGCAAAGACGAGCTAAGCCAGTGATTTCATTGGTTGGCTCTTTTTGTTTTGATTAAATAAAATATTTGTTTGGGGGTGGGAATTATTTAAACATTTAGAAAATGTTAAAAGTTAAAGCTTATAAATACGTATGGACCAGAGCTAGTAGACACCCATGCTAACTTTGTTAAGTCTCTTCGCTAACTTGTCAGTTAACCTAACCACTATCCTGTGGTCCTGAATTTGTGTGCTCCTTTCTGCGTGTTGCTGACATTTATTAATTAAAATAAAACATAAAAAAAGATGACTTCTTCACGTTTGTCTTCGTTCCTTTATATATTTTTTCGTATAAAATGTTTAATATGTTGGGTTGTGTTTGGATTTACAACACAAGGTTGAATCCAATGCTAAATATATAAGTTTAGATGTCACAGATGTATTAAGTAATACTTCTGTTATGAATAGTCTATTACCCATTCAGCCTCTGTGGCTCGCCTGGCTCCGAAAGGTGTAAATAGAGAGAGTGGAGAGTTGTCGTATAGGCTAACAGAAAACAGGTCAGATATCAATAGGCTATGTGAAATCTAGTCCAGGCCAGGTAAACTGCTGCACCTGCACAATAAATTCCTTGGTTGCAGGTGCAGGAAATGGATGGAGGAGACTAAAATAATTATATATTTTGTCTTCTTTATTTCTATACATGCTCAAGATGTAGGTGAGGAGTGGAATCGTCTGGAGTTGTTAACAAAGTTCACACCCCCCAGTCAATGCGTCAGGCCCAAGGCTTCTCGCGTGACGGAGGCGCACCGTCTCAAGCGGACTTGACCCACGTGAGACACCGCACAGCGAGCTAAAGAGAGCGAGTCACCGCGTCGAGTGTTGCGAAGTCCGCTTGAGCCGACTCAGTGCCGTTAAAAGTTGCAAACCAGTGGGCCAGAATAGTAAATCTTCGTCCCCAGATTCGTTCCTCCCAAGCTACCAAGCCATGAGGGGCTTGGACTTTGGTAACGACCCCAGACAATTCCACTCCTCGCCGTGCAACAGGACTCCCTCTTTCCATAGCATTTCGCCTTGATTGTGCTTAAAACCCTAACATTTAATTTCACTAAAACTATGCCTGACCCTAACCCGAAATACTTGAACTATCATCCGTATACACAGCTGCCCCTCTTCCTCTGGCCTCTCTGAGGTTGCTGGCCTCCCCCCTCCAGCTGACCTATGCCTACATCTGGCAGGTCATCCAGCAGAGAGACGTCAGACAGTACAACAGGGTGGAAGAGTTTGTTGCGACGGTGACGCAGACCCTCCCAGATCTCCTGAGTTTCAAGCAGACCGCTCAACTCCTCCTGGGACTCAGAGCACGGGTGAGAGCTCTTTGACATGCATGCATGTATGCACTGTGTGCGTTGCAATGTGAGAGAACTGTTGGTATGCATTTAGGTGCAATGTTCTACACAGTAAGTGCATTTTTCATTTACTGCACTTTAAGTTCCAAGTGCATTACCACCATTGTCACCAATAGATTGGGTACCCTCATTTAAGGGCTGCTTGATAGACATGAACATACCGGTTGGGCACACTTCGCTCTAAATTTAAAACAAGACTAAAATGTCAGATTCTCTTGTTCAAAGGCCATATGGCAGAGGCAAAACTTGGAAGGAGGTGGGTTTGTCTTTCCACTGTGACTGTTCTGTATTCATTTTGTTAACGGAAGGGTACTACCATCCATAAACAAGTGCACCCAAAGCAGGGCATAGAAGTACTTGACTTCATCTCAATGAAAACATGTTATGTTTTTGGCCCGGGCCCTAGACTGCAATGCTGCGGGTCGCGGGTTCGATTCCCATTCCCAACGTCTACTGTCCTTAACTCTCCCCACGCTTTGAACGTTCACGTTCGCCCCAATTCTCAAGAGACCTCTGCGCCAATACGGCGCTCGTTCGGTTCGTTCGTCTGATGACTGTAAGCTGATGAGGGGTCGCGCGGCCGTGTACTGTAAACACATTTTCCGCGGTGATGGTGTAAAAATCAAACCTCGGTTCGAAGTGGAGCGGTGAATTTGAGCAGTTCCAGGTCTATGTTTTTGATTCTATGTGTTCTAAATCTATGAATTCTGTCCTAGATCTATAACACAGTGATGTTGCTAGCTTTTTAATGTAATGAGTCCCGGGACTCAAGAGGGGTCTTTCAGATGGGTCCCAGGGACATTTTATGAGTCACACAAAAAATCAACGAGTCAATGTAATTTTTCATAAAGTGTAGCATTTAACTTGTGTTAACCCTAACCCTTTAATATGTGCAGTATATGCAGACATAGAACAGTGCAAAGTGTATGCAAAATGAAATAGGACCTACATTAATAAAATAAGATAAAATAAAGACCAGTAATTCCCAACTGATACTTTTACTCCACTAAATCTCGGATCCGAACTTTACTCCACTACATTCATTACAAAACTTGATAGTTATTAGTTAGTTTGTAGATTTTGATTTATACAAATCATACATTAACCACTTCAGCTGTAGCCTATATATATTTGGCCATTTAAATAGCTCACATTGTGAGCTTGTAGATTTGCCATTAAAAATATTTGTATACACTTGAAATGTGACATTCACAATGAGTACTTTTACTTTTGGTACTTTAAGTACATTTTGATATCAATACTTTTGTGCTTTTACGCACAAAAGTAAAAAACAAAAAGTTTTTTGTTCTGGTAGCTGCAGAGAAAGGTCCTTGTCCAAATGTCCTCCTGCATGTGGTTGTGTATGAGTGAATAATGAAGATGAGTTGTCGATGCTTGCTTGGTCCCAGTGGTGTTTGTTGACTTTAAGATAACACTGTGTCGTTACTGAGGAATGTCAACAATGTTGCCAGGTTTGCTCATTATAAGTGACTTTGGTCTTCTTTTCCTGTAAAGTCTCTAGTTGCGAATTGCTTTTATTTGGGCTTGTTTCTGAAGTATAGTTGCTTATGTGGCTTGCTTTCAACATGCTTTTAGAAAATAGCGAATGTAATATAGGTCAAGTGGTGAAACCTTTGGGCTCGTTTTCATAGACCTGTTTGCTTGTTTCACTCACAGAATCTGGCAACCGTGGCTTCTCCCCTCTGTGTGTGTGTTGCTTGTTTTTGGAGTGAGTGTGGGGGGTGGGCCGTGTGTGCATGCGTTTGTGTAGTGTGTGTGTGTGTGTGTGTGTGTGTGTGTGTGTGTGTGGGGGGGGGGGGGGGGGGGGGTGCGTGCGTGTGTGTAGTGTAGTGTAGTGTGTGTGTGTGTGTGTGTGTGTGAGTGCGTGCGTAGTGTGTGTGTGTGTGGGGGGGGGGGGGGGTGCGTGCGTTTGTGTAGTGTGTGTGTGAGAGTGTGGGGGGCGGGCCGTGTGTGCATGCGTTTGTGTAGTGTGTGTGTGTGTGTGTGTGTGTGTGTGTGTGTGTGTGTGTGTGTGTGTGTGTGTGTGCGTGCGCGCGTGCGTTTGTGTAGTGAGTGTGTGTGTGTGTGTGTGTGTGTGTGTGTGTGTGTGTGTGTGTGTGTGTGTGTGTGTGTGTGTGTGTGTGTGTGTGTGTGTGTGTGTGTGTGTGTGTGTGCGTGTGTGTGCGTGCGTGCGTAGTGTGTGTGTGTGTGTGTGTGTGTGTGTGTGTGTGTGTGTGTGTTCCTTGCACATGTGAGTGAGTGCTGAGGTGAGTGTGCCTGGCCTGCACAAAACAGCGCCCCTCCTTTAACTAGTGTGTTGTGTGTGGCCACTCAAGGTATTGCCAGACTACGGACACGGCCAGCCAGCCAGCCACCCAGCCAGCCACCCAGCCACCCAGCCACCCACCCACATACCCACGGATATACCTGTCTATTGGGAGCGTTTTCACCGCTCCAAAAATCCATTATGCGTTAACATCAACGGAGAACAATTCACTTCCTTGTTGATTTCCTCTGGCTGTAAGGCTCTGTGGCCAGTGACTGGTCTTCTTCTTCTTCAACACATAACATGCAAATTCACATTCATTCTCGCATGACGCCGCCCTCTGCTGCCTGGCAGACCAAAGTGCACTATTGCACAATAAAAAAAAAAAAAAAAAAAAAAAAATGTCTGTCTATCTACTATAACGTCGCAAAGGTAAGCCGCTTTTTGATGGCACCAGACCCAATAAATAAATAAATAATCTGGCAGTAGGAGAGTTAACACCCAAGGAGCCAAACTCGTTCAGGAACGAGTTAAGGCCACTAGGTGTCACCATGCCAAAAGGAGTTGTCTCGTCCAGAGACGAGACAACGAAGGGTTAACTGTACGTGCTGCTGCCTGCCCTCTGAATGACCCGAGTCATTACGTCACCCCGTAGCAGAGAGAGAGAGAGAGAGAGAAAGAGGAAAAAAAGGCATGCGCTGGTTGCGTTGTTTTCCATTCTACTCTGAAACACAAAAAGGGCTTTATCTCTGAATGAGGTAAAAAGAACGCCAGGGAAGCAGAGATCTGATTGTTTTCACCGCGACACTATAACGCGATGGTCGGCTCCCGTTTGGATTTTAGTTTCGTGAGCTTTTGTAAACAAAGGGATTATCTTCCTCAATCGTCAGTGGACACCCACGTGCACACGCACACGCACAAAGCTTCCGAGGCTCTTCAAAATAAAGCGTGAGTGAACGGCGGCAGCAGCAACAGCTAGAAATGTTATAAACCTGAGCAGCCCATGTGTTAAAAGCCAAAAAGGTGGAATTAGTTCCTTGAATTTGCGATCATCAAAGGACAGCGTGGCAGAACTCATAGACTGAATTTACCAGACTAACTTTAGTGACACTCCGACATTGAGATGTTTTTCTGGAAATGTAAATGGATCATTGAATCTCTTGTGTTATAGATCATTTTGGAGTTGCTTCAACCACAGGCTACCCCTGACCTCAAAACCATCCAGACTCTCATCAATAAGCTCAACGTCTGTCACACCAAGGTAACATTATGAATAAAGGATTACATTTTTATACTTAATTGGGAACGTTGGTTTTAAGTGTACCCTCTTTTTCAGAAATGCACTGCCTCCCATTCATACTAGTAGGCACATTCAAATCTGTTTGCCTCTCAACACAGTCATAGTCTTCACACAATTCTCAGTTCTAAACGGTAGAGGGCTGCAACTGGATTTGGATAAATAAATAAATACATCCTTAAAACAGAATTATAGACCTTGTCACCTGTTCACAATCGGTGATCTCATCGGACAATATCTGAAAATCCTATTCGGGATGGATGGATGGATAGATTGACACGCCAATGTGTGTTTTATGATGAAAAACATATCACGTGTACAGTATGAAATTGAGTTGGCACCAGTAGTTATTTAATAAAATTCCGCTCTTTGTTGCACTTTTTAATAAAATACCACTGTGTGTTGTGTTTTTGCAGAAGGATGCAGAGGTACAGCAATGTCAGGCTAACTTCATGGTTCTGGTGCAAATGCTGCTTAAAAACAAAGCACAGAGTAAACTGTTCTTCAAGGTAAAATGTTGGAAGTCAATCTGAAGGAAGCCTCCTAATCATCTGATGAATATACTGTATATTTAATTACCCAGTCTAGTCTTTAGTAATGACTAGATACACAAGTCATACTTCGCGCACGAACGCGCGCACACACACACACGCACGCACGCACGCACGCACGCACGCACACACACACACACACACACACACACACATCGTAAATACAGTAACTCTGCTAATTTGTCCTGGATTGGATTGGATTTCTCATTGTTTTTAGGATGTCTTCCCTGTGAAGTATGGTCCCAAATTTGATACAGCTCTACAGGCCCTGATAGCAGGCCTGGTTTACAAACTGGAACAACTGCTGCCTGTACCCAACCTGTCCAAGGTAGGTACAAGTTACTTTCATACTTTCACATAATACTAGTTACTATTTACTAGTGATTGGTCCGGGGACCATCAGTGTTCCAAATGAACACTTACAATTCTGTAACCGTGTCCAAATGGAACCAAAAGAACAATTTAAGATTTTACTTAGGATTTTATTTTTACAAAATTGTATGAAATGTCCTTGAAATTGTCCACTTGAAATTCGAAAAAGGTTGAGGATCACCATTTTCAAGTAAAAGACTTAACATGCTCACTGTTCATTATTATAAATAATATGATTTGTAGAAGTTTATACTGAATATAGGTGCTCGGTCAAACGGTTTTCTTAGATTTCTTTCCATTTGAAGTAATGATGTTGAGGTACTGGTGTATTACCTTGCTTATTGGAAGTCGCTCTGGATTAAAGGAGTAGTTCACCCCCAAAATGACTTTTTTCTATTGATTACTCATGCCATGGAGACTTGAGTTCAATAATATTTATTTGCATTTTTCACATTCCTAAGGCAAAAATTGGATTTTAGTAAATTTACCCCCATTGATTCCGGATGGGGACCCGAATGGATTTGGGTCCCCATCCAGAATAAATGGGGGTACATTTATTGTGATGAAATTAATGTCTTAGGAACACGACTAAAACAAAAAATATTATTGAACTCAAGTCTCCATGGAGTGAGTAATCAATAGAAAAAAAGTCATTTTGGGGGTGACCTACTCCTTTAAGAGCGTTTGCTAAAAGTTTACATTGTAAATTGTTATTACTCTCTCCTTTCTTCACTCAGCTTGGTTCCATGATCTCTACCTCCATTGAGGCATGTGCACAGTTCATCCCTGACCCCAGTGACCTTAGGACCCTCCTCAAGCCCCATGAACCCAATGCAACGCTGGGGAAAGATGGTAGCTTTCATTTGACAATTGTGTTTGACATGAATCCTTTACATACATTAATTTACTACATTGCAATATATTTTAATGATACTTGGACATTCAGCCGAGTTTAAAGGATTAGTTTACCCCCAAAATGACCTTTTTTCTATTGATTACTCACGCCATAGAGACTTGAGTTCAATAATATTTTTTTGTATTTGTTGCAGTCCTATGAATTTCATGTCAGCCTACTGTACACCTATCACTAAAGGCATAAGAATTCCCAAGAGCATCTTTAAAAAAACAAAAAACTAAATCGAGTATATTAAATTTACCCCATTGATTTCGAATGGGGACCCAAATGCATTCGGGTCCCCATCCGGAATCATTGGGGCTAAATTTATCCACCTGTTTCCGTGAGAATTTACTGTAGAATTATTTGTGACACTTCTGGAGAACAGCAGACATACAAGCTCACGTTGCGTAGCAGATGCAACCGTTGTGAGCTTGTAGATCACTCTTGGCTGCGGCGCCGGAACTGCTGCACTCCTTCTGCGCAATGCACGATAGGACGTTGGAAAGTTGTGGATAGAAATCAATTTTTTGTCTTAGTAATGCAACACCTACAAAAAAATATTATTGAACTCAAGTCTCCATGGCGTGAGTCATCAATAGAGAAAAAGTCATTTTGGGGGTGAACTACACCTTTAAACTCCTGCCAGCCTTTCAGGAAATTTAGGAGAGGAGCATAAATCATAATGACATATAAGTAGTAATGTGCATTAAATACAAATGCACTTAAAATTGACATTAGATAGAATGTTAACTTATTGCATCCCTCTCATCTCTCTGCACCAAAGCCATCTCATCTACCGTCGGCGACTGCGTTCTCTCTTCACTGTCCTACATCCATGCTGCAGTGGAACCACCCAAGTCACCAGAAAGGGTAGAGACCGCTGCCGCCGCGAGTGCAGCAAGCCCCTCTTCGTTCAGCGACACAAACAACGTTGAGACAAACATTGCAGCAGCCACACCGGTAGCCAGCACAAGTCAGGAGAAGACTCAAGAGGTCTCTGGAACTAAAGAGTACACGACTATCCAGGACACAGAAGAGACTAAAGAGCTGCAGACAATGTCTATAAATCCGACAGATACACCAGAGCTACAGGAGTCTCCTTTGATGTCGATACCTCTGAAGACTGAAGACGTGTCGATCCGGAATGATCCTGCCTCGCCGAATGCGGGAAGCACAGAAACCAGCAGCGCCCAGAAGCTACTGACTCAACGAGTCACACTGCAGCAGTGGGTCTCCCGAATCGCCACCAACTCCCTGTCACTCCCGGCCCTGCCACCCATTGCCCCACTCCCCGAGAAGAAGGGACAAAAAGTGAAGAAGAAGGGACAAAAAGTGAAGAAGAAACCCAAGCGTCCGGTAGACAAGTTCGTATGTACATCTTGCAACAAGCTCTTCCCCTACAATTCTCTGCTGCAAGACCACAAGCGCATCCACACGGGTGAGAAGCCATACCCGTGCTCGGTATGTCCAAAGCGTTTCCGGACGCAGGGCTTGCTGACCAGCCATCTTAAGCTCCACAGTGGTATTCGGCCGTACAGCTGCGGCCACTGCGCCCGGGGTTTCATCAGCATGGCATCCCTCAAGAGTCACATTCGGGTCCATCTCGTTCAGAAGCCCTTCTACTGTGAGATCTGCAACAAGGGCTTCACACGGTCAGCGTACTTCAGGAGGCACATGGAGTGCCACACCAGCCAGAAGAGCTTCACCTGCAAGCAGTGCAATAAGGTTTTCCCAACAAAGTTCAAACTGGAAAACCATGAGCGCTTGCATACAGGGGACCGCCCGCACATGTGCGAACGCTGTGGCAAGAGGTTCCTCATGCCCAGCATGCTGAAGAGGCACATTCTGGTCCATCTCGGTCAGAAGCCCTTCTACTGTGAGATCTGCAACAAGGGCTTCACACAGTCAACGTACTTCAGGAGGCACATGGAGTGCCACACCAGCCAGAAGAGCTTCACCTGCAAGCAGTGCAATAAGGTTTTCCCAACAACGTTCAAACTGGAAAACCATGAGCGCTGGCATACAGGGGACCGCCCGCACATGTGCGAATGCTGTGGCAAGAGGTTCCTCATGCCCAGCATGCTGAAGAGACACATGGGCGTCCATAAGCATTCACACTCAAAGACGTGGCCCTGGAGGTGTGACATTTGCAAAAAGCGGTTCACCGCCCCTGATACTCAGAAGAAGCACATGCTGTTGCACTCCAGGGAGACCACTCCTGGGTTCTCCAATAAACGGCGAAGTCTTAGGAATGCGACAAATACAAAGAAATATTATTGAACTCAAGTCTCCATGGTGTGAGTAATCGATAGGAAAAAAAATCATTTGGGGGGTGAACTACTCCTACTATTGTGGCGGAACTATTGTGCCGCAGCGCACGTTTCCGGTCGGACATATTTGACCGCCGGACGCACTTCCGGTTAGGATCTCCGTGTGCCACGTGATCAGTCCCAGAGTTGTAGAAGAGAGAGTTACGTCACTTACGTCGACTCCCATAGTAAGCGTGGAAAGCCTATTTACTCTATGGTGGGAAGCTAACTTAGCCTAGCTTACTGGAGCCTGTTCTCATTCTTAGCGAGCCTCTGCCCCGTCCGCCCCCATTCATTTTGTCACTCGCTGGTAAGTAGACAAAATTACGTCTTTTTCACTCTTTTAATAATGTTTTCTACCTTAGCGAGGCCCGTGAATGCGTTACAATGGTGAAAAAGACGTGATTTGGTCTACTTCCAGCAATTTTAAATGCCTCGGCTAGAATGGGGGCGGACGGGGCAGAGGCTCGCTAGGAATGAGAACGGCTCCATGCGAAGCCACTTCCGGTCTGCGGCGAGTTCAAAGCGTGACGCCACTCTCTTATATATCGCTCTGATCAGTCCTAGCCAAGGTGGAGCGTAACCGTGACAACAGCTGCTTGCAGGCTGGTGCAGGCTTGTTGTATGGGCTGGTGTAGGGTTACAGATCCATGGGCTGGGCGGACGTTAAGATCCCCTGGACTGGGGGACGTTATAGCCAATTGGAGTGCTGCAGAGTTAGGGGCGGTATTCCTTACGTCCTAGACAACAACTACCTATGAGTTGAAGTCGATGTAAAGGGGGCGTTAATGGGCTTGGAAGTGGGATGCGGCAATAGGAGGAATGTATATATAAGATGGGTGGTTCTCCCCTTGAATGAAATTATGTGAAACTGCTTGTTTTGTTTTTGTTGTATTGAAGAAATGTATGTTCTGTTATGACAGTTAAAAAAAGGTTTTGGCACTTGATACAGTTTAATTCTACCAATGTTTCTTGATATAAAGGAAGAGCAGCACTTTAACTTACTTTATAAAAAAAAAAAAAAAAGGTCCAGACATGAATCTGCATTATTCTTTTCAAGTCATGCAATTTTGGCAATATAAATACTAATTGTAAGACTCCCTCCAACAATATAATTTGAGATGTTGTTTGTTTAATATGTGTGGGGAAAGAGAAACAAATACAAGTAAAACATAAATGATAATCAAACAAGAGTGCAGAAGTTGAACTATTGTAATGAAAGAGTGGTATGAAAAGTGTGTTAATTAGGAATATATCTAATGTATTAGTCATGCAAGCCACCGTTAAAGATGGATTATAACATTTATAAGCCCCTTGAGAGGCATCTCATTGTGAGCTTGCAGATCGTCTCTTTCAGTTAATTGAGTAGCCTACATCGGACCCCAAATGGAAACGGGCCAAAGGCTTTTTCTTGGAGAAATCCTTTTAGCAGACCTTTGTATTGTACATAAACTTCCCTCTGTACCTGTCTCTGCAAACTGTTAATAAAGTAATCAATCAATCAATCAATCAATCAATCGAGCTTGTAGATCTGCGATTTTCAAAATCTCTTGAAATAAAATATGTGCTATATTTGGAAGATTTTTAAAACATTTAAACAAATGAGGCCGGACCAATAATTAAAAAAAAAAAAAAAAAAAACTTGGAAGCAGGCCCAATAAGCAACTACACAGACCTGGCTTTTAACTCTCTGTATATTTTGAGCGGTGTATAATTGATACAAAAAGATAATTTTATTTTTTAAGTCAACTGTTGGCATTTGAGGACCATCTGCGACTGCGTTGTTGGTTAACTAGACAACAGGAAACTATACTTTTATTGTGTGGAACACCAACCGGAAAAAGCCCAAAACCTTTATTTTGGAAATACTCTACCCACAATTCTTATTACATTCTGGTTGGCTTGACTGTTGTATCATTTTGATAAGGATTTGTTTAAACATAATGCACATCGTTGGACGGCTGGTGCATTAACGTTATTATCTGTCCAGTGATCTCCGGTCACATAATATCGTCTGGGTGAAATGAATAGACGACAACGTCGACAGCGGCAGACTACGGGTAAGTTAGTTGATCATCATTGAGCTCAGCAAAGACATGATGCCGCCAAGCCAAGCAGTGGAGAGCTAACATTAGACCCCATGCGCCAGAGGGACGGCCGGTCGGCCTGTGATTTTCATTGGTTGGCTGGTTTTTGTTTATAATAATAATATATATACTAGACTCCGAAATGAGATTGATTGAAATGAGAGTCTGGTTTACGAGGGTGTGAGGCTACCCCCCTCGGGAGGCTCTCTCCATTCCGACATGTCGCCACTCCGAAATTGACTTCTTATTGTCGGAGTGGCGACACAAATGTACCACCAACAAAATAAATAAAACTACATAGCAACCATTCCAAGTAGCCAATCAGAGCCCCGACCGTCCTTCTGAGCTTTGGGATGTAGACACCCATGCTAACTCTGTTAGCCTCTTGGCTAAGTCGTCAGTTAACCTAACCGCTATGATGTTGTTGATGTTGGGTGGGCCTGAATTTGTGTGCTCCGTCCTGCGTGTCGCGCGCAGAAAATAGCAGATCTGCAAGCTCACCACTTATAGCGGATGCGACGTGTGGTGAGCTTGCTGCTTGTAGATCTGCACTCAGCCCACCCCGGCGTCTACGACGAAATATAACTCTGGTTTAAAAAAAAAAGATGACTGCTTCTTCACGTTTATCTTCGTTCCTATATATATGTTTTTGTATAAAATGTTTAATGTTGGCGTTGGGCTGTGTTTGGATTTACAACACGAGGTTGAATCCAATGCTAAATATGAGTTTTGAGATGTCACTGTTTAAGTAATACTTCTGTTATGAATAGTTTTGATTGATTGATTGAAGACTTTATTAGAAGTTTAGGAAAAGGTACAGTTTCATGACGGTACAGTTTGATTGATTGATTGATTGAAGACTTTATTAGAAGTTTGCATAGGAAAAGGTACAGTTTCATGACGGTACAGTTCACTGGTACAAGGTCTACTAAAAGGAGATCCATGAAAAGACTAAGCTTATTTCCATAGGATAGGAAACCGTTGAAGTATCTCATACAACATTGAATGACAGACGGATAGAACACAGTACTATGCTGTAGATATAGTCATGAAAAAAGGGGAAAACTTACAGTAGGTAAATACAAAGAGGGGTCAGGGGAGGCAGGGCTGGGCTATGTTTGTTTTTACCAGTTGTGAACAGCTGCTGCCTGTAAGTGGTTTTTCAGGGCGATTTTAAAGGATGCTAGTGATCCACACTCCTTTAAGGCCTTCGGTAAGGCGTTCCACATTTGTGTGGTATAACAGAAGAACGAGTTTGACCCTTTGTTTGAGTTGACTCTAGTCTAGCCTATTACCCATTCAGCCTCTGTGGCTCGCCTGGCTCCGAAAGGTGTAAATAGAGATATGTGAAATGTAGGCCAGGGAGGCCAGGTAAACTGCTACACAATAAATTCCTTGGTTGCAGGTGCTGTAGTCTACTGAAAAGCAACGAGGAAATGGATGGAGGAGACTGGAAGAATTATATATTTTGTCTTTATTTCTATACATGCTCAAGGAAGTGCTCTAGTGCAATGGCGAGGAGTGGAATCATCTGGGGTTGTTACAAAAATTCACGCCCCCCAGCAGTGAGCACCGTCTCAAGCCGAGCGGACTTGAGACACCGCCGAGTCACCGTGTCAAGTGTTGCGAAGTCCGCTTGAGCCGATTCATGCTGTTAGAAGTTGTACAACAGGGGGCCAGAAAAGTAAATCTTTGTCTCTCTGATTTTCGCCCCCACCGTTGGGCTCTGATTCGTTGCTCCCAAGCTACCAAGCCATGAGGGGCTTGAACTTTGGTAACGACCCCAGACGATTCCACTCCTCGCACTGATACGGGACTCCCTCTTTCCTTAGCATTTCGCCTTGATTGTGCTTAAAACCCAAACTTTTAACTTCACTAAAAATATGCCTGACCCTAACCTGAAATACTTGAACTATCATCCATTTACACAGCAGATGTGTCTGCTGCCCCTCTTCCTCTGGCCTCTCTGAGGTTGCTGGCCTCCCCCCTCCAGCTGACCTATGCCTACATCTGGCAGGTCATCCAGCAGAGAGACGTCAGACAGTACAACAGGGTGGAAGAGTTTGTTGCGACGGTGACGCAGACCCTCCCAGATCTCCTGAGTTTCAAGCAGACCGCTCAACTCCTCCTGGGACTCAGAGCACGGGTGAGAGCTCTTTGACATGCATGCATGTATGCACTGTGTGCGTTGCAATGTGAGAGAACTGTTGGTATGCATTTAGGTGCCATGTTCCACACAGGAAGTGCTTTTTTATTTACTTCACTTAAAGTTCCAAGTGCATTACCACCATTGTCACCAACATGAAAATTCCGTCTCGGCACACTTCGCTCTGAATTTAAAACAAGCCTAAAATGTCAGATTCTCTTGTTCAAAGGCCATATGAGAGGCAAAACTTGAAAGGAGGTGGGTTTGTCTTGCCCCTTTTGACTGTTCTGTATTCATTTTGTCAGACATCCCAAGTCTCCCGGATGTTGCGGGAGTCTCCCGGAAATCAGCGTCTCCTCCCGGGCACCCGCGAGTGGCACCGAACCTCCCGGAAATCCCGGCCGCTCCCGCAAATGCTAGCCATATCCGCCTGGATCCGGTCTAGAACCGGATCTGCGACCCGCGATGCAAATAAATGTGTTCTCATTCGTTGTCAAACTGTCAATCTTGCTGCCTGTGCGACGCACGGCAGCCTGCAGGCAGGCTGTTGTGTGTGTCTCACTGTGATAGTGACAGAACTTTCTCCCAAATTCCGCTGTGCAGAACCGTTTTTAACAGTTTTTAACCATTTTTAACCGTAGAAAAATGAGTAAAATCCGCGAAAAAACGATAGTTTTGCGAGCGTGCGAGAGAACGGGCGCGCGCGTCCACAGGAGACCTCCCGGAAATGCTGATCTCAAAGTTGGGATGTCTGTTTTGTAAATGGAAGGGTACTGCCATCCATAAACAAGTGCACTCAAAGCGGGGCATAGAAGTCCTTGACTTCATTTCATTGAAAACATGTTATGTTTTTGGCCCTGGCCCTAGACTGCAATGCTGCGGGCCGCGCGTTCGATTCCTGTTCCCGACGTCTACTGTCCTAAAAAAGCCAAAAAGGTGGAATTAGTTCCTCAAATTTGATATCAATCAAAGGACAGCGTGGCAGAACTCATAGACTGCACTGAACTTACCAGACTAGTGACACTCCGACTTGAGATGTTTTTCTGGAAATGTAACGGATCATTGAATCTCTTGTGTTATAGATCATTTTGGAGTTGCTTCAACCACAGGCTACCCCTGACCCCAAAACCATCCAGACTCTAATCAAGAAGCTCAACGTCTGTCACACCAAGGTAACATTATGAATAAGGGATTTAATTTTTATACTTAATTGGGAACGTTGGTTGAAAGTGTACCCTCTTTTTCAGAAATGCACTGCCTCCCATTCATACAAGTAGGCACATTCAAATCTGGTTGCTTCTCAACACAGTCCTAGTCTTCACACACTTCTCAGTTCTAAACGGTAGAGGGCTGCAACTGGATTTGGATAAATAAATAAATACATCCAGAATTATATTAATTAGAATTATATGAATTCACTAGAAATACTGTTCCTTCGAAACAGTGTGGGCTCACTTCCAACCAAAAAAATAATAGTAAAAAGTGTCAAGGTCCCAGGCAATGCTCTCTTTCATTTTACTGACGTAAAATGGTAATGAAAATACAATGTAGACAAGCAGTGTTATTACATGAACTTAACGTTATGGACAATTAAATCAAAATAAAATTAAAACATAATGTGGACGGTACCTTATGGTACTTTACCTTACTGTACTGTACTGTACTGTACTGTACTGTACTTGTACTGTACTGTACTGTATCATACCTTACTGTACCATGTATTGTACCGTACCGATTTGTACCGTACCTTACTGTACTTTACCTTACGGTACTTTACTGTACTGTACCTTACTGTCCCGTACTGTACATTACTGTACTTTACTGAAACGTACTGTACCTTACTGCACTGTACTGTACAGTACCTTACAGTATTGTACTGTACCTTACTATACTGTACTGCACCTTCCTGCAATGTACTGTACCTTACTGTACTGTACCTTACTGTACACTACTGTACTGTACCTTACAGTACTGTACTTTACTGTACTCTGCTGTACCTTACTGTACTTTACTGTACTCTACTGTAACTTACTGTACCTTACAGTACTGTACTTTACTGTACTCTACTCTACTGTACTGTACCTTACTGTACTCTACTGTACCTTACTGTACTGTACTTTACTGTACTCTACTGTACCTTACTGTACTGTACCTTACTGTACTATACTGTACTGTACTCTACTGTGCCGTACTGTACCTTACTGTACTGTACTCTACTGTACCGTACTATACTGTACTTTACTGTACTCTACTGTACCTTACTGTACTCTACTGTACTCTACTGTACCTTACTGTACTATACTCTACTGTACCTTACTGTACTATACTCTACTGTACCTTACTGTACTGTACCTTTCTGTTCCTTACTGTACTTTACTGTACTCTACTGAACCTTACTGTACTTTTACTGTACTCTACTGAACCTTACTGTACTGTACATATTCTATGTGTTCTAGATCTACATTTTTGATTCTGTGTTTGGGAACCAGCAACTGTCAAATGCAATTGTAGTGGAGTATATTGAGTGCATATACTGTAGGCTAACAATCCCAGATCACATCTGTCCTCCACTATGTCTATAACCAAGGCGTTCTTCTATGTGGCCACTCCAGACTGAGGAGTGGAGCATGGCTTTTATTGCGTTTGTGGATCTGACTTGGAAATGCATTGGTTTTGATATCTCCCTGACAACCAACAACAACCACTAATATGTCTGACTGTCCCTGCGGGCTCTAGGATAAATGGCTATGGGATTTACATCCCATCGCCCGGGATCAATCCTAAAACTTGATTCTTTTAAAGTTAAATTTCTCTAAAACTACAAAACATTTCAAAATGAAAAATACAAGCACACATGTCCACAGTAAGCTGAACACACAACCATTTGAATGGTGTTGAAAGGTGTAAGTGTGTAGGAGTTGAATCGCGCCAAAGTTTTGAGGAGATACTGACTGACTATAAACTAGAATATTTGCAATTTGTAAAATTGCGAGTGTGGTTGCCCGCCCCGCCCCGGCGCGAGTCGCGGGGATGTGCCGCCGAGACCCCAAGGAAAATGCTGGAGCCCGAGGGAGACGACGTCGGAACGGATACCGTCAGGGCCTATTCTAAAAGGTGCTGTTCGGATCCTGCGTTTGTGATGTAAGGATACGGCGTCTTGTTTTTAAGAAATAGGCTCCTCCCATAAAGTTTCGCCAAGCGATTACGTTGTCCTGTCGCTCCCGAGATCCTTTGTGTTTCGTTTTGAGAGGGACGTTCTCCCTGAAAAACGCGTTTTGGCCCGAAACGGTTACGTTTTGCACGGTTGTGGCGCCCCCTATGGGTCGAAGTGTAAATGCTTTTGGGGATTCGTTGAGTATATCACCCGCAACCTGTGTTTAAAATTTGGTGTTGACTGGATGTTTTGTTTGTGATTTATGGCTATTCTTTGCAAAACGGGCCCCTCCCGCTAACTTTGGAAGCCTGTTACGGGCGAACGGTATGGACTATCGAAATATTGCTTAAATATGTTCATCGGATGGGTCCAGAGATCTTGTGTACCGATTTTTGTGACATTTGGAGAAAGTATGTAGGAAAAAGAGCAAAAAGTGTTTTGAAGAAAATTCAAAATGGCGGAAAATCTATCCTGACGCAAATGGGCGGGGCCTATATAGGGAGATGCGTCATGACCCAAGGAATCCAGGGGAAAAATAATTTTAATTTTCTGACCTACGGTTCAAGAGTTACAGGCCGAAACGTAAAGTGGGCTGTTATAGCGCCACCATGAGGCCGACTGACGAAACTTTTTTTCAATTAATCCTTGAACTTATTATGAATGTGCTCTCCAAGTTTTGAAACTGTAGCCCCTATGGTTTGCGAGAGAAAAATAATTGAAAGTGAGTTTTTGCATTTTCCCATTCAAGTCAATGGGGAAAATTAATTCACTAATAAATTAATATCAATTAAACGATACAACTTTTCTCTTAGCGAAGTACAAGCACACGATTCCCGATGAAGCCGGTCGATTTGACATATGGCGCGAGTGTGTGGCGCAAAAACTGTGGGCGGTGAAACGCGCCGAAAAAAAAGTTTATCACCCAAAGAAAGAATAAACTAGAAAATTTGCAATTTGTGAAATTGCGAGTGTGGTTGCCCGCCCCGCCTCGTTTCGCCAGGCGATTGCGTTGTCGTGTTGCATCCGAGATCGCTTGTGTTTCGTTTAGAGAGGGTTGTTCCCCCTGAAAAACACGTTTTGGCATGAAACGGTTACGTTTTGCGCGTCTGTGGCGCCCCCTAAGGGTCGAAGTGGAAATGCTTTTGGGGATTTGTTGAATATCCCACCCGCGACTTGTGGTTAAAATATGGTGTTGACTGGATGTTTCGTTTGTGATTTATGGCTATTTCTTGCGAAATGGGCCCCTCCCGTTAACTTTGGAAGCCTGTTACGGACGAACGGTATGGACTATCAAAATATCGCTTGAATATGTTTATCGCATGGGTCCATAGATCATGTGTACCGATTTTTGTGACATTTGGAGAAAATAGGTGGGAAAAGGAGCAAAAAGTGTGTTTTGAAGAAAATTCAAAATGGCGGAAAATCTATCCTGACGCAAATGGGCGGGCCTATATTGGGAGATGCGTTATGCCCCAAGGAATGCAGGGAAAAAAGAATTTTAATTTTCCGACCTACGGTTCAAGAGTTATAAGCAAAAACGTAAAGTGAGCTGTTATAGCGCCACCATGAGGCAGACTGATCTAATTATTTTTTATTTAATCCTTGTACGCATTATGAACCTCCTCTCCAAGTTTTGAAACTGTAGCCCCTATGGTTTGCGAGAGAAAAATAATTGAATGTGAGTTTTTGCATTTTCCCATTCAAGTCAATGGGGAAAATTAATTCACTAATAAATTAATATCAATTAAACGATACAACTTTTCTCTTAGCGAAGTACAAGCACACGATTCCCGATGAAGCCGATCGATTTGACATATGGCGCGAGTGTGTGGCGCAAAAACTGTGGGCGGTGAAACGCGCCGAAAAAAAAGTTTATCTATAAATAAATAAAAAAGAATAAATAAAGTCTCCCTAGAACTATAGTGTGTTGCCCTGTTAGGGCAACCACACTAATAAAGTTTCCCTAGAACTATAGTGTGTTGCCCTGTTAGGGCAACCACACTAATAAAGTTTCCCTAGAACTATAGTGTGTTGCCCTGTAAGGGCAACCACACTAATAATGAAGATAACATACGTGTGCTCGCCTTCCAGGCGAGCCCACAATTAAACAGAATTATAGACCTTGTCACCTGTTCACAATCTGTGATCTCATTGGACAATATCTGAAAATCCTAATCGGGATGGATGGATAGATTGACATGCCAATGTGTGTTCCATGATGAAAAACATATCACTTGTGTAAAGTATGAAATTGAGTTGGCACCAGTAGTTTTGGTAACATTGAAGCAGAGTGTTAAAAAATAACATATTACTGTGTATTGTGTTATTTAATAAAATACCGCTCTTTGTTGCACTTTTTAATAAAATACCACTGAGTGTTGTGTTAATAAAATACCACTGTGTGTTGTGTTTTTGCAGAAGGATGCAGAGGTGCAGCAATGTCAGACTAACTTCATGGTTCTGGTGCAAATGCTGCTTAAAAACAAAGCACAGAGTAAACTGTTCTTCAAGGTAAAATGTTGGAAGTCAATCTGAAGGAAGCCTCCTAATCACCTGATGAATATACTGTATATTTAATTACCCAGTCTAGTCTTTAGTAATGACTAGATACACAAGTCATACTTCGCACGCAGGCCCACGCACACATGCACATACAGTAACTCTGCTAATTTGTCCTGTATATTTCTCATTGTTTTTAGGATGTCTTCCCTGTGCAGTATGGTCCCAAATTTGATACAGCTCTACAGGCCCTGATAGCAGGCCTGGTTTGCAAACTGGAACAACTGCTGCCTGTACCCAACCTGTCCCAGGTAGGTGCAAGTTACTTTCAAACTTTCACATAATACTAGTTGCTATTTACTAGTGATTGGTCCGTGGTCCGGGGACCACCAGCGTTCCAAATGAACCCTTTCGGTTCTGTAACCGTGTGTACAAATGGAACCAAAAGAACAACAAGAACAAGGATTTTACATAGGATTTTATTTAAAAAAATATATATATTAAAAAAAGAATTGTATGAAATGTCCTTGAAATTGTCCACTTGAAATTAGAAAAAGTTTGAGTATCACCATTTTCAAGTAAAAGACTAACTTAACATGCTCACTGTTCAAGTTTATACTGAATAGGTGCTCGGTCAAACGGTTTTCTTAGATTTCTTTCCATTTGAAGTATTGATGTTGATGTACTGGTGTATTACCTTGCTTATTGGAAGTCGCTCTGGATTAAGAGCATCTGCTAAATGCTCTCTCCTTTCTTCACTCAGCTTGGTTCCATGATCTCTACCTCTATGGAGGCATGTGCACAGTTCATCCCTGACCCCAGTGACCTTACGACCCTCCTCAAGCCCCATGAACCCAATGCAACGCTGGGGAAATATGGTAGCTTTCATTTGACAATTGTGTTTAACATGAATCATTTACATACATTAATTTACTACATTGCAATATATTTTAATGATACTTGGACATTCAGCCGAGTTTAAAGGATTACAGTAGTTCACCCCGAAAATGACCTTTTTTCTATTGATTACTCACGCCATGGAGACTTTAGTTCAATAATATTCTTATTGTATTTGTTGCATTCCTAAGACAAAACAATGATTATAGTGGCTCCAGGCACCTAGGCTGATAATCCATCCCTTGCAGCGTCGCAGATTCGAGTCCTGATCCCGACGACCTTTGCTGCGTGTCACCCCCCCATCTCTCTCCCCGTTTCCTGTACACCTATCAATAAAGTCAGAAAAAGCCCCAAGAATATATTTTTAAAAAATAGTAAATTTCCCCCCTTTGATTTATTCAGGTCCCCATCCGGAATCATTGGGGCTAAATTTATGTCTTAGGAATGCGACACATACAAAAACAAATATTATTGAACTCAAGTCTCCATGTCGTGAGTAATCAATAGAAAAAAGTAATTTTGGGGGTGAACTACTCCTTTAAACTCCTGCCAGCATTTCAGGAAATTTAGGAGAGGAGCATAAATCATAATGACATATAAGCAGTAATGTGCATTAAATACAAAAGCACTTAAAATGCACATTACATAGAATGTTAAAGGAGATATAGTCAACTTTTTCATTTTGGCCGTTGTCAGGCTGACTTTGTTTACATTCCTCTTCTATTCTTTTATATGGAATCCATTTTTTAAAAGAAACATATGAAGCTTCATTTTTTTAATAAAATATTTTCAAAACATTCTTTTTATTTTAGCATCTGTTTTTCAAGAAAAAGTTGACTATAGCTCCTTTAACTGATTGCATCCCTCTCGTCTCTCTGCACCACAGCCATCTCATCTACCGTCGGCGACTGCGTTCTCTCTTCACTGTCCTACATCCATGCTGCAGTGGAACCACCCAAGTCACCAGAAAGGGTAGAGACCGCTGCCGCCACGAGTGCAGCAAGCCCTGCTTCCTTCAGCGACACAGACGACGTGATATACATGACCAGAGACTCGGACGAATATCAGAACGTGACAGAATCCCCCACTACTCTCACGGACAGGTTAACGAGTAGCTGCGATGACACTGCGGGGCATCAGGAAGACACTGTTGAGACAAACATTGCAGCAGCCACACCGGTAGCCAGCACAAGTCAGGAGAAGACTCAAGAGGTCTCTGGAACTAAAGAGTACACGACTATCCAGGACACAGAAGAGACTGAAGAGCTGCAGACAATGTCTGTAAATCCGCCAGATACACCAGAGCTACAGGAATCTCCATTGATGTCGATACCTCTGAAGACTGCTCACGTGTCGATCCAGAATGATTCTGCCTCGCCGAATGCGGTTAGCACAGAAACCAGCAGCGCACAGAAGCTACAGACTCAACGGGTGACACTGCAGCAGTGGGTCTCCCAAATCGCCACCAACTCCCTGTCACTCCCGGCCCTGCCGCCTATTCCCCCACTCAAGATGAGAGGTGGAAGGGCGGCCCCCGAGAAGGGACAAAAAGTGAAGAAGAAACCCAAGCGTCCGGTAGACAAGTTCGAATGTAAAACTTGCACCAAGCGCTTCCCCTACCAGTCTCTGCTGCAAGACCACGAGCGCATCCACACGGGTGAGAAGCCGTACCCGTGCTCAGCATGTCCAAAGAGTTTCCGGACGCAGGGCTTGCTGACCAACCATCAGAAGCTCCACAGTGGCATTCGGCCGTACAGCTGCGGCCACTGCGCCCGGGGTTTCATCAGCATGGCATCCCTCAGGAGGCACATTCTGGTCCATCTCGGTCAGAAGCCCTTCTACTGTGAGATCTGCAACAGGGGCTTCACTCAGTCAGCGTACTTCAGGAGGCACATGGAGTGCCACACCAGCCAGAAGAGCTTCACCTGCAAGCAGTGCAATAAGACTTTCCCAACAGAGTTCAAACTGGAAAACCATGAGCGCTGGCATACAAGGGACCGCCCGCACATGTGCGAGCGCTGTGGCAAGAGGTTCCTCATGCCCAGCATGCTGAAGAGGCACATGGGCTACCATATTGGCGAGAGGCAATACCTGTGCTCGCAGTGTGGCAAGACCTTTGTCTACATGTCAGACTTAAAGAGGCACCAGCGCTACCACGGGCCAAAGGTCAAGATGCCATGCCCCGTCTGCCAGAAGACGTTCACCAAATACACCCTGAGGATTCACATGAGGATGCATACCCAGGAGAAACCCTACAATTGCCCTATTTGCGAAAAGTCCTTCAGTCAGATCGGGAACCTGCAGGTGCACAAGAGGCTACACACCAATGAGCGACCCTACAGTTGTGAAGTCTGCGGGAGAACCTACAAGCTGTCATCCCACTTGAACACCCATAAGAAGTCACACACGAGCGAGCGGCCCTGGACGTGTGACATCTGCGAGAAGGGGTTCGCCATCCCTGGTACTCTGAAGAAGCACATGCTGTCGCACTCCAGGGAGACCACTCCCGGGTTCTCCAATAAACAGCGACACAAGGGCAAGCATAAGAAACCCTCGATGAAAATTAAATTTGACGATGGCAACGAAGGTTATTGATGTTCTCAAAACATTAATTTATTTCCCCTTTTAAAATCTAGGTTAGGTTTTATTCAACATGCATACCATCCTCCATTATGTTCCTATGAACCTATGATCTTCTTGTCACCAGTCAAGAGCATCGTTAAGTCACTGGTTCCCAAACTTTTGTCCTTAGAGCCAACCAAACATTACATTCACTCTCATATGACCTGAGTGCATTACGTCTGACATCATGAACATCAAGCTCTCCTTATATTTGAATAAGAATAGTGTTTAAATGATACAATTTTTTCAAGTCAATTGTTGGACTTTTCAGTCAGTCTATTCATACACTTGAAAATCATTAAGCAAATATTTGTCAATTATGAGGACTTTCTACTTCATGATTTGTTTTTGATTAACTATGATAACTCATATTGGCTTACTATGATGTGGACATAAGAACGCACAGTAAATTAAGTTAGACAAGAATTTATGTAAATATCTGTCTGGAAATTATTATTATTATTATTGTTTTAACTAGCAGTATATTTTGAAAAAGGATGGAAAAGGTACATATTGAAAAGCTATGGAATTTTGATTTCTGTCAATATTTTCAATATTCAGTGTGACCGAACCACAAAGCAAAGTGACACTATATTTACTGTTTGTTGGAAATGGGATACATGTAAAAATAAAATGACAGTGTCTAGTTCAATCTTTATCTTCTGATAATAATTTACTATGTGTGCCGTTTGTGTACTCAAAACCCAGTTGCCCCCATTTTTCCTGTGGACTGCTCGCCCCCAGCGGTTCTTGTATTTGTTTTACTGAGGCTAAGGTTAGGATTACGGTTAGGGCCAGGCATAGTTTTAATGAGGTTAAGTTTAGGAATAAGGTTAGGTTTGCATAATAGTTAGTTTCACTGAGGTTGCTATTACAAATACCTAGAAGTGGCGACCGCTCCGGGGTGAGCGTTGTTAAATGGTAAATGGTGCATTTATATAGCGCTTTTTATCCAAAGCGCTTTACAGAGATTGTGCATTACATTCACGCACACATTCATACACCGGTGGCGGAGGAAACCATGCAAGGCACCAACCAGCTCACCGGGAGCAATGTGGGGTTCAGAGTCTTGCCCAAGGACCCTTCGACATTAACTCAGAGGGAGCCCGGAATCGAACTGGGAACCCTTCGTGCTCTAATAACGGTTTCTCTACCCCTGAGCTATGCCGTTGTTCTATTCACTTATACAGGTTAGTATTTCAAATGAGTGACCCTATATGAGTGTTGCTGTCCCAAAGTGGGTATTTTAGGACATTTTATTCTTTCTGTGTTTGAAGATTTGGTTGATGTACTGCCTTGTTTATTTTATTGATTTGACTTTGGTGCCATCTACTGTTCTGGTCGCGTCATTTATATTGAAGGGGCATATATCACGTGACTAATCACTAGCATTAAACTCACCTGTGGGGCTCGGGCAGACAGACTGAACAAAGAAACAGGGCAAGAGACAGGAACTCTCATACTAAAATCCTAACTACTAAATATCTGGTGCAGAAGGCCACACGGTATGCCACCTTTTATTGTTTATCTTTTGTTGTATTCTATCTTTTATTTATTGTACAATGTGTTTCTTCATTGCATCTTTATTTATTACTGCATCTCATTGATTTGTTTTATTGATGAATTACAAATATGGACTTGGAGGGGATGGCAGCAAAGTTGGCTGACACCCAGGACATAGATGATAAATGTTTTTTTAAGTTCATGGTGTTGAAATGTTGTTTTGTTGTTTACATTGCAGAAAACGTGTTGCCTTCGTCGCTTAAGTCTTTCCTCTCAGCATCTTTGTCAGAGCCTGTTGCGGCCGTCTGCATGTGTGCGGCTCTCAGGGCCTGGAGTAGCCGCAAATTGCAACACTAGATTTTTTTATAATCGGTTGAATCTAGGGTTGCAATACCTCCCATAGGCAGCCAATGCATCAAAACGTTTTTTTTTTTGCAATCTGATTGTGTTAAACGACATCAAACTCACCAATATTGCGGCTCTATGGAAAGCTTGGAATTTACTCTTGCTATCTGCAAAGTGTTTGTTTCAGAAAAGTCCACAGTAGACATGATAGGAGCTACTTTCTATCCAAGACATTTTGTTCAGGTGATCATTTTTTCTAAGTCCTGGAGTTTGGAAGCGCTCGTGGAAAATCCCACAACTGTCCTGTGACCACCTGGTTCTAAATGTCACATTATGCAGGAGGCAGCGGGACATGGCGTTATAAAAGACGAGCGCTTCCGAAGTTCAACACTTAGAAAATAAACCATGTCTGCTCGGATTTCTTGACAGAAAATAAATCATAACAATTCTACGGTGGATTTTTCAGAAACAAACACTTTGCAGATAGCAAGAGTAAATTCCAAGCTTTCCATAGAGCCACAATATTAGTGAGTTTGAAGTCGTTAAATACAATCAGATAGCAAAAAACTGTTTTTATGCATTGGATCCCTATGGGAGGTATTGCAACCCTAGATTCAACCGATTATAAAAAAATCTAGCGTTGCAATTTGCGGCTGGGCCTGGAGTTGGCCGCGTTCCAGGGCCAGTTGGTGGCAGGCGTCCCTGTGCTGGGCTCTGAGGCCATCTAGCTCTGTCTGTGTCATGCTGTGTGCCGAGTGTCTGGGCCAGCTGCTCCTCCAGGGCCCTGTGGCTGCACTGGTACTCTGCCAGGGCCTGCTCGGCCTCCACGCTGATCCGGTCGGCCACCGCCACCTTCAGGTCACACTGGAACTGGTGCCACTCCTCCCTCTCCGCCTTCAGTTCGTCCTTCAAGCAGCGCACCTCCTATCCAAGCTCATCTCTCTCAACGAGTAGATAATCCCTCTCAACAAGAAAGCGCATGAGCAACTCTAGGCTACTGCTCCTGTGGCTGCATCCTGGCGGGAGCTGAGGCCTAGCGAGGCTCGATAGTGCTCCAATAGACTGAGCAGCACCAGGGTGGTCTACATCTCGGTCATCTCTGCTCCCGTCTAAGGACCCAGCCCGCTGTCGTGCTCAGAAGAGGAGCCCCTGCTCCTGTTCCCTGGCTCACCACTGCATCATTCCCGGTCCTCTCTGGTGAGACGATGGCATCTTGGCTGATGCCCCTTGATGTTTGGTCAGTACCCGCATATCTGACCAAACATCTCCAAAAAGTTAGCGACACCCACAACACCAGAGGGAGCGCACACAATGATCTGATTACACAAACCCATAAGACAAATATGGATAAATTCACCTTCTACAACACTGCCACCCAGGTGTGGAATTCCTTGACTACCTCCCTTAAAACATGTAGCTTGCTGGCATCCTTCAAAACTGCCCTGAAAACTCACCTTTCAGGAGGCCAGAGAAGGAGGTAGTTATCACTTATGTACATAGTGTTTTTATAACAGCAATATTATTGAATGTTTTCTTTGCTATTTATTACCTTAGCCCACCCCCTTGTTTCCCTGAAACTGTATAGTGTTTTTATAACTGCGATATTATTGAATGTTTTCTTTGCTTGCTATTTATTATGTCCATGAATTATATTCAGAGGGCTTTCAATGTAAAAAAGACTGTAAAAGGTCTTATTTGGGATGTTTTAGGAAGGTTGTTTAACTGTACTTGTAGCCTACTATACTACAATTGTATTGACTATAGGCCTACTTGTACTGTTCTCCATTGTTGTCTAATAAAATAATCAATGACTGCTCAAGCCTGGCATGCTCGTGTGACAAAGTGGTATAGTTCAAACTAATTGCCAGACAACGGCACCTGGGGAATTGCACCTCTCCATTTTTGTCTAATCAAATAAAAAATGACTGCCCAAGCCTGGCATGCTTGTGTGACAAAGTGGTATAGTTCAAACTAATTGCCAGACAACGGCACCTGGGGAATTGCATCTCAGGAAATATTTATCTTAGAAAACCACTTTAACTATACACCTTTGTAAAATGGTAACCCCTCACACAAGTTTGTTTTACATAAAACCAGGCAGAAACATGTTTTAACAAAAGTACAAAATAGGCTTTATTTAACAGACCTTTAAATCATTGTCATGTCATTAGTATTTCACTTAACAATAAAATGCATCCAGTGGAGATCAGTGTAATCAAGACTGAGTCAACAATAAAATATGCTGTGCATCTAATATGGGCCAGTGCTGGGACAAGGGAGGAGGAACAGGCTGACCAACCAAGGCAATGGGCACTCCCAAATAACAGCAAACCAAACCTAAAATAGCAAACACATCAAAAAGTGGGAACCACTACCAGGGTGGCCGTCACCTGTCCCCGTTATAGAGCCCCAGCACCAGGCCTGTAGATAGAGAACAGAATTAGGACTCAGTAGATTATTGCGACCGTTAGGGAGCAGTTTACTATGAAAACCTCCACCGTCCGTCCGTCCGTCCGTCCGTCACGTCACACGTCACACCTTTGTTTGTGTACGGTGTGATGTCATATATCTTCAGTATGACATCACACCACATGTGTAAACAAACCTTTGTGTACGTTGCTGTGGCAACAGTCTGTTGTTGCTGGTCTGTTAGTGTACGTTAGCAACCACCTTAGCAACCATGGTTTTACCCTAGCAACCAACTGTTTACCCTAGCAACCAACTGTTTACCATAGCAACCATGTTTTTTTACCCTAGCAACCAACTGGGCATAAAAGGGATTCTGTTAGGGATCTCCATATATGGGCATAAAAGGGATTCTGTTAGGGATCTCCATATATGGGCATAAAAGGGATTCTGTTAGGGATCTCCATATATGGGCATAAAAGGGATTCTGTTAGGGATCTCCATATATGGGCATAAAAGGGATTCTGTTAGCTGTTAGTGATCTCCATATATGGGCATAAAAGGGATGCTGTTAGGGATCTCCATATATGGGCATAAAAGGGATTCTGTTAGGGATCTCCATATATGGGCATGAAAGGGATTCTGTTAGGGATCTCCATATATGGGCATAAAAGGGATTGTATCCCAGATGATGCCCTGTTAGGAGATCCACACTAACAGAATCCATATATGGTCCTACCGACAGCTGCTATAAGCCAACCCTGGCGATAAGGTCTGAGTCGAAGAAATGCTTCTTTCCTGGCAAGAATTGCCCCTTTATACTGTAGGGCTCGTTTGTGTATTGTATGACATCACGCCACATCATCGGCTGAGGACTGTGTGATGTCATCATATTTGTGTACGGTGTGATGTCATATATCTTCAGTATGACATCACACCACATGTGTAAACAAACCTTTGTGTACGTTGCTGTGGCAACAGTCTGTTGTTGCTGGTCTGTTAGTGTACGTTAGCAACCACCTTAGCAACCATGGTTTTACCCTAGCAACCAACTGTTTACCATAGCAACCATGTTTTTTTACCCTAGCAACCAACTGGGCATAAAAGGGATTCTGTTAGGGATCTCCATATATGGGTATAAAAGGGATTCTGTTAGGGATCTCCATATATGGGCATAAAAGGGATTCTGTTAGGGATCTCCATATATGGGCATAAAAGGGATTCTGTTAGGGATCTCCATATATGGGCATAAAAGGGATTCTGTTAGCTGTTAGTGATCTCCATATATGGGCATAAAAGGGATGCTGTTAGGGATCTCCATATATGGGCATAAAAGGGATTCTGTTAGGGATCTCCATATATGGGCATGAAAGGGATTCTGTTAGGGATCTCCATATATGGGCATAAAAGGGATTGTATCCCAGATGATGCCCTGTTAGGAGATCCACACTAACAGAATCCATATATGGTCCTACCGACAGCTGCTATAAGCCAACCCTGGCGATAAGGTCTGAGTCGAAGAAATGCTTCTTTCCTGGCAAGAATTGCCCCTTTATACTGTAGGGCTCGTTTGTGTATTGTATGACATCACGCCACATCATCGGCTGAGGACTGTGTGATGTCATCATATCTCCATATATGGAGACATAAGGGTGTTTTTAATGAATCTATCATGGTTAAAATGGAGTTTGAAGTTACAATGAGTGTGTGGGGAGAGGGCCTGGGCGTGTTGGAGGGCCAGATAACATTTACATCAAATATCTAAATACTGAATGAAGAAAATTAAAAACTGTTCAGGGTGTTCATACAAGCCTGATTAGACCGTACAATGACAAAAAGTTTTTTTGAAAGTGGAATATCCCTTAAGTCTGACCTCACAAGCCCCATATTTGGACACGAACAACATATAACTCCATATGTTAAACAGTTGGTTGCTAGGGTAAAAACATGGTTGCTATGGTAAACAGCTGGTTGCTAGGGTAAACAGTTGGTTGCTAGGGTAAAAAACATGGTTGCTATGGTAAACAGTTGGTTGCTAAGGTAAAAAAACATGGTTGCTATGGTAAACAGTTGGTTGCTAGGGTAAACAAATGGTTGCTATGGTAAACAGTTGGTTGCTAGGGTAAAAAAACATGGTTGCTATGGTTTGACAAGGCCCTGCAGAAAATGCATGACACGCTGCTGCGCCACACTCAGCACCCCTAAAAACCAGTACTTGGGATTTGTTGATGTAAATGTTCACATAGAGTGTAATAATTGGTAAAACAAACTTTTGGCCTATTTGTGGAGATAAGCGACCAACGGTCGCTTATCTCCCGATTAGGGAGTCTTACTGGTAGTTACATGGACAAGTCTATTTAAGTACAAGATATAATGAATGGCTAGGCTTAGATACCAAATTGCCGCATCTTCATTCTGACCAGCGTTGTATGACTGGGAGGACTCAAATTGTATAGTAACACCAAGAGCAGCAAAACACCAGCAGTCTGTCACCTTAGCGCGTGTTTGCCCGAGTAGCACACACACACATGCATGTCCGCAGCGCCGGACAGCCGGAGTACACGGGTGTGCATGGCACGTGGTTGCCACACGCCAGGGTAGGACTCCGAAGGAGTAGGTCTACTAGTGAGAGCCTTAACTGAGGAAATTACAATTATAGCTGAAGCCCATCAGGCCAGCAGTTGCTGTAGGGCACCTTCTGTGTGCCCCACCAGCGAATGGAGACAACCAGCTATCTCGCAGCTGCAAGCCATGATGCTTAAATACCCTTTTCAATCAGCCCCTTAACAAGTGGGAGGAGGATGGGCGGTGGGAAGTGACGCCTATACTGCTACACTCGGAAATGATGTAAATAGGGAATGAATGCCCCACCTTTAATGCAAACACCATTATACCTGTTGTCATAGGACCCGTTTTGACCATCTGTGTGCATTTATGCCCATATATGGAGATATCTGTGTCTGTGTGCGTCCATTTTATGCCCATATATGGACATCTCTGCCTCTCCCTTTATGCTCATTATCCTAAAGGAGTTAGCACTCCCTGCTGCGTCGGGGAACGTGCGTGCCAAAGTCTGTTTAATGCAAACCCCATTATACCTGTTGTCATAGGACCCGTTTTGACCATCTGTTTGCCTGTGTCCATTTATGCCCATGTATGGAGATATCTGTCTGTCTGTGTCCATTTTATGCCCATATGGAGATCTCTGCAGACACAGTGCCAGTTCCGGAAAACACTGATGTCAGACATTAGCTCCGCATACGGAGATTCCGAACCTTTCGCGCCGGTTCCGTAAAACCGCGTATCGGGTCGGGTCGAGGCCGTGCACCACACTCCCTGCTGCGGCGGGGAACGTGCGTGCCAAAGTCTGTTTAATGCAAACCCCATTATACCTGTTGTCATAGGACCCGTTTTTACCATCTGTTTGCCTGTGTCCATTTATGCCCATGTATGGAGATATCTGTCTGTCTGTGTCCATTTTATGCCCATAGATCTCTGCAGACACAGTGCCGGTTACGGAAAACCCTAATTTCAGACATCAGCTCTGCATACGGAGAATCCAAACCGTTCGCGCAGGGTTCCGGAAAATCACATATCAGGTCGGGTCGAGGCCGGGGACGTGGACAAGCGTGTCAAATTTGAAGCCGGGGGGACGAACGGTTCCCGAGATACACGGATTACATACATATACACACTCAGAGAGATATGTATCAGCCCTGCAACGCTCATTTCTCGGCCACACACGTTTTCATGCCCTCCAATATTTACATGCGACTTCGGCATTAGCCGTTAAGAAAGTATGGATGAACTCCCCCCAAACCGAAATAATTTCGGGTCCCTCCCGAACCGAAATTAGTTAGGCTCCTTATTAGAGTGTGAAACGACACGTAGGCAAAGGTCTGAGCTATCTGAGTGTGAAATTTGGAGTCTGTAGAACCAACCATGTGCTGTCAGGGCTCTTTCATGCGATTGGCCCAATTTGGCCTCGGCTTATTAGTAGTCAGGATGTCTAGTTAGCCCACTCCGCCATTCCGAAACACCGCTATTCCGAAGCAGGGTTAGGTTAGAGATGTAAACAACGAATGTTTGAATTCTGTGTTCCTCCACGCGACAAACTAAATATTATCTTCTTATCAAAAATACAACATGTGACATTGTGACTAACCCTGGTCACCAGGACAACTCTTGGACAAGTTCAGTCGGTGTGATAGACAGCATGTCTAGCTGCGTTGCACCAATACTGTAAATACACATATTAAAAAGTGTAATTTAACGAGGAATATGGATCAAGAAATCCCTAACAACTCCGCAGGTAAGAAACAGCATAGCCTACAGTCGTATTATATCTATATATGTATCTATATCTATCGATCATGTCTATATCTATATGTATGTATATCTATCTGTGTGCTGACTGCTATTATTAGCTATTATTATTATTATTATATTCGGTTTTAAGTGAAGGCGCTAGTGTTGCAATACCGCCGCAGCCTGTTTATTTTAGATTAACCATTAAACCCCACCAGAGGCAATCCCTATCACATTCAACTCATGCACAAACATGTGGAATGCCCGATAGTCCGGGGCCTAAAGATAACATGGTCATTTTGTTCTAATTAGTGGTCTAAAAGTGCCAAATTTTGCACAGATGTAGCCCAGGGCATGCTCTAACGATTTAGCTAGGGCGCTTGAGCTGGCGTTATAGTGTTTGATTGATTGAAGACTTTATTAGAAGTTTGCATAGGAAAAGGTACAGTTTCATGACGGTAGTCCTACAGTTCACTGGTACAAGGTCTACTAAAAGGAGATCCATGAAAAGACTAAGCTTATTTCCACAGGAAACCATAAAGTATCTCATATAACATTGAATGACAGACGAATAGAACGTTCAGTAGGCCTACTATGCAGTAGATATGTAAATAAAATAAAATGAGAGAACAAAAAAAGAAAAAGAAAACGGTAAGTCTAAACAAACACTAAGTACAAAGAAGGGGCAGGGTAGGGTTGGGCTGGGTGAACGGCTGCTGCCTGTAAGTGTTTTTTCAGGGCAATTTTAAAGGATGCTAGTGATCCACACTCCTTTATGGCCTTCGGTAAAGCTTTCCACATTTTGGTGGTATAGCAGAAAAAAAAGAGTTTGACCTTTTGTTGGTTTTGACTGGTTGTTGTCACACTTTTGGCAAACATGGTGTCTATTTTGTTTTTGAGCATTTGACACTCATTGCAATGCACACATTGCAATTTGTTTTTGTATCAAAAACAAAATAGACACCAAGTTTGCCAAAAATGTTACAAGTTAGGTTATAACACTTACAGTATATAACACACACACACACACACACACACACACACACACACACACACACACACACGTGGTGGCTGGCTGCAGCCTGCAATTTGAAACCGGCCCCTGTAAAAAGTCAAAGACAAGCCTACCCTACTGAGCTGTATACTGTACATATAGGCTATAATTTCTGAATGTTATATGACATTTTGCATAGTATTGTTGTATATTTGTCTGTAATTTGATTTAATGTCTCAATGAAATAAGTATTGCAAACAAGTCAAAGTGCCTTCTTGGGTTTAAATCCTATTAGTAGCCCTTGTATCTTAGAAGCCCTTGTATCTGAACTGTACTGTCTTGTGCTTTTCCTATGCAAACTGCTAATACTCAATATTCAATCAGCCAATCAATAAAAAAGCTACACGCCCAGTCTCCCACCTCAACCTTGTCAATATGGTTCCAATCTTTTTGGGTGATGTCATTGGCTCAATGGCTTCCTCAAAAGCTGCACTTATTGTTTTTATTTATTTTTTAATACATTAACCACTTGACTGCTAGGATCCCTATTTCTGGGGGTAATATTTGCCTGAAAGCAGATAGCAGATCTACAAACTCACAGTGTGTTGCGCTGCTCCTTGCTTTGAGTTTCTGGAATGTAGAACATCTATTTTGGGAGTAGAGGTTTGGTGTGTAGTAAGTCTTGAGGGCAAAATGGTTAAATGTCTACAAATTATGAATCCAAAAGATGTTAAAAAATATGTAAATAATGAATACAAAAGATGTGTAAACAAACATATAAACATGAATTTATACAATACTGGTGATAGTCTATGAAGCTAGCTATTAAATTTATGAAAAGGTTTAATCTGCAACACAATTTTACACGTTTCCCTGCTTCATCTCTATCTCAGCTAAGGGGTCCCTTGCCTGACAAATGTTGAAGACGCCTGGCCCTGCACTATAGAATATTTACACTTAGAGTACACTGCATCTAATTTGGACCAACACTAATAGCAATAACCGTGTCGAGAATTACACGTTGTCCCTGACAACCTTTCCTTCATCCCCACTTCCAGGAGGCCAACTGACCTGCTCCACCTTGTCTCTGATGGTTCCAACCTTGCGTCTGATGTCAGCGTTTGCCTGGCAGGTGGTTCAGCATTGTAACATGGTGCATTATGGGAAGGTGGAGGAGCTGGTGCAGTTGGTGACAGAGGTGGTTCCCCACCTGCTGAGTGACACAGAGAAGGTTCACCTTCTCGTTGGACTGAAAGCAACGGTGAGATGGACTTTAGTAGGAGATCAGTGGTTCTCTATCCTTTTTTCTTCTTGGAGGCCCCCCTTATATCTGGCAAAAGCTGACATCCCACACATCCACATATCAGATATGTTAACAGAGACTTATTCTTAAACAATCTTGCTTATTTTTTAATGTTTTTGACAATGTAAGGACATGCCCAAAATAGGGATGCCAGACTGAAAGTTTATATATTTATTAACAATATTAGGGTCTTTCTTTTTTTTTAGATAATATTATATATTAGTATTAGTCTGCTTAACTCGTACATGTAGTAACAACAACGTTGTTACTACATGTGCGAGTTAGCTATCTGTATGACAAGTTGCATTGATGTCACATTGAGAACATACAGGCGGCGCATGTAAAATGTTGGACTACTTCGAAGGTACAGTAGTCCACAGTGTGAACACCCTGGACGAACAAACCAACAGTTTGAGTCAAAACACCCTGAAAAGAGTGATAGCTGTGCTATATAAAC